>NC_044381.1:72525479-72850896 GCF_006542625.1 Nomascus leucogenys | reverse complement strand
CTCTGGGTGTTCCTCCATAATGAGACTCAAGTTATGTCTCTAATCTAAACATGTAAACTTCCTCCAAGCCCTTTCTGGCCCATGAAGGTAAGGTCTGCTCATTTTGCCTGTCATTGGCACCTTGCACAGAGCTTAACATGTTACAGGTATGTGACATATGTTTGCCGCAATGAGTTAAGTTGATGTCCCTAATATTTAGTCACACTGTTCCTCATGTCTCCACTGAATGCTCTGTGTATCTTAAGTCTTACAAATTTTAATGTGGCCTTAATTAACTGGATAGGAATTATATCTACCAAAACCAAGATTTTGCAGGCCAAGGACCTTAGCCTGGTGCTTGGCACATAGTAGGCACCCATGAAATATGTGCTGGGTGAGGGCAGAGACTCTGGAAAGTGGTCCTGTGAGCGTCCAGAGTGGATTTCCTTCGGAACTCCTGTTTTCTCCCTTTCTCAGGGTGGCATTTCTATAACTTTCTCAGTGTCTCACAGCAGTCTGTTGAATTCTGTTTCCTGGATTCCTGCAATGACCCAGCAGTCTCAAAGCCAGCAAGGACCGGTGTGGCATTTCACCCACAGCCTCACTCACAGTCTCCTTCAGGGCACACCAGAGCCTAACGCACACAGGATAAAGAAGGCTGTTCGAATCTAATCAAAGGACTGCTTCATAAGTCTTCATTTCCCCACATTCTCTGCATTCTGCTGCCTCCTCCCTTAGACACCCACCAGGAAATAACAGCAGCCCCACAAGCCTGCAAGATGAACCCACTGGGATGACAGCCATTCCCCACAATTGAGCACACTGCCTCACGAGATGCCCATACATTTTGCATTAAACACAGTGCATTAAATTAAAATAGAAACTTAAGTTGTTTGGTTAATGGCTTTCCCAGGCCTGAGGTTGAGACCAGACCACTGATCTGTCTTTTCAAGAATGTCAGCTGGTTTTGCTGCTTGCCACAGACACCGTTTAGCTATTATGTGGCACATGAAGCACTTTTATTCATTCTTAAACGTAATGTCCAATTAAGTGAGAAAGGCGATTCATTAAATAATTTAAACTAGATCCAAATTAAAGGGCAGTTCTCTCAGTTGTACTTGCAAAAGAGTCCAAATCAACTGAAAGAATCATTTTAAACCAACATTTGTTTGGGATGTTCTCTGATATAGGTAATTTTAAATCAGCTCCATTTATATCATCTTTTCACAGGTAACTTAAGAAAATCTAGCCTGTGGCACCCACATACAACATTTTCTCCCTGCTAATGAATTAAACTTAATTCTTTGAAAAATTACATGAGTTTTGGTCAAAATTATATGTTCAGCTTTTACTTATGAGGACCTGTTACACTGGAAGATGAGTCATATTCATTGCCAAGATGTGAGAAAAAAAAACCCTTGAGTGCCATCTGGAAAACTGGTCGGTTGTAGACATCATTTATATCAGTTCATTCTTAGAAGAGCTGAGAAAAGAACTCAGAACGTTTGACCTCTACTTCCGTACATTTCTACCTCACCTGCTTAATAATTTGCCAGGGAGACCTGTAGCCCAGAGCTGAGCCACAGGAAATGCAGTTTAGAGGGTTCCAGTCAATTAACCCAGCAGGTATTTGCAGAATGTGTTAGTGTGCTAGGGAAGGCAAGAAGAGAAAATTAATCTCTTGTTCCTGAAAGTTGGTTTCTCTAAGTTTGTACACAGTTCTTAATGCCAACTGGAAATGTAACCTGTTAAAGGTGGCAGAAAACCTGCAAATATTTCTCTCAAGTCCAGGCCTTGACCCAGGCCACTGGGGCTTCTACAGTAACTTCCATCCTGCACATTCCACTAAGGGAGACCACCCCTCCTATTGTCTTATGCCCAATTTCTGCCTCCAAAGAAGGAAGTAAAATCTAAAAGGCAGAAATGAAATCCACAGGCAGACAGCCCGGCACTGCACCCTAGGCCTGGTAGTTAAAGATCAACCCCTGACCTTATCGGTTATGTTATCTATAGATTACAGACATTGCATGGAAAAGCACTGTGAAAATCCCTGTCCTGTTCTGTTCCGTTGTGATTACCAGTGCAGCCCCCAGTCACGTACCCCCTGCTTGCTCAATTGATCACAACTGTCTCCCGCGGACCCCCTTAGAGTTGTAAGCCCTTAAGAGGGACAGGAATTGCTCACTCGGGGATCTCAGTTGTTGGAGACGTGAGTCTTGCCAAAGCTCCCGGCCAAATAAAGCCCTTCCTTCAACTCAGTGTCTGAGGGGTTTTGTCTGCGGCTTGTCCTGCTACACCACTATGCCCTTTTCCAAACAGTGAGTCCAAAGAAAAGTACATAAAAATCATCCTTTCAGCAGGCCTTCCTCGGATAACCTAAATCCCAAGTTCACTTTCGTGACCACCTGCAAAACTCTCTGGGCTGAGAGCGCTGTTCTTACAGGCTAATTTGTGCCTTAACTGGATGGGAATTATATCTACCACCTTTTTCAGGTACAATTTCACAGACAGACTTTCTGGGCTTTGGATTTATGTTTTCCTCTCTTCAATCAATGGAATAATAATGAAAATAGTTATCATTATTATTTACAACGAAATACTTATTTCCCGGTGCCCTCTTGATATTGAGCAGATAATTAGCACAGCCCTCCTCTCCCCCCAGGGAAAATCAGGCTGGGGCCAGCCCAAGCCAGAGCCCCCTCTTCATGCTGTTCCATGCTGCTCCCAATGCTGGTTTCCAGCTGCTCCCCTTCACAGGGGTTGCCAGCAGTGTCTTCTGGCAACTGTTCCTCCTGGGGCATCTCTCATTACAGCTGCACCTTCCACCTTGCCTGTCCCTTTCCCCAGTCCATCACTTGGGAAATTTTCAGCTGCTCCCGTCTGTGGCTTCTCTTGCCTCCAAGAGCATGTCTATAACTTCCCAGGAGCTGGAAAGCTTCATTTACATTCTCAGCACCACCTCCAGAGAGTGACTTCCCAAAGGGTCCACTCAGTGTCTTCTAGAAGCAGCTACAAAGGTCTGCGGCCCCTTTAACAAACATTAAGAGAAAGAAAACCACAGTCACACGTATTAAGAGGGAAATGGCTACACAGAATTTTTACCTGCATATTTATTTTCATTTTCACAAAAGTCATACAAGGTAAGTGGTGTTATTTTATAAGTGAAGGTCGTGGCAAAAAGCCCCAAATTCTTCTTGTGTTCCTCTGCCCTCTCTTTCACTTTTGGAAGGCATAAGGAAACCTAATTACTCTGCTCTTGTCACTTCTTGCCCCAAATCACCCATGATTCCCCAGAGTCTGTGGAATAAAGTCCTAATTCCTTGTATATGGCACAAGGCCATATACAATATGATTAAGCCTGCAATATGATTTCTCACTTTGTTTCCTAGTCTTCTCTTACGTGCGTGCTGTGATCTAGGCAAAGTGAATTACTGAGTGCCTCCCACTTACCCGTGTATGACAGACACCATGATGCTATGAGAAAAGCATTAGATTTGGATACAGACAGATTTGTTCAGATCCCCAACTCTGCCCTTAACTAACTGTTTTACCTCAGAAAAGTAACTAAAGCTCTCTGAGCCCCAGTTTTTAAAATCAGTGCATTCATTAAAAAAATACTTACTGGTGAACAAAGAGACCTAGTTCTCGTAGCTCTGCAGCTCCCCCTCTGGGTTGGAATAGAGGGATGGGGGAGTTGCTCAATCTGGGTGCTGGTCCAGTGAGTGGTGGGCAGTCAGAGGGAGGTACAGAGAATAAAACTGAAAGACTTCGAGTAACTGGAGGCTGGAGGTGCAATGGAGAATGGTCCCAAATGAGGCTGGAGAAAGAAGCAGAGGTCGGATTATGAAGGCTTTTAAAGCTTTGTTCAAGAATTTGGACTTTATTCGAAGGGAAATGAAGAGCAATCACAGGGTCTTAATCAGAAGAATGTGACCCAGTTTGCATCCTACAAGGATCTCTCTGGCTGCTGTGTGGGGAATGGACTGGATGAGAATGGGTGGGAGGGTAAGACCAGGAGCAGCAAGGCCAGCTAGCAGAAGGTGGTTGCAATAGTGCATGAAAGATCATGTGGCCTGGACCAGGGCCAAGGCAGCCAGGCACCAGGAAACTGGGTGGACTCCAGGGATGTTTAGAGGTTGGGATCAACAGGGCTGGATGATACTGATGGGCAGAGTGAGGAGAGGCAAGAATCATGAGCAGGACTCAAGCTTGGGCAACAGAATGGACAGTGATGTTATTAACTGAGACAGACGCACAGGACACAAGGGAGCTGGAGTGAGAGGAGGCAGAAAGAAGTGATGAGTTCAGCGTGGACATTTTGAGTTTGAGGTGGTTATGGGACAAACAACACCACCACTCCATGGGGTTCTTATAAGAATTAAGTGACATAACATACGCAAAATTCTGGCACCTGGTGGATATCCACCAAAGTGTAGTTTTCCTTTCTGTTTCTCAAACCATTTCCCTTGCCTGGAATGCCCTCTTTCTCATTTCCATAAGTGTGAATATAACCCATATTGCAGAGCCCATCTCAGAAGTCACCTTCTAGCACTTCCCCAACCTTCCTAGTCAGAAGCTTTCCATACTCTGACCTCCCAGAGCATATGCTTGACCTTGCATTGTAGTTATTTGTAGCTCTGTCACGTTGCTCCTATAGCTATGGACATTTCATTAATGATAGAACCCATGCCTGATTGACCCCTGACCCTCACATTGGCATTTGGTAATAAATAATAATATTTATAGAATAAGAAAAGAATTATGTATATAATAATATATATTGCAATATACCATTTACAATGTATAGTATATTATAATAAAATATAATCATATTAATGTAACAATTCAGGGAGCCAATACAGTTATTACTGAATGAATATGTATATTTTGCCAGACCATTTTTCTCCTGAAAGTAGTAGAGAGTGGTGGGGAAAAGAGCGTCAGTTTCTGAATAAAACTGACTTCAGTAAATAGTTCTTTCATTTCCTAATAGTGTGACTTCAAATAAGTTAACCTAATATCTCTGACCCTCAATTTCTTTATCTGGAAAATGGTAATAGAATTACCTGTCTCTGGAGGTAACCACGGAAATAGATGAACTACAGTAAGTAAAGTGTCCAGGACAGTATCTGGCCCTTCAACACTAAATTCTGGCTTCTTCACACTCCCACTGTTAGCATTCTCTGAAGATCAAGGAGGAATGGAGAACTAAACACTGGCAATAAGAAGACAATATTTATATATTTCAAATGTCTTCAGATATATTTATTTAGTATGCTCACTTATAGTACAAATTGCCGGTATGTCTGCTGCTGTTATTAAGGCCACAATACTTCATTCCATGGTCTGTTTTCATTTCCCATTATGTTATATGCCTTGCTTCCTCTTACTTTGTCATTTCTGCAAATTTGTATAATATTCAGAAATGACGAACAAGGGCCATTGCTTTGATCAGAGTCTAACAGAAATCACTGATAGAAAGCTGGCCTGCCTATTATTTAAAGAATCTTCTGAGGATGGGAGATGATGAAGTAGAAAACAGAACCAAATATTGACCGAAGGCAGCCACAGAAGTCAGAATGCCACCCTATCTAATCAGGACTTAAGAGAAACAGCAAAATGGGTAAAATTGAACTTGAGAGATGCAAAGGCTCAGAGATGAGGGGTAATTTGAAAATGTCTGGGTTGGGGGATAAAAGGGATCAGTGTCTTCTCATTAATATCCAAATTGGCTTTATAGTTTTCAGGATCAGTCACATAATTAAATATATATCTGGCAAACGATAGCATAAAATCATTTGTTTATAATACACCATATTAAGAAGTGTTTTTTAAAAGTTCAAAATAAAAATAGGAATTATGGCCATGAAAGAAGAGCAGACACATCATTTATGAGTTTTCCCTGTGTTTGCGCTAAAAGGGCAAGATGATTCATTTTCCATGCAAAGCATGCTTGAGATTGAGAAGAAAGTTACTGCTAGCAATTTCTGAATCTTCTCTGGGTAATCAATCGAGGTATAGAATTTAGAACCAGGCGGCTCCCTCCCCAGTGGACCAACCTTCATCTGTATCTGCCCTTGTCAAAACAGATGCAATACCAAACCAGAAGACAAGATCCTGGGCACCATTCCAGGTGAGTGGAGTGGAATTCTATGCACTGAGCTTTGACCCTCAGCTTCACCCTCATGTGTAAAACGGAGATGATGTAATCTCTTGTCTATGTGTGCATGTTACCCAAGTGAAGGCATGGCTCAGAGTTTCACACTAATCCTAGCTTTCAGAGATGGAGAGAGTATAATTCTAATTCTGTTGAAACAACCAGACAATCCTATCTGAGAAGAAAAGCCCTAAAATCTGTCCTTAGCCCAAGGTCACCCCAATTTTGGGCTCTCGCCTTGCCCTATCAGCTCCCCTTTGAGATCCCAACATGCCTTACAGTTGAGGCCATATGGGTCATGTCTTTTTGCAGTATTTTTCCTGAAGAAGGTCCAGAGTTTCAATGCTGTTACTTTCTTCTAAGGCAACATTACAATCATATTTTAATGAGCTCATTCTCATCAGCTTTCTTTCTTAGTTGATGTTTTCCTTTGGGATTTGTATGGTCTTAGAGAACAAGACCTATATCCATTTTAACTACTGTGCAATTATCAATGGCATTTTAATAAAGATAATTTAAAATCTCATATATGCTTCTGGAGTTGTTGGAGATTAGTTTTCAGGAATCTGGAAGGGAGGCCTTCTGAGCTTCCACTGGCAACCACTCAACTTTTATGACCTCGCTGGGTAGCAAAGGGGGTGTAGGGGGCTGTTGTGGTCAGAGACAACCCTTCTTGTCACTATATCTGTCTTTCTTTTAGGGTTCTGGGAAAAAAAAGCCAGGGATCAGCTAACCTTCAGCCCTACCCAGGCCACAACTCCCAGTAGCAGAAGACTGCCAGAGCTCAGACACACAAGCACTCGGTGGACAGAAGACGCCTGAGCTGAGTAGTGGGGCAACCCCACCATGGATATTGTCATTTGGGGAGGGCAAGCTGGACTCATATAGCTTGGGGGCAGCCAATCCTATTGCCAACGTAGTTTAAAATCCAACAACAGACTGTCGGCTTACAAATGTCTTTAAACTTGGCTGGGAAATAAGAGCTCAAGTTTTCTCAACAAGAAGGAATTATGGATTTAGAAAGGGCCATGGGAATACACAGCCAGTTGTCTGCCTTCTGCATCTCCTAGAGAGTTACGCTTCTACCCTGTGTTTAGAGATTCAGAGAGCAGAATATTTTGCAGGCACCCAGCACCATCCAAGTTCTTTATTCAAGAGTGGCTTATTGAGCACCTAATATGAGCTCGGGAAGTAACAAATAAATGTTACTTTTACCATTTGGCTAAACTTTTTTACAAGACACTTCAGCCCCTTGCTCCCTGTTCTGGATTAGAATGCAAGAATTTCTGAACTAGAAATATCCTGGGAATTGAATTCAAACCCTTCTTTTAGGGGTGAGGAAATAAAGCCCAGGAGGCTAGGTGAATTTTCCAGTGTTCCAAAAGCAGATATGACAGAGGTAAGATGTGAGCGCAGGCCTCCTAGCTCGCTGTGCAGTGTCATTTGCCTGCTGCTTGACGTTTCTTACAGTGTACCCTGGCATGAGCTTCACTGAGTCCTCACAGAAGCACACTGAAGCACCCAAACATTATTTTCCCAGCAATCAATAAGCTTTTAGGTCTGCATTGTGTTATTTGTGGGGCCCCTAGGCACTTCTGTCTTTTGGGCCTCTTCCTCCATTAAAATAAAAAAAAATTTAATTCCATTTAACAATTGAGCTGGGATGAAGCTGGATATACTCATATTATATATAAAAACATTTTCTTTAACCTAAAAGTTAATTTTTGTCTTCTGATTTTAAAAGAAATTAAAACATCTTCGTGGACCCCTAAAAGTTTTGTGGGCCCTGGGCAGTATGCCTCCTACGTTAATGGATAAGTCAGTCCTGCACTCACTAAATGCAAGTCACAGAATCCCTTCCTGGAAAGGAGACTGAGAAATGTAAAGATCTTTCCCACCAGCCAGCACATAAGAACGTTGGAGAGAAAGTATGTACTTTTTTTCAGGAGTAGTGGATCTGCTTCCTTCAGAAATGGTAAAGACTGGCATTTACTAAAATAAAAACTGTGCTAGTCACAGATCATTTCCTCCATCAGTGTCTCCCCACTAAGGAACCCAGATGCAAACATTTTGGTTGAGTCACGCCTGTAAATTCTCCTGCCCTCTTTTGCCCAATCATTTCTAACAACAGCCAACCATTCCAGGGGCTGAGATAATAAGCCCATCTTCAGCGAGGTAATATCTTATTTCACTCCATCATCAGTTATATGATTGGTGTCATCTTTCTTAATAAAAAGCCATTGCTAGAAGCTATCTCCACTAAATACTCTTGACATCACTTCCTTTAATAGAGCTTAAAAGTTATAAAATATTTAAGCAGCAAAGCGTGACAGCGCATTTATTACTCTGGGCTACTCATTCAGCTCAGACTCCTGGTGTGAGACAAGATGCTGAAGGCCAGTCTGTTGCCTGCCTCCCCTGGAGCTTGAGGGCAGATACTGAAGGCTACCTCATCGGGAAAACTAATTTACTACCAACATTGGTCTTAAAAATAATTACTAGATGGAAAAGCATCAACACAGATGATTACCATAAAAATAAACTGACCCCCCAACAGTGCCATGCTGGCTCTCTGTCCTCTGATTATTCTATAATATTGTAGTCTCTCTGTGCCAGTGAATGCTAACTTATTTGAGTGAGGCCCCGTTAAGCAAGGCAAAAGACTGTGTGAGCCACTAACATCACCTATTCCCAATTTTCAGTGGAGAAGGAACTGGATGATCACAAGAACTGAAGAGAAACTAAATAGAAACCCAGAAACTACCGTGCAGCATCGCACACACACAAAACAAGCTTTGAACAGCAGTAAGAGCTACAAATAGAAGTTGATTAATGGTAGAACAGCAATGAAAAGCCACAATCATCCAAAGCAAAACTCATATTATGTGCTGATAAGGACGCATTCTTTCTCACAAGTTTCAAGAATTCCAGTAATCTATAAAAGGGTTCTATGCCCAGTAGGAACTTTTCCAAATAAGTAAATCATTTTCATAGCATAGCTATTATGCCTTAGTTGGCTCTCCTAATGTGTTAATTTATGGATATCAAATTTCAGTAAACTTTAATACTTCAGTTTGTAAGTTACTAGACATTAGTTGTAAGTAAAAACAAAAATCTGTAAAATTATGCATTCATTTGCATACATGATCCAAAGAAAAGACTTGTTCTTTTGAACTGCTTTTCACCTCACCCTTAAAAGCTACCAGCGGGCTACACTTAGAGAAACATGCCCTGTTGAGACATGCCTCACACACAGCAGGTGCTCAACAAAGCAAAAAAGTTTGATCCTCCATCCTGGCTAACACGGTGAAACCCCATCTTTACTAAAAATACAAAAAATTAGCTGGGTGTGGCAGCATGCGCCTGTGGTCCCAGCTATTCGGGAGGCTGAGACAGGAGAATAGCATGAATCTGGGAGGCAGAGCTTGCAGTGAGCCGAGATTCACTGCACTCCAGCCTGGGCGACACAGCGAGACTCCGTCTCAAAAACAACAACAAGAACAACAACAAATTTGATCCTAATAGTTCCCACCATTCTCTCCTAGCCCCTCTCTCTTTAGTAGGATGATAAATCATCACCTTTCTAAGAAAACACATTTGCTTGGTATAATGCAGAGTCTGAGAGCCAAGATATGAAGTCCATATTCCTTGCTCTTTAAAAGCATCTCCCAGAAACATCCACAACTCTTTTGCAGGTGAGATAAAATTAATCTTTTTAATGTCTTTAAAGTGAGTGGTTGAAGGCTTTGAGAAATCAGATCAAAAATGGAAAATGTGGAGTGGAATGTGAGTATATAATTAGGCGGTAGCTCATGTCCTGACAGACGATTCCAGAGGAAAAAAAAAACAAACAAAGCCTGCCATATGTTCAGCTTTCTGTTAAACCACTGTAGACAGAGATCTTTATGAAATATTCTATAGCATATGTCTAGTCAGTATGTTTGTTCCACCCTACTTGTTGCCAAGTTCTAAATGCTTAAAATAATTAACCTTTGCCTCCTCTTTGGAAAGCTTTGCAATACATTCCCCCCAAAAAAGGCTTTATTCTGTCAACCTTAGAGGTTGTATCCCACCAAAATTCACCAATGAAATAGATTTATTCTCCTCTGAAATTCAGTCCCAGCATTTACGGTAGGAAATCTGTTTTCCAGAATGCAGTTCAGCTGGTTGTACAAACATGTGCCAAACACTAGCTTTTCAACCACTACAAAGTATATATAAGAAATGATATTAATGAAACATGCACGATACTCAGTGTTAAGTTGCTATTTGTAATAACACAGGTTTTTAAAATTCGTTGTTTTACTGAATATTGAGTAAGTACCTACTATATGCTAAGTGCTTCAGATGCAAATGTAAGTGAGACCAGTTCTCTGATCAAAAGAACTTACACCCAAATAGTGGAAACATGCCTGCAAAGAACTATTTCTCTTACAAAAGGAAGCTATGGGGGATCGTACTGGGTCGATCAGCTAAGCTGGATCTGTTTCTCAGAATCCCCTTCCCTGTACAGTTCTAGGTCACCACAGGCCACAAGAGCTGTTTTATAGGCAACTTGAAAGCAGAAGTGAAATCGCCACATTTCTCTTACACTGGAGGGTTGGGGCATGGGCAGGGGTGCTCTGGGAATCCCACATATGCAGCTGCTTACCAGTCGTCTTGCCTGGAGGCGGAGGGTGGTGCAACAACAAGGCCCACACAGACTCCAGCTCCTGCTGGATCCTTTTTCAGCTTCTGTGACTCCTAGGCCAGGTGCATATCAAGCATGAAAAAGTGCACCAGCTTCTCTTGTAGAACATCTGCATCATTAAAGTTGAAGGCTTGGATTTCCAACCGAGGTTCCAGACCAACACGGGTTCCAGTTCATCCTCATAGGCACCATTCAGGTCCCAATTTGTTCTTCTTTCCTGTCTTCCCTTTTCAACTTCCTGCCTTCAAGATAAACACAACAACCCCCCGAAGGCTGTTTACCAACTAACTAGCACCCACAGTTGTGAAATGTCAAATTCCTATAATAAGTCATACATATCCTAGTGGTTCTGTCAGGGGACATCAAGAAATGTTTCTTAACCAATTGATATTTGAGTTGAGGGTTTTCAAAGATGAAGAGGAGTTCTCCTGTACAGAAAGTAAGAGCAAGACCTTGCATGCATGGGGAATAGCAGACGCAAAGGCTTGGAGACACTCAAGACTATCACATGTTCAGGATACAGTGAACCCCAACGTTTGTAGGAGAGAGTCTTAAGAGTTGAAACTGAAAAGGTGGGGCAGAGGTAGCTCTAAGGAGGCTGAGGTAGCTCCATGTGGGCCATGCTAAAAAGTTGAGTGAAATCCAGTCAGCAATCAGGAACCATAGAAACACTTTAAGCAGATGCTGCATGGAGATGTGTGTGTCTGTTTTGTGTGTAAAATAATAAGATTTGTCTTTTAAAGATAATGCTGGCAGCTGTGTGAAGATTAGAAGACACAGGAAAGGCCCAGAGCCAGAGAGTTTGGTTAGGTGCCTGTTGCAATACTAATTAGCAAAAGATGAAGGAGGGTAGAAGTTGGGGAAAGTCTCCTGTCCTGTAGAGTCCAAAATTTCATTTTGTATATACAATTATAGGAGACATAAATTCAATCACCATGCAGATGTGCAGGATCATCCCTTTAAAACTGTTCTTCTTCACTTAGAGTTAAATCACACTGACTCCCGTAGCAGTCAGGAACCCTCAAGGCGAAAAAAAAACATCAAGAGACCTAATCCTAACCAACCTAAACTATAAAGGACTTTAATGCAAGGTTCAGAGGCCGGACTTCAAGATTGGTTTGACCCAGAGCTTCAACCACGTCACCAAAATTTGGTGATTTTTGTCTCTCTGCTCTACCTTCCAAGAAAATTAAAACACAAACCCACACCAAAAGCAATAACCAAATGTCTTAATTTGTTTGTGCTGCTATAACAAAACACCTTAGACTGGGTAATTTGTAAATAACAGAAATGTATTTCTCAGAGTTCCGGAGGTGGAGAAGTTCAAGATCAAGATGCTGGCAGATTTAATGCCCAGTGAGAGCTTATTCTCTGCTTCTTGCTTCCAAAATGGCACCGTTGCTGCTGTGTTTTCATCTGGCAGAAAGAGAGGAAGAGCAAAAGGACCAAAAAAGAGAACTAGCTCCTCAAGCTCTTTTATGAGGGCACTAATCCCATCAATGAGGGCAGAGTGTTTACCGCTCAATCACCTTCCAAAGGCTCCATCTCTCAATACCATCACTTTGGGGTTTAAGTTCCCACAAATGAATTTTGGAGGGGCACATACATTCAAACCATAGCAATAAAGAACATGTGTTAAGCATTTACTTTGCACCAGGAACTGTTTAAAGTGCTATACGTGTATTTACCAGGTTTCATCCTAAAGTGCTACTAGCAGTAATTAAAACACCACAGTTCCTTGAACACAGATCACAGGAAATGAAATAACCTCCCTCTGCTATCACCCAACAGCATTCACCCCAAACCAATTGCTATGGAAATAGCAATGAGATTATACTCACATTACTCTAATCAAATCTCATTCTGAATCTGGGATTAGTGTCAATGACCAACCAAATAATTTGTAATTCCATTACAAATGAGAAGAGGAGCCTGGGAAATCAACTAACAATACTCATTATTCGTATTATTATTGGTTAAGTGTCCCAGTCCTGGATCTGCACTCTTCCTTCTTGTGCTCTGCTTGTTATAGCTGTTATTGTCATGAAAAGTGGCTATTTAGTCCCACCGATCAATACTAAGGGACAAAGTCTTCTTTTCTCACCTTTAAAATTTTTTTGTTCTTTCATTGTATTATAAGCACAGTCTCATGTCCCAGTAGGATTGTAGCTCATTGAAGACATGGATCTTGTCATATTATTTTTGTATCACCTAAAGCCAACATATAGAAACATTAAGAAATGCCTTCTAACCTAAATTGGAATCATGGGGCCTAAACCCATAATTACATGGTGCCATAATAGTGACATGTATCCAGTTGATTCTGTCCATTTTTATTTCATGTATCTGGAAGCTCTGTTATTCAGCATATACACGTTTATGTTTATTATGTATTCCTGATGAACAAACTTTTTTTATCATTTAGAAATGTTCCTTTATATCTACTTTTTCTGATATTAATATAGCTACTCCAGTCTCTTATATTTTCAATTTGTGTGGTATATCCATTTTCCAGCCATTTACCCTCAACCTACATTGTTTCTATTTTTAAAGTGCAACTCTTACAGACAGCATATAGTTGGGTAGTGCTTTGTAAAATCCTTGTTGACAACCTCTGCCTCCAAACTGAAGCGTTTAATTCACTAATATTGAACACATTTATTCATATGTTTAGATTTAGATTTACCATTTTATTATGTATTTCCTGTTTGCCTGATTGCTTTTTGTTCTTCTGTTCTCTCTTTCCTGACTTCTTTGGATTAATTTTAACATGTTTTAGATTTTTTCTTTTAATTACTTTATTGGCACTTTAGCTATACCTCCTTGCATTACTTTTATACTCTTTGCGTTACAGTATTAATTACTGTTAATATTTGCTGCAGTGATTACAAGATATATCCTTAACTTTGTGGACTAAAGTTATTATTGTACCATTTTACATAAAATACGCTCCAATCCCTTTTCTTTTATCCTTTATTTTCTTTATTCTCTTGTTGTCATATGAATTTCATCCTCATATATTATAGCCCTACATGAAACATTATTTTTTCTTAAATAATTCTCTTTATTTTAAAGAAATAAAGAGGGAAAAATCATCTTTTATATTTATCTATTGCTCCATTACCTTAAGTAATCTTTATTCCTTCCTTAAGACTCAAGTTTCTCTCCAGTATCATTTTCATTTATCTTGGAGAGATTTATTTAACATTTTTTGTAGTGCAGAACTCCTGATAAGTTCTCTTACTTTTCCTTATCCAAAAATATATTTAGTTTATATTCATTTTGAATATTTTTGCTGAATGTAAACTTCAGAATTTATAGGTTTTATTTTTCTTAGTATGTAAAACACGTTGCTTTGCTGTCTTCTGAACTCTGGACTTTCTAAGGAGACACCTTCCTGTCATTTAAATCATTCTTCCCCTTTAGGTAATGTATCAGTTTTCCCTGGCTGCTTTCAGTATTTTCTGTTTATATTTGGATTTATTTCAACTGTTTGACTAAGAGGTGTTTAAGCATGATTTTCTTCATCTATGTCCTGTTTGGGGATCATCGAGTTTCTTGAATTTGTAAATTTATGTCTTTCACCAATTTTGAGAAATTTTTGGCAATTGAAGAAATGTTTGAATTTCTTCAAACATTCCTACTGTCCCATTTTTCTCTCTGTTTTTCTCCTAGAACTCCAGTTACATATCTGTTGGATTTTTTGCCATTATCCCCACATCCTTGAAGCTCTGTTTATATTTTCAATCTTTTCTCTATCTTTTTCTATCATCAAGTTTATTGACACCTTTCTATCATCTCTATTTTGCTATCCAGGCTATCTAGTAGTTTTTGCTTATTTTAGATATTGTAATCTTCCATTCTAGAATTTTCATTTGATTTTTAAAAAATATTTTCTATTTCTTTGCTATGATTTTTAAATCCCATTTATTACAAGTACGTATTCCATTATCTCATTGGGCATAGCTATGATATTTCCTTGTTTGAGAATTCCAATCTAGGTTATCTTGGGGTAGGTTTCCACTGATTGTCTTTTTTTAGGAGCTGGGTCACACTTTGTATGTCAAATGATTTTAGCTTGGATTCTGCACATTGTAAATGTTATGTTGTGGAGTCTTTGGATTCTTTTGTTAAATGTATTATGACTACTTTTATGCTATTTTGAATGGAATTTTTTTCTTTAATTTTATAACCTCTTCTAGAAAAAAAAAAAAGAAAAAAAAAGTTCAGGCATCAGGAAGGGACCAGAATAAAACATAAAGCAAAGTAGGGTCTATAAAGAATCTACAGCTCATCTCTGATAGGAGTTGGCAGAGATACTGGCCAATGACTCTGCTTGGTAAAATGAGGTGGTTTAAGGTATTGCTTCCTTCTCTCCTTCTATACCTGAGTAGGAGAGAGCCACCACAAAGCTCTTACCTTGCAATCCCCTTTCTGGGCCAGTCTCTAGTGCTGCTAGTGCTGGTGGGATTTCCTGATGACTCCGATGAATGGAACATACAGAGGGGGCAGTCAGCAGAGAAGAGGACTGGCTTATCTAGGGAGTAGGTCCTCAGTACTAGAAATAGCTTTTGGAAATAGTGGCTCACACCTGTAATCCCAGTGCTTTGGGAGGCTGAGGTGGGTGATTGCTTGAGCCCAGGAGTTCAAGACCAGCCTGAGCAACATGGCAAAACCTGTCTCTACAAAAAAATTTTAAAAATTAGCTAGACGTGGTGGTACACACCTATAGTCCCAGCTACTCAGGAGGCTGAGATGGAAGAATTACCTGGGCCTAGGGAGGTCCAGGGTGCAGTGAGCTGTGATAGTGCCATTGCACTTCAACCTGGGTGACAGGAGTGAGATCTTGTCAAAAAAAAGAAAAAGAAAGAAAGAAAGAAAAGAAGGGAAAGAAAGAAAAAGCATAGTAGCTTTAGTCACCACAGTCTACCAATATAGTTAGTGATGGCTTTAAATCCTTTTTTAAATCTATGCTTCAACAAGAGGCAAGTCTAAAGAGTTTAATTCAGTACATGTTCCAAAGCGTATTCAAAGTTACTTTAAATGTGTTGCCTAAAATATTTTAGGAACAAAGTAAGGTATAAATAAATAATAAATAAATACCTATTTCTGTAAGTGGGTCAAGAAAAGTAGAGACATAACAACTATTCCACAGATATCTGTTGGGACTCAAAAAAATAGGTGCACCTTAAATAAAAACTCTTCCAAGGGATCTGTGGGCACAAAATACTTCTACCACTAATCTACTGGGTCATAGGACCCAAGAGCTAAGGGGGGTCTTCAGGTCATTTAGTTCAATCTCCACCCAAACCCAATGTACTAGACCCTACAGTCTAGTACATTGCTTAGGGATAAGTAATAATGATGATAATAATACAAAACACTTATGTTTAGTTTACTGTGTACTTTATAACATTAATTTCTTTAATAACCTTTAATAACCTGCATGACTGTACAGCCTCCGCAGTTAGCAAGGTAATCAGTTTTAGAGGTTATTTCAGAATAACCTTGGAAGGTAGGTAGTAGAATATGCCCATTTTACAGAAGAGTACAACTGAAGACAGAGGCTTGATGTCTATCCAACTTTTGCTTAAATGTTACTGCCTTGTAGTTTCATTATGAAAAGGATATGCCTGATATAAAGCTCCCCTTATAAAAATTAGTCCCAAAAGTTGTTCCTCCCTAACAACTCTAATTCATTTTAATTCAATCTGAGATGTTTCTTCTACCTCCCAGATAATAGGAATTCCCAACCCAAACTCAGCATGCACTTCAGTCTGTTGCCCTCCCTGCATGAAGGCAATGTTTTCTGGACAGCATCCCTTGGCACCATTCTAAAGGTTATTGCCTGAATTACAAATGTACCTTTGCCCTTTGCTTCAAGGAAGGCCCCAATTACCACATTGCTTCTTCCAAGGGTCTGGGAGCTCTGGGCAGGCAATAATTCAGGTCTGTTTAACAAGCAGGCACTGGCTCTGTTGTGCAGGGGACAGCATTCGATAAACATGCTGTGCTTCGAACTTCCCCCCATCTCCACTTACCTCTAAAACTAATTACCTTGCTAACTGCGGAGGCTGTACAGTCATGCTAATGAGCTGCTGGACGATGGCAGTTTTTGTTCTCCAGAGAAAAGCCACAATGCAGTGGCAAAAACAACGGGAGCCTTGGCAAGTTCAGGTCAGCTCTTCTCTGAGACTAAGCTTCGGAATTCTCAGAATACCACTTAGCAGGGAGACGGACTTGGATGCAAATTCCTCCTGGTGCTGAACATGTCCTTTAATTAGCATTCAGGGAAATAAAGCAAAATGAAAATTTAAAGGTCACCACATTAACATTTTACCCCCATTTCTGAGTAGCTTTGTGTGTATACTAATCTTCCACCCATTCCTTCTATTAATCACTGTCTCTATGGAGAATTTGGCCAAAGCAGATTAGCCAACATGTTTCCTGATGGCAAAATTCTCCTCCATAAATAATAATAAAGAAACCCCTGCCTATTTGTTTAACATTAACGTTTTAATGTAAATGAGTGCAATCGGGGTGGTTAAAATGTTAGCTCCCACTGAAAAGAAGTTGGACAGAATTTCTTGTTTCTCTGCAAACCGAGATCAGTGTCAAGACCTTTTTTTTTTTTAACCTTCAAATCTGACCAGTTATCCTTCTCCCTAGAAGGATTTCATTTTACAAAATGCCCATTAGTGACAGACTCTTTTCCTGGATGAACTAAGAAGTCATTACAATATTTCCTTTGCAAACAACGCAATATGATCTTTAGATTTGAAACCTGTTGAGTCCAGAAGAAAGGCTTTAGGAAACAGTTTGGAATTCAGCATCTTCTGGTCACTGTACCTGTATCCCACTCCACCCCAGTCCCCCACCATTTGCAATAACCTCAAAGCCTTTCCCTTGAAGTAGCACCTTTCCATACTGCCCTGCTCTCCTAGTCCCTGAATGAATGAGAAGAGGACAAATTACACGGCCGAACCCCAAATTCCCACAATGCTTGTTCAGTAAAAAAGAGCCGCTGGGGGTTTCCTTCCAGACGTCTTCAAATGGACTTGCGCTGCTTCTTCAGCTCTGCCCTTTCATGGGAAACATTTTACACTGTATCATGAAAAGACAGTCTCAGAGAAAACCCATCGCTGGTGCAACCCTCGTACAGAGACATCTCAGAATCTGAGGGTCTGGGGGTCTGGACACCAACCATTCTGACCAGTGAGTATAGCTTTGAGCTTTGGTAGCCAACAATCCACACTTGTTTCTACAGCACATTCCATTGCGTTTCTTCTGCACACACTTACTACCTCCAGTACAAAATGTTTCTAAAGTTGATGGGAAGAGGAGCGGATGTCCTGACAATTCATCTCGGCAATAATTCTTTTTTCCAGCAAACAGCCAAAAATCATCCCAAACCAGCAGCTGTAAAGGTCAGGAGGGAAATTTGTTGCTGTCTTTGAATAATTTCTTATACACATGAGGCGAATATGGTAGAACAGGGAAAGGAATGGATGCCTCTTTCTTAGTGTCAACCTGAAAGGCATGAGACCTTTCCTTCCCTGCCTCCCCGCCCACCTGTTGGCATCACTCATGCCATGCCAAGGTATATTATTATCCAAACCATAAGAGCATTATTGATTCACTGACTTTCACAGACCGGAGTGCTACCCAATGGACTCTGTTATTACAAATATAATAAGCAAGAAACTGGCCCTTTCTTGTTAGACAATTCCAAGTTTTATTGATCCCATCACTTCTGTCTAACGGTATACAACCAGGAACAATAAATCTCAAAAAATGATTGAAAGCAGAAATCAAATGCATGTTTTCTAGTATTCATAGGCTGGTCCAGTCCTCTCCTCAGAGGAAGGAGTGAACAAAACATGTGCATCAGGAGAAGTCCCCAAGAGGCACATAGTCACATTCATTGTTAAAAATAAAGAAGTTTAGGGTCCACCAGAGAGAGGGAAAAACTTGCTGTGCACATAGGGTTTCAAGAACTTCTAATAAAGGGGCTATACAATTTGGTCAATGGCTGTTAAGAGCAGACAGAGCCATACACCATCCTTAACGTAACTCAACCCATGCCCATAGGCCAGTAAGCAATGAGATCTTCATTAAATGTCCCTCCAAGGGACATTTAAGGTCTCTAGAATATAGTCAGCCCAGCAGCAGAAGAAAGTGAAAGTGACTATAGCTCAATTTTCTTGATCAAAAAGACAAGTGTACACCAAGAATTATATACAGGGCACGCTGGCACTTAATTGAACTATACCTACAAACAAATAGGATAACAGAATTAACAAAACGTTTGAGCAAAATAATTGTAATGAACAATGTAATACTTCTGACCCTTTGTGGTACTCTAGGCTTTATTTGGCAGAAGAATTCATCACCAGATGGAAGCAGCAAGTCCTCTGAGTCCTCCTGTGACCCTGCCTTCTTTAGATCCACCTATGGGTAGAGCTGGGGTCACAGTAACAGCAATGTCTCATGTGTGAGGTCCTCAGCACTTCTGGGAGTCCCGGGGCATGTCTACTGTATGCTGATGAACAAGCTCCCTCCTGCAGGGCATAGCACGTGCTTCGCCCAGAGCTGGGACCCTGCTGTATCACCACCAGCACCCTGGCTTTCCACGATGCTATAGCTGCTTGGTTTATGGCAAACTGAAGTTGAATTCTCCCCTCCCATTTCAGTAATTCTTGCTAAAGCCATGCTTTCTGATATTTATAGTTTTCGGCAGGACAGTTCCTGCAGTTCCTACCACTAATTCTCTCTCTGCTTAGGTTCCACAGAGTATCCAAATCCAGCAATGGACCATACACTGTCCTTAGTGTCACTGCACTCCTCTGATGACTAAGGCTGTGACTCAGCCAATTCAGCATATCCAGCTCCTTCTCTGTTTTTGTTTTTTGAGTCTCACTCTGTCATCCAGACCAGAGTGCAATGGCATGATCTCGGCTCACTGCAACCTCCGCCCCCTAAGGCTCAAGCCATCCTCCTGCCTCAGCCTCCCAAGTAGCTGGGATTACAGGCATGCACCATCACACTTAGCTGGTTTTCATATTTTTTGTAGAGACAAGGTTCCACCAGGTTGCCCAGGCTGGTCTCAAACTACTGGGCTGAAGCAATCTGCCCATCTTTCCCTCCCAAAGTGCTGGGATTACAGGCATGAGCCACTGGGTCCAGCCTCCTTCTTCCTTTAGGATACTTTCTCTTCAAGGGGTTTCCTTAGCTTGTTCACAGAAACTTGTGCCATGTCATCCTGTGGTCCAGACAAATCATAGCACCAGCAGTGGGCAGGTATCAGACAGAAGCAGGGCTTCTGCTTATGTTTGTATAGGAAAATTCTCCCACATCCTCACAGAGAGGGCCCCATGGTGGCATGAGACCCTGGGGCAGGGAGTCAACACACAATGTGGGATCTTCTCTCATATGTATTTGCTTCATCTGATCTGACACACCTATAAACTATCATAGGGGCTCTGATGGAGGCAATACTTCACTATTTCTAGAGAGATGGTGCAGACTTTTGAGTCTGAAATTTAAAACCTTCTTGAACTTTCCTAATGAAATGAATTAAGTCAAGTTTTGGTTGGCAGAATAGCAAGGAACAATTTCCACCTTTTCTTTGTGGTATTTGAAGTCCTTCTATTGCCTATCAGGCTCACCTGCTCACAAGAGCCACTCTGGAAACATTTGCTAAGCAAAACTGAGTTGTACTCCACTTCTGTCCTCCACCTCTCTCCTCCACCTCCAGGGGAGAGCAAAAGGCACGAGAGAGAGAAGTGGAAAAGATTCCTGTTCAACTCAAGTCCTGAACCAAGTCCACCATTCTTATATCTACTAAACAAGAGGCAAACATTTCCACCAGAGCGTGTCCTCACATCTTGCTTAATGTTGGAAAGCCTAATGCACAGAACAGCTCTAGGCAACACCAACTGAAAATGTTTCTCATAGTTTCATATTTTAAGTTGATGCTTAAAATAGTAAACACATATTTTATGTTTACCAATAACTTTAGGTTTCAGAAGTACTCATTAGCATTTATCTCACCCACAAAAGACTTGTAGATAACAGTTTTTTCTTCCTATTTTAGAGAGAATTTATTCCTATTTAGTGTATGGAACCATCTACTCACACACTTACTCACTCTTTCACTTCCCCATCCATCCATTCATCTATCTTCTATTCTTTCCATCTCAAACCTGAATTACATCCATCTTTTCACCTGTTTTTTTTTTAAGTGCCACAATTACAATATGAGCAGGAGAGGGTAGAAGCTTACAGACTATCTCCCTACTCCATCCCTTCTTCATCAGTCAGGATTCAATCAGAGAAACAGAAACACTAGGAGATAATAGGAGATATATTGGAAAGGACTGCTTATGTGACAGTGAGGCTGGCTGGGCAGGTCCAAAATCTATACAGCAGGCCATCAGGAAGGGCAGGCTAGAATTCTCAGGCACTGACAGAAGTCCACAGGTAGAAACGTCTTCCTCTTCCAGGAAACCTCAGCTCTGCTTCCAAGGCCTTTCAACTGATTGAACCAGTCCCATTAGATTATCAAGGACACTCTCCCTTA
This sequence comes from Nomascus leucogenys, assembly GCF_006542625.1. NCBI lineage: Eukaryota > Metazoa > Chordata > Mammalia > Primates > Hylobatidae > Nomascus > Nomascus leucogenys. Next base: position 72,829,488 of record NC_044381.1, on the reverse strand, counting down.
CTTCACATCAATTGATTATGGACTTTAATCACAGCTACAAAATACCTTCATGACAACACCTATATTAGTGGTTAACTGGGGCTATAGCTAAGCGAAGCTGACATGTAAAACTGACCTTCATACCATCCACAAGACAACACTTCAAGATCGCTAGTCTTTCTTTCCTCAAGCTACCATACTCTTCAGACATTCAGAATCATAATTGCACTTTGAAACACAGCATTATGGGCAACGTCCAAATTTTAAGAGCTGTTAATGTGAAGTGTCTCTGACTGTTTTTAACATTTTTTAACTCCCTCATTCCTACTGAGAGTATTCTCAACATCCATCATGTCCCAACCCTGGACCCTATCACATGCACCTAGTCCACCGGCACACTTTCAGTCCAAGTCACACTCCACCTGGTTTAGTCAATGATGCTCTAGTAACATGAAAACACCAATTCGCCCATTTCCACCATTGTTTCTGTCTCTCTCTCTCTCTGCCTGCCTATTGTAATATCCTAGAAATTCATTGAATGGGGTCAAGAACTGATGCCATAATGAATGTACATTCTCCACCCTAAACGAGCCTCTCACTGCTACTTGGATTTTTACCCACCTCCATGTGATTCCCCTATCGCTCCTCCAGTATAGGAAATCTTCCCACTCTCTTCAAGCCTCCAGCTGCCCCTTCTCTGCAGATGACCTAGAGTCCTAATCAACTGATGCTGCGGAACATGAATTTTCCCTCCTCTTGCCTCCATTTCTAAATGTCTCTGTATCTTCCCTCACCCTCTCCTCCCTCCTTCCAATTACAGAGATGGTTCTTTCATTCCCCTCTCTGGTCCTAACTCCTTTACTTACATTAACCATCCTAAGCTTCTCAGCTCTTCTTGGATTTTGTTTCTTATCAGCCCCTCTCTTGTATCCAAGTTCTCTGCTCTTTATTGCTTTTCTGTCCATTATTAAAAACGTGTGCAGCATTATTCTCTTCTGAAACTAAACAGAACAAAATCCTTCTCCATGTCCCCGCTTCTTCCTGAAGTTATTTCCTCTTATCAGTTGCTCTCCTTACGTCCTCAAAAAGCCTTCTCTATCCACATTTATTCTACCCATGGCTCTTGCCTTCCTCACCAAAGAAATCGTTCCCTTGAACATCAAGTGGCTTACCAGGCACCCAACCCAATGGTCTTTTTGCAACACTTGACGGTTAAATCTCCCTCAGTTTCCAAGACCTGGTAATTTCTTGGACTCCTCTGCCTCTCTTGACTACTCCTTGTTTGCCTCCTCTATCCACTAATACTGTGGAGTATTAGTATCCATGAGGCTTCCCTATGATGCTGCAGGAGGATGTGAAGACACAAGATAACCAGAGTGTGTATAAAGTGGAGAAGATGCGTTTAAAAATAATGACAAGGACCCTTTACAGAGAATTCAAAACTAGCTATGACGTTTAACACAAGCCTTCCAAGAAATAGCATATGTTTAGCAGAACACTTTAAGCCACACCCTCCAGGCTACCCACAAATGCTACTCACCGTCTTCTGACACCAGACTTTGGCGGAAATGGCTCCGAAACTTTGACCACATTATCTTATTTGACCATCATGACAAATCTATTTTCAGGACACTACAATTATTACTCAGTTTTGCAGGTGAGGAATATGAGGGTAGAGTAGGTTCCTTAATTAATCTGGGGCTTCAGTTATCAAGTGCTACATTTAAAAACATACCAAAGTTAGTGGTTTGCAACAACAACCAATTTATTATTTCAAATGATTGTGTGGGTGGACTGGGGATCAGCTGGACAGTTCTTTTGCTGGCCTCACTTGGGATTTCTCATGATGCTGCATCAGATGGTGGCTGGGGCTGGAATGTCTTAGATGGCTCACTCCCATGTCTGGCACCTGGCTGGGCACAGCTAAAAGGCTGGGCTCAGCTGGGATGGCTGGGTCTTTCTCTCCATGGGGTCTCAGGGCCTTTCCCTCTCTATGGGCTCTCCAGCAGGGTAATTGGATTTCTCACATGGTGGCTCAGAGTTACTCAAAGAGCAAAAGCCTTCTTAGAACTTAAGTTCAGAATGAGCACAATGTCACTCCCACTGCATTCTTTTGCTTAAAGCCAACCACTGGCCTATGCCAGGTTCAAGCAGAGGGGAAGTATGGTCCATTAGAAACTGCCAATATGACCCACTACTGGACTTGTCTGAGTGATGAGGCTGGGGCTTGGGCCCAGTTTTTCTTTAATTTTACCTTTTTAAAATTATTTTTTGCTGTTAAGTTACTTGGTGATGAACAACCTCATTTATGTAGCTTTTTAATGTTTGAGGTTACTTCCTAAATGTCCAAAATTTGTGTTACTAGATTTAATAATATGAATGCTTTTGTAGCTCTTGATGTACACTACCAACTGCTATCCAAGACATTTAAACTGTTTTATAAAGAGATTTGTATATATCATATGAATAAACAATTTTCCTATCCCTTCAATTAGAACTGAATATTATCATCAAAGTTTTTCCAATTTAATTAGCAAGAAGTGATATTAATACTTCAGTTTGTATTTCCTTGACTAGTGAGGCTGGCCATTTGCATACATTTATTTACCTATTATAATTCTTCCTTTAGGAATTGTGTGTCCATGTCTTTTACTCATTTGCCCTTTGATATTTTGCCACATTTCTTGTCAATTTTATGGTGCTTTATGTAATAATACAATTTTCAATTGCCTATACATCTTTTAATAATTTTTTTTTAGACGTAATCTCACTGTCACCTGGCTGGAGTACAGTGGCGTGATCTGGGCTCACTGCAACCTCCACCTCCTGGGTTCAAGCGATTCTCCTGCCTGTCTCCCAAGTAGCTGGGATTACAGGCACACACCATCACGCCCAGTTAATTTTTGTATTTTTAGTAGAGACGGGGCTTCACCATGTTGGCCAGAATGGTCTTGATCTCCTGACCTCGTGATCCACCCACCCTGGCCTCCCAAAGTGCTGGGATTACAGGCGTGAGCCACCTCCCCAAGCCTTAATAGTTATTTTTAAGTCAGAGCCTTGAATGTAACAATCTTCTCCTAAAAATGAAACAAAACAGCCAATCAATGAAAAGAAGAGTCAGCAGTTCCCTACTGTGTAACACAGCTGTTCTCACCACCTTCTCACTCAGGCATCTGTGACAGATGGCAGTCACGTGCCTGACATACCACCATGACACATCCTGGGTTATGCACATTTTGCACATTTGTTGTAACTTTACCCCTTTCTTTTGCCTTTAAGAAAGTATATCAAAATTTTCTATTTCTCTGCTGTGATTGCTTATTTTTTCATCCATTAAAAGTATATCTTAGTTTGATATACTCCCACTTGTTTATTTTTGCTTTTGCTGCCAGTACTTTTGGTGCAATATCCAAAAGAATTCTTGCCAACATCAATAAAGGAGATTTTCCCTTGTGTTTTCTTTTAGAAGTTTTATGGTTTCAGATCTTATCTTTAAGTCTTTAACTCATTTGGAGTTGATTTTTGTATGTGGTGTAAGATAAGATTTCAATTTCATTTTTTATCATATGAAACTTCATATCCTTTGACCTTTGTACCCTTTGACCCTTTATCATGTGAATATCCAATTTTTCCAGGACCTTTTGTAGAAAAAAAAAATTCTTTTCCCATTGTACCTTTTTGGTGACCTTGTTGAAGATCTGTTGGCCATATATGAGTGGCTTTGTTTCTGGGCTCTCTACTCTGTCCCATTGGTCTATACATTCATTTTTATGCCAATCGCATACTGTTTTGATTACTATTGTTTGTAATATAATTTGAAATTAGGAAGTGTGATACTTCCAACTTTGTTTTTCTTTCTCAGGATGGTTTCAGCTACTTGTAGTCCTTTGTAATTCTATATGAATTTTAGGATTTTTTTCCATTTCCGCTAAGTGAACTAAACCAGAACAGAAAGAAAAATGCTGGATAATCACACTTATGTGTGGAATCTAAACAAAACAACAACAAAAATCCCTTGAATTCATAGAAACAGAGAATAGAAGGGTGGTTACCAGGGGCAGGGTGGTGGGGAAGATTGTAAGACAGGGAATGGGAAGACAGAGGTCAAAGGGTACAAAGTTTCAGTTATGTGGGATAAATAAGTCTAGAAATACAATGTACAGCATGAGAACTATGGTTAATAATATTGTACTATTTATTGAAAAATTACTAAGAGAATAGATTTTCGGCACTTTTACCAAAAAAAAACAAAATTGTGAGACAAAGCATATTTTCTTTTACCTGATTGAGCATGGTTACACCAGCTGCTTTTCTAACAATCTCAATGTCTACATTGCTCTTTTCTAACAATTCTAATGTCTACATTATTTTGAAGTTAACATCTGTTGATTTTCTTTCCCTTAGGAATGGGTCACATCTTCCTGGTTCTTAAGTACTTTTGGACTATGTCTTAACATATCAATACTATGTTGTGGAGACTCTTAATTCTTTTATACTTTTTCAAAGGGTGGTTTTTTTTTTATTCTTTAGAAAGCAATTAACTTGGTTAGACTCAAAATGCACACTTTGCCTGCCCAGGGTGTGGGAGGATTTAGGGGAAAGAATCTAGGGCAACTGGAATCACTGGAGAGTAATGGGTAACCCCAGTGTACTAGTCCCTTTTCATACTGCTATGAAGAACTGCCCAAGACTGGGTGATTTATAAAGGTTTAATTGACTCACAGTTCAGCACGGTTGGGGAGGCCTCAGGAAACTTACAGTCGTGGTGGAAGGTGAAGGGGAAGTAAGGCACTTTCTTCACAAGGTAGCAGAAAGGAGAAGTGCCAAGCGAAGGGGAAAGAGTCCCTTATAAAACCATCAGATCTCGTGAGAACTCACTCACTAACACGAGACCCGCATGGGGGAAACTGCCCCCATGATCCGATTAACTCCACCTGATCTCTTCCTTGACACGTGGGGATTATGGAGATTACAATTCAAGACGAGATTTAGGTGGGGACACAAAGCCTAACCATATCACCCAGAAAGGAGAAAACCAGAGAAGGGAATGCCAGATTCTGAGTATAAACTATGCCCAAGACTTTGGCTGACTGCTGAGCCACACAGGCTCACCTTCCCTTAAATCCTCTCGCCAGAGAGGCACAGACTTTGTATTGAAGTTTTAACTTCATGCCAACATTATGATTGCCCTGAGGGTAAAACTCAGCAGTACAAATTTGACTCCCTTTCTTTTCCGCTATTCTACACTCTCCAGAGCCCTCAAAGAATAGTTGTTTTTTGGGGGGGATTTTTGGTCTGGACTTTATAGTTGTTACCTGTCAGAGAGTCAGGCTATTAGATAAAAAAACTTACTTCACCATACTGGAAACAGAACTCTTTCAGAATACGTGCTTGTTACATGCAATAGAAAGTTCATAAAAATACACATGGTGTTTGTCCAAAGTGAGGAAAGGAATATTTTAGTTTGGGGAATCACTACTTACTCACAACTTTTTGTTAATGATGGCTGTGGAAGTATAAAACGTTGCAAGTATAGTAGCATTTTTTTCTATGCTAATGGCTTACACACACTTCTAAGAACATACACAGTTTTTGTAACTTTTTTTTTCTGTTTGTTCTGGTTAAACTCACTGAAATGCTATGTCTGTCTGTTAAATATGTATAACATATTAATATTTAAATACATATATTTATATATTTTAAATATATTTTTTGCTATGAAAATATTGACATATAACCAGTCTCTTGTAGTTCATCATCATCAGGTCTATTTGATAAATATTCTCGTGTGGATTTCCAGTAATATTTTTTTTTCTCCACACAAGCAGACTCTGATTAAATTGGTTTATGTTGACTCCCATAAATATTTGCACCTACATTATAACTACCACGTAACATTGCTGGTACAGTACCTAGATTTTGTTGTTATTGCTGTTTGTTGTTTGTTTTGTTTAGAATTCCTGTACTGGGCTGGGCATGGTGGCTGGAGTACAGTGGCACAATCTCGGCTCACTGCAACTTCTGCCTCCCAGGTTCAAGCTCACACCTGTGATCCCGGCACTTTAGGAGGCCAAGGTAGGTGGATCACCTGAGGTCAGGAGTTCGAGACCAGCCTGGCCAACATGGTGAAACTCCATCTCTACTAAAAATACAAAAATTAGCCAGATGTGATGGTGCACACCTGTAATCCCAGCTACTTGGGCAGGTGGGAGGGGGGCGGGGGGCGCTGAGGCAGGAGAATCGCTTGAACCTGGGAGGTGGAGGTTGCAGTGAGCCAAGATCACACCACTGCACTGCAGCCTGGGCAACAGAGCAAGACTCTGTCTCAAAAAAAAGAAAAAAAGTATTTCTATAGTAAACGGTGTTAGTAAGTTCCACGAGAATCTGTAGATTCCAGTGGGAAGTCTGGAACCAGTGCTCACTAATAGACTTCTCCATACATTCCCAAAAGAAGGAGGAAATTTGTCGTGTTTGGGGAAGATCAATAGAATTTTGGTGCCTGGTAAAGGTGGAAGACTCCAGTTTCTTCTTGATCAAACCCTATAAGAACGTTGGTATCAGTGGTATCCTATGTTCTGATATGAACATGAGAACTTTGGCCATATCCCTAGTTTCCTCACTCTCACATATTGGCCACCACTTGGTGCACCTGCTACAAATGAGTCTTGCAGCACCTCCCAGGAGGGCAGTGATGCCTAACTTCAGATCTAAAGTCCATTTTTGCCAGTGAGTTTTTCATAAAGAGAAAAAAGAGTAAATATAGCTTTTTCAGGCAAGCAATACCTACCCCATTAGGACTCCAAAATAATGACTGCTTTAGTCAACCATCTGCAACTAAAGGAATCATAGATACTAATATGTAATTCTTGTATTTATGACCAAATATTTATGTGGATGCCCCTCCAACGAGTAAATGTATATACATATGTTCAGTGCCATAGTTTCAACTCAGCTGCTATGCTACAAATCCAATCAGCTTGCTGTGTTGTGTCCACACTGTGGTTGCTCTCAGCTGACCCTGAACTTGGTCATCCTCACAGCCTCTTTCTTCTTCTTTTACCATGATGTCAAGCATACATGTCAACTCACAGCTGAAAATTGCTCCCCTTCCAGAAGCCTCCCCAGCAACTTCCTCTTATTGCTACAGAACATAGATCAGCAGGTCAGTGCTGCATTATTCTGCACTTGTTTTTATATCACTTCTCGGTTAAACAAGATTATTGAGCACGTGACTGCCTTCATTCCCACAATCACTTAGGTGGACCTGAAATTTATGTGATATCCCAGACAGGTAGCCTGAAAAAAAAAAAAAGATTTTGAAAACTCTTTTTTATTATATAGCTAATTCGATTGTGTTGTGGAAAATTTATAAAATATACAAAACAATAAAAATTACCCATAATTCTACCTGCAAGCAACAGTAGCTGTTAGCATGTTGGTACATTCCCTTCTAGGGAACATTGCATATAACTATAGACAGATGTAGAGATAAATATGGATACAGACCTAGATGTCGATGTAGATATAGATGTATTGGAAAAATGTACAGCTTGTTTTCTAGTCAACTTTGAAAAAACTGACTAGATTATGAATGGTTATGAAGATGACAATTCCATGGGGAAATACAACTTAGATACTGTGATGGTTAATTTTAGGTATAATTTCACCGGATTAAAGGATATCCAGACAGCTGGTAAAGCACTATTTCTAGATTTGTTTGTGAGGGCGTTTCTGAAGGAGATTGGCATTAGAATTGATGGACTGAGCAAGAAAGAGCCGTCCACAATGTGGATGGGCTCCACCCAATCAGCTGGGGGCCTGGATAGAACAAAAAGGCAGAGAGAATAATTCTCTCCTCTCTTGGAGCTGAGACATCGTTCTTCTCCTGCTGTTGGATGTTAGAATCCCAGGTTCTCTGGCCTTTGGACTCTAGGACTTGCACGAGTACCCACCCCCCAGGTTCTCAGGCCCCCAGCCTTGGACTGAGAGTGACACCATTGACTTCCCTGGTTCTAAGGCCTTCGGACTTGGACTGAGCCACACTCCTGACTTTTCCTCCTTTCCTTACAGCTTATAGTTGGTCTACTGTGGGACTTTTTAGCTTCTATAATCACAAGAACCAATTCTGCTAATAAACTCCCTCTATCTATGTATGTATGTATGTCTGCATCTATCTATCTATCTTTCAGTTCTGCTTCCCTAGAGAACCCTAATTAATGCAGATATTTTACATTAACAGATACTCTACCAGTTCTTAGGTTAAATTCCAAAAGGCTGCTTTTCTTACCTGGAAAAGAGGAAAGGAATTTTGCAAATTCACTGGCTCTAAGGCCTTTCCTGGGTACAAGGAAAGTTAAATGTAAACATGAGTTGCTGGGGGAATGTCATGTAATCTCCTCTAGCTGTCTTAATAGAAACAGTAACAAAACAATATAAATTCTAGTACATAAGGACAATGTAAATGTGGCCTTCTGAAGGCAAGGGTACAATGGCAAAACAATCCTCTAGGTTGCCACATGAAATTCTGCTTCCATCTAGGAGGTCTTGTGGCAAGGTGGGCTGAGTCATGAGCCATGAAACCCTGTTCTAATTAACTACTTCTGTGACCACAGGAAAATCAGTTTACCCCTCTGAGCAGCAACATCCTGAGTTTTAAAATAAGGATGTTATAGGGGAAATCATCCATGAGAGGATGTGGCACATCAGCTGTGGTCATGATTCCTTACTTTTAGACAAGAAGAGGCTTGCTTCCTATTGGTTTCTAAATCTTTTTTTTTCTTATTCATGAGACATTATAAATAGAAACTTCTCTTAAAAAAAAAAAAAAAAAAACCTTTCTGGAGTCTGTATCACTTGAGACTTACCAGTTTCTTAAGGATTGGCAAAGACTTTCTGACAAAATAAAGACACACACCCCCATCCCACATCTTTATACTCATGAAAAGATTTTATATGATCATATGACATTTCCTGGATTTGGTTTGGACTAGAAAATACAACACAGGATGAGAACCAAAAATTTCAGAGGTTTTAAAACTCAGACAGTAGAAACATCAATGCAAACTATTGGAAAAACTGGGGAGAAATGAATCTGAGCAGTGCCTGCCCTGCACTGTCTCTATGTGGTATAATGCTATCCCTGGGGGAAAGTCTTCATAGAACAGAGTAGCCATCCCAATATTCAGAGAACTTATTACTTCCACACATAAAGGCAAACACACTCTTTTAGAACCCTGGCATTCTTTGGATAGGATTTTGTTAAACAGTATTGTAACATATTTATTAATATAGGGTTTCTATTTTTATACCCGTTTGGGTATGGCAGAGAAACTAGAGGAAAGAATGAATTGGTGAGGTGGAGAATCAAGTGTACTCCACCATGTTCTCTAAAACTTGAAGGCCTGAGCCTCAGTTTCTCAACTGTAAAATGTAAATAGTAATTCTCAGTGAGGTGTCATGGTGCTCAAATTACATAATAGATCTGAAAGGGCTTGACAAACTGGAAAGCACTATATCATTATAGGGTAATGTTACTACAAAAGACGAAAATCTCCTTTTTGTACACTGAGCATTTGTGACATCTAAGATTTCTTCCCATAGCACCTAAATGTACCTATTTCATTATACTTACTATACCATCAATCCAGATCCCTTCTCTGAGCTCCAGAGTGTTCATCCAATTGCTTACCTGACATGCCCACTGGGATATCTTAGAGTTACCTCAAACTCTACAGCTCCAAAAGAAAATGCATGATCCTTCCTCCTCAAGCCTGGTCTTCTTTCAGCATTCTTTAACTCAGGGATTGGGGTCACCTTTCATCAAACAATGCAAGCCAGAAAATGTGGAATTATTGACATCTCTCTTTCCATCACCATAAGCTGAACTCAAAGGCCTAAGGGAAAAAAATAACAGTTTTTGGCTTTGCACATTTAACAAATTAAATAGTCTTTTCCACAAAGCAGTCTCCAATGTTAAAAGCAAACAAACAAAAACCACTTCATATTGAATTTAAGGACTCGGGATTCCTAATGCAACTAATGGTGACCCACCATAGCACCCCAGATTTCTTGACATGTGTATACTATTAGGCTCTCACTGAATCTGTGCTTCTTATGTTCAAGTCAAGATTTAGGTGGGGAAAAGAATCTAGAGACTGGCTATAAATACCATTTCATCAATGCCAGCCAAATCTTTGGCTGGATTAAAGTCAGGATCTGAAATGTGTACTTTGGAAATTCATTCATTTCCCTATGTCTGTGGTTCCCTCCCTCTCTTAGTAAAAATGACGACCTTGTCATATATAAGCGAAGTGGGATGGAAGTCTTCAACCATCAGTCAGGTTAGAGGGGTGAGGTAGGGGTAGAGGCAGCAGACCCACAAAACTGAGGGAGACAAACATTAGGACCAGAAGGCGTAAGAATTAGTACTACTATCGACTGCCAAGAGGGGATTTAACTATGCCACCCAATGACATGCTTGGAGCAAAGGGCAAGACTGGACAAAGGGGTGGAGTGCTGAGCAGGGAAGGAGGGCCCCCTAGACACCCCAAACCAGGCCAACTGGGCCCCCTAGGAGAGTATCGGAGAGCAGGGCTGGAAGGCTGGAGGGCAGGTGGATGGCTATTACTATGGTAATAGCCCTAGAGCTGAATCAGGGAGCAAAGCTGGAGACAGGCTTCTTTTCTGTTTTCCACCAATCATTTGCAAAAAAAAAAAAAAATGTGTAAAGCATTGGAACATTTGCACAAAAATTAAATCTTAAATATAAACCCAATACATAACAGATCAAGGCAACAAATGCTGCTCTAGTTACAAAGATGTGGGGAGACTGGGCTCCACTTCGTCTACTGGAGGTGGGAGGGGTCCCTTTCCACTCCTCTTAATCACTGTGGATGGAGTTGGGGGATGCAGAGGTGGGGGGTGGAGACATTGAGCCTTTTCTTCAATCCTTACCCCATCCCTGACTGATGAGAGAAAGATCTGTTAGCAAACTCTTGCCTCTGGTTATTTGCCTTCGATCCTGGCCAAGAAAAAAAGCAAATGGGAATGCTAAATCTTATAGAAGATCCTGGCAATGTTGGCGACATCTGGAGCCAAACCAAAAATAAAAAAAAAAAATCCCTGATAGCTAGCAGGCTTTAAAGTAGATAAGGAGGAAAAATATATTGCCCACATTTTCCCTGGCATAAATTTATGGTGTAGAATTGTGCAATGACAGCCATCATGTGAACAAGGGTGGCCTCGGGCTTTGACTGCACATAATGGTTACCACTGAGGCAGAAAGTTCTGGGCTGTGGATCCAAAGCTGCGCTACAGTGAGCTGGTGTTACAGGAAGCTTCTGTAACAACAGTAAAGAGAACACACTCAGTGCTTGGTACCCGCCACATACTGTAAATAATGGCAATAAAAACACAGATGAAGGTGCAGGGAAAAGCCACTCATTCTTTACTGGTGGGAATACAAATTTGTCCAACTTTCCTTGAGAAATCTGGCAATATAGTCATCATTTTAAGCATGCATACTCATCACCACTGCAATTCCATTTCTCGGAACATATCTTGCAGGAATACTCAACAAGTATACACATATATAGATATGAGATTTTTTGCAGCATTGTTTTTAATAGCAAAAAGAAAAAGTGGAAGTATTAAAATAACCATTAGTAGAGAGCTTGTCAAATACATTATGAGCAATACTCAGGATGGAATCCAACACAGCTTTTAAAATGGGATATATCCATATATATGGATGTGGAATTAATTATCAATATAGTAAGCAAAAGAGAGTTTCAGGCAGTATGTATGGTATAATTCCACTTGTGTATAAAAAGCCCAAGACTATATGCATTTATATAATCCATATTGACGGCTGGAGTCATGGTTAAGCAATGCCATAGAAAAAGATAGATAAACACCCAATAATTTTAACAGTGTTTTCCCCTTTGGGAACAAGAGTGCAAGAATAACTCAAGGAATCTTCATTTTGACTTTATACTGTTCGGTGTTATTTGAGGTTTTTCAACAAGAAAACAATAAGACAGGTATGGAAAACACAAGGAAACGACAGCGTTCAAGATTTGCAGCCAGGTTGGACTGACTCCACCATCCATATTCTCTGCTCTGTGCCACAAGCAAAAACATACCACTGTCTATAATATGAATTGCCTACCACTCTATCTAGGGTTCTTTTCGGCAGGTTCCACTCCTGCTGCCACAGCCCGTGGCCAAAACTTTGTTCATTGCTTTATCCTCCTCAGAACGGTGACTTGCCATTTAAGAGTCCCTGAGATAGAGAATGGGACAAGCTATTTGAGGCCCTGGCCACTCATGACCAGGAATTCATCCTTGTTTTATTAATCAAAAAGAAAGTCCCCTATTAGCAAGCTCAGCATAAGCACATGTGAAGCAAACATCAGAGCAGAGTAGGTGTTCAGAAGAAACCTCCTGATCAGACAAGCTCCAAGGCCTGGTTGAATATGCTACCCTTCCTAGCATTTAAATCCCTTGTCTCATGGCTGTAGTTAGGTTTAGGAGGGGGTATGGCTTCTTTTCAGGAGGATGTGGACAGCCTCCAAGGGTGCCACTGGGTCTGGTTCAGGTTAGAAGCCTAGAAACCATCTCAGCTTCTCCTGAGCACCTGGGGCAGGAGACTCTTGCCCTCCAACTGTTTCCTGTCAAACTTTCCTTTCAAAGGGAGCACAGCCATGGCAGAAAGGGCCCCTGGGTTTCCTGATCTGCTTTTTCACCCTCTCAAAGCAGACTCTTTTACTAGTGCTGGTCAGGTGTCCACACACGAGCCCCACGGCTCCAGGCCAGAACATCCTCTTGCGCCTGTCGCTGGTCAATACGAGACTTTCCTACCTTAGAGTGCTGCTTTACTCTTTCTGTTTGAAAAATATCTGTTCTTGACCTCCCTCTTTTCACACTTCACACCTCTGATCACCAATGTTTTCCTCAGATATCATCAGTGACAACTTTTATTTATCTGATTCTTAAGTGTACCCACTATTGTAGAACTTGTACCCTCCTATTTCTCCATCCCAAATTATCTCCATCACTTTTCTTCTGGGAGAGCCTGATCTTCCTCACAATCCACAAGGCAGTGGTAGCATTGCCACCTGCATTCACCTGCATTCAGCAATGGAGGAGGCAGAATCACCCCAGGGCACTCAGCATATGGGGACAGGCTGGGCTGGGGCCTGCAGAACACTGGCCTCCTGTTCAGTAAAAACCTGCCCAACACCTCCCCTCACCATCCTACTCTCATAAAACCCATAACCATTTATTTAAAATATTTTTGTCTTCTAACCTTCAGTAAGATTCTGTGGGAAGTCCCGAGAGAACACATCTAAAATTTGGAGTGTATATTTTCTCTTAGAATTTAGGGCCCCTTTTGGAATTTGGAGTTTATGTCTACCTCTTCAAACAAGTGTTTACAATACTAGCTGTTGTAGTCAGCTTGGGCTACTATAACAAAATACCATTGACGGAGTGGCTTAAACAACAGACATTTGTTTCTTGTGGTTCTGAAGGCTGGGAAGTTCAAGATCAAGACGAACAGTTTTGGCTTCTAGTGAAGGCCTTCTTCTGGCTTGCAGGGACCACCTTCTTGCTGTGTCCTCACATGGAGGAGAGAGTGAGCTCCAGTCTCTTCCTCTTCTTATAAGAACACTAATCCCATCGTGGGGCCTCCCCATCACAACCTCACCTAAACCTAATCACCTCCCAAAGGCCTCACCTCCAAACACTATCACATTGGGGGTTAAGACTTCAATGTAAGAATGTTGGTGGCAAACAAACATTGAGTACTTAATTCCAGCCTCAGCAATTGTCAATTGAAAAACCTTCATCTCTCTCATGTGAAGAAAATCAAATAGATGGCCCCATGTTTGGGTCCTTGTAGTCCACAAGATAGACAACTCTTTGCAGGTGGTTACTCTAACTCAGAAAAACTAGGAAAGTGAAGAAAATTTGAAAATATGTCTCCAAAACAGCCCCGATTGACATGGTAATTGTGCTTACCTGCCCTCCTTCCCTGACACAGACAGACAGACACACTTAATCTGTCCTAGGTTCTGGGAGGTGAGTATGGTACAGTGGATAAGGGCCACAGTTTGAAGCCTGAGAAAAGGGTTTTTGCAAGATTTCTGGAGATAACCCTCTTCTGTGCTCTGGTCCATCGATATTTCTCATTTCCCCGCATAACTGTCCATTGTACCACATCCCAAATTCCTTCTCTTACCTAAGTGCTTCAACTTCTAAAATGGTTCTATTTGAGGGTATCCACTGGTTGCAGAAGAACATTAAATAAAGTAAATAAAAGTAATTAAAGGATAGTACTGCAACCTACTGCCTTCTCCCCACTCTGGTGCTCTCTTACCTAGTTCTTTCTTGGTTTCCAAGGCACTTGTCTTCTGATAGATGGTAAAATGCCTTGATTCATTATGTTTATTGTTTATCATTTATCCTTCCTATAGAATGTAAATTTCAAAGAAGTACCGGGTTGAATGAGGTGTCAGTCTGTCCCTACTGGGGGGGTGCCTCCCAGTTAGGCTGCTCAGGGGTGAGGGACCCACTTTAGGAGGCAGTCTGACCGTTCTCTGAGACAAAACTTTCAGAGGAACTATCAGACAGCTGAATTTGTGGTCTCACGAAAATCCGCTGTTCTGCAGCCACCGCTGCTGACACCCAGCCAAACAGGGTCTGGAGTGCACCTCTAGTAAACTCCAACAGACCTGAAGCTGAGGGTCCTGTCTGGTAGAAGGAAAACTAACAAACAGAAAGGACATCCACACCAAAAACCCATCTGTACATCACCATCATCAAAGACAAAAAGTAGATAAAACCACAAAGATGGGGAAAAAATAGACCAAAAAAACTGGAAACTCTAAAAAAGAGAGCACCCCTCCTCCTCCAAAGGAACGCAGTTCCTCACCAGCAACGGAACAAAGCTGGATGGAGGATGACTTTGATGAGTTGAGAGAAGAAGGCTTCAGACGATCAAACTACTCTGAGCTACGAGAGGAAATTCAAAACAACAGCAAAGAAGTTAAAAACTTTGAAAAAAAATTAGAAGAATGGATAACTAGAATAACCAATAGAGAGAAGGGCTTCAAGGAGCTGATGGAGCTGAAAGCCAAGTTTCGAGAACTACGCGAAGATTGCAGAAGCCTCAGTAGCAGATGCGATCAACTGGAAGAAAGGGTATCGCTGATGGAAGATGAAATGAATGAAATGAAGAGAGAAGGGAAGTTTAGAGAAAAAAGGATAAAAAGAAATGAACAAAGCCTCCAAGAAATTTGGGACTATGTGAAAAGACCAAACCTACGTCTGATTGGTGTACCTGAAAATGATGGGGAGAATGGAACCAAGTTGGAAAACACTCTGCAAGATATTATCCAGGAGAACTTCCCCAATCTAGCAAGGCAGGCCAGCATTCAGATTCAGGAAATACAGAGAACACCACAAAGATACTCCTCAAGAAGGGCAACTTCAAGACACATTATTGTCAGATTCACCAAAGTTGAAATGAAAGAAAAAATGTTAAGGGCAGCCAGAGAGAAAGGTCGGGTTACCCACAAAGGGAAGCCCATCAGACTAACAGCTGATCTCTCAGCAGAAACTCTACAAGCCAGAAGAGAGTGGGGGCCGATATTCAACATTCTTAAAGAAAAGAATTTTCAACCCAAATCTCCTATCCCGCCAAACTAAGCTTCATAAGTGAAGGAGAAATAAAACACTTTACAGACAAGCAAACGCTGAGTGATTTTGTCACCACCAGGCCTGCCCTAAAAGAGCTCCTGAAGGAAGCACTAAACATGGAAAGGAACAACCGGTACCAGCCCCTGCAAAAACATGCCAAATTGTAAAGACCATCGAGACTAGGAAGAAACTATAGCAACTAACGAGCAAAATAACCAACTAACATCATAATGACAGGATCAGATTCACACATAACAATATTAACGTTAAATGTAAATGGGCTAAATGCTCCAATCAAAAGACACAGACTGGCAAACTGGATAAGGAGTCAGGACCCATCAGTGTGCTGTATTCAGGAAACCCATCTCACGTGCAGAGACACACATAGACTCAAAATAAAGGGATGGAGGAAGATCTATCAAGCAACTGGAAAACAAAAAAAGGCAGGGGTTGCAATCCTAGTCTCTGATAAAATAGACTTTAAACCAACAAAGATCAAAAGAGACAAAGAAGGCCATTACATAATGGTAAAGGGATCAATTCAACAAGAAGAGCTAACTATCCTAAATATATATGCACCCAACACAGGAGCACCCAGATTCATAAAGCAAGTCCTGAGTGACCTACAAAGGGACTTAAACTCCCACACAATAATAATGGGAGATTTTAACACCCCACTGTCAGCATTAGACAGATCAATGAGACAGAAAGCTAACAAGGATATCCAGGAATTGAACTCAGCTCTACATAAAGTGGACCTAATAGACATCTACAGAACTCTCCACCCCAAGTCAACAGAATATACATTTTTTTCAGCACCACACCACACCTATTCCAAAATTGACCACATAGTTGGAAGTAAAGCTCTCCTCAGCAAATGTAAAAGAACAGAAATTATAACAAACTGTCTCTCAGACCACAGTGCAATCAAACTAGAACTCAGGATTAAGAAACTCACTCAAACCGCTCTACTACATGGAAACTGAACAACCTGCTCCTGAATGACTATTGGGTACATAATGAAATGAAGGCAGAAATAAAGATGTTCTTTGAAACCAAGAGAACAAAGACACAACATACCAGAATCTCTGGGACACATTCAAAGCAGTGTGTAGAGGGAAATTTATAGCACTAAATGCCCACAAGAGAAAGCAGGAAAGATCCAAAATTGACTCCCTAACATCACAATTAAAAGAACTAGAAAAGCAAGAGCAAACACATTCAAAAGCTGGCAGAAGGCTAGAAATAACCAAAATCAGAGCAGAACTGAAGGAAATAGAGACACAAAAAACCCTTCAAAAAATTAATGAATCCAGGAGCTGGTTTTTTGAAAAGATCAACAAAATTGATGGACCGCTAGCAAGACTAATAAAGAAGAAAAGAGAGAAGAATCAAATAGATGCAATAAAAAACGAAAAAGGGGATATCACCACTGATCCCACAGAAATACAATCTACCATCAGAGAATACTACAAACACCTCTATGCAAATAAACTAGAAAATCTAGAAGAAATGGATAAATTCCTCGACAAATACACCCTCCCAAGACTAAACCAGGAAGAAGTTGAATCTCTGAATAGACCAATAACAGGTTCTGAAATTGTGGCAATAATCAATAGCTTACCAACCAAAAAGAGTCCAGGACCTGATGGATTCACAGCTGAATTCTACCAGAGGTACAAGGAGGAACTGGTACCATTCCTTCTGAAACTATTCCAATCGATAGAAAAAGAGGGAATCCTCCCTAACACATTTTATGAAGCCAGCATCGTCCTGATACCAAAACCTGGCAGAGACATAACCAAAAAAGAGAATTTCAGACCAATATCCTTGATGAACATTGATGCAAAAATCCTCAATAAAATACTGGCAAACCGAATCCAGCAGCACATCAAAAAGCTTATCCACCATGATCAAGTGGGCTTCATCCCTGGGATGCAAGGCTGGTTCAACATACGCAAATCAATAAATGTAATCCAGCATATAAACAGAACCAAAGACAAAAACCACATGATTATCTCAATAGATGCAGAAAAGGCCTTTGACAAAATTCAACAGCCCTTCATGCTAAAAACTCTCAATAAATTAGGTATTGATGGGACGTATCTCAAAATAATAAGAGCTATCTACGACAATCCCACAGCCAATATCATATTAAATGGGCAAAAACTGGAAGCATTCCCTCTGAAAACTGGCACAAGACAGGGATGCCCTCTCTCACCACTCCTATTCAACATAGTGCTGGAAGTTCTGGCCAGAGCAATCAGGCAGGAGAAGGAAATAAAAGGTATTCAATTAGGAAAAGAGGAAGTCAAATTGTCCCTGTTTGCAGATGACATGATTGTATATCTAGAAAACCCCATTGTCTCAGCCCAAAATCTCCTTAAGCTGATTAGCAACTTCAGCGAAGTGTCAGGATACAAAATTAATGTACAAAAATCACAAGCATTCTTGTACACCAATAACAGACAAACAGAGAACCAAATCATGAGTGAACTCCCATTCACAATTGCTTCAAAGAGAATAAAATACCTAGGAATCCAACTTACAAGGGATGTGAAGGACCTCTTCAAGGAGAACTACAAACCACTGCTCAATGAAATAAAAGAGGATACAAACAAATGGAAGAACATTCCATGCTCATGGGTTGGAAGAATCAATATCGTGAAAATGGCCATACTGCCCAAGGTAATTTATAGATTCAATGCCATCCCCATCAAGCTACCAATGACTTTCTTCACAGAATTGGAAAAAACTACTTTAAAGTTCATATGGAACCAAAAAAGAGCCCGCATCGCCAAGTCAATCCTAAGCCAAAAGAACAAAGCTGGAGGCATCACGCTACCTGACTTTAAACTATACTACAAGGCTACAGTAACCAAAACAGCATGGTACTGGTACCACAACAGAGACATAGATCAATGGAACAGAACAGAGCCCTCAGAAATGATGCCACATAGCTACAACTATCTGATCTTTGACAAACCTGACAAAAACAAGAAATGGGGAAAGGATTCCCTATTTAATAAATGGTGCTGGGAAAACTGGCTAGCCATATGTAGAAAGCTGCAACTGGATCCCTTCCTTACACCTTATACAAAAATTAATTCAAGATGGATTAAAGACTTATATGTTAGACCTAAAACCATTAAAATCCTACAAGAAAACCTAGGCAATACCATTCAGGACATAGGCGTGGGCAAGGACTTCATGTCTAAAACACCAAAAGCAATGGCAACAAAAGCCAAAATCGACAAATGGGATCTCATTAAACTAAAGAGCTTCTGCACAGCAAAAGAAACTATCATCAGAATTAACAGGCAACCTACAGAATGGGAGAAAATTTTTGCAACCTACTCATCTGACAAAGGGCTAATATCCAGAATCTACAATGAACTCAAACAAATTTACAAGAAAAAAACAAACAACCCCATCAAAAAGTGGGCAAAGGACATGAACAGACACTTCTCAAAAGAAGACATTTATGCAGCCAGAAAACACATGAAGAAATGCTCATCATCACTGGCCATCAGAGAAATGCAAATCAAAACCACAGTGAGATACCATCTCACACCAGTTAGAATGGCCATCATTAAAAATCAGGAAACAACAGGTGCTGGAGAGGATGTGGAGAAATAGGAACACTTTTACACTGTTGGTGGGACTGTAAACTAGTTCAACCATTGTGGAAGTCAGTGTGGCGATTCCTCAGGGATCTCGAACTAGAAATACCATTTGACCCAGCCATCCCATTACTGGGTATATACCCAAAGGACTATAAATCATGCTGCTATAAAGACACATGCACACGTATGTTTATTGCAGCACTATTCACAATAGCAAAGAGTTGGAACCAACCCAAATGTCCAACAACGATAGACTGGATTAAGAAAATGTGGCACATATACACCATGGAATACTATGCAGCCATAAAAAATGATGAGTTCGTGTCCTTTGTAGGGACATGGATGAAACTGGAAAACATCATTCTCAGTAAACTATCGCAAGGACAAAAAACCAAACACCGCATGTTCTCTCTCATAGGTGGGAATTGAACAATGAGAACTCATGGACACAGGAAGGGGAACATCACACTCTGGGGACTGTTGTGGGGTGGGGGGAGGGGGGAGGGACAGCATTAGGAGATACACCTAATGCTAAATGACGAGTTAATGGGTGCAGGAAATCAACATGGCACATGGATACATATGTAACAAACCTGCACATTGTGCACATGTACCCTAAAACCCTAAAGTATAATAAAAAAAAAAAAAAAAAAAAAAAGAATGTAAACTTCAAAAGGGCAAGAATCTTGGTCCGTTTTCTTTACTGATGTACCCCATGTGCCTGTAAGAGGTCTGACATGTAGCAGGGGCTCAAAAATTATTTGTCAAATGAATGGACGTTGCAACTGGGACAGAATTCAAGGTTCTTTTCCCTAATCCCTGAATCCTCAGATTTTCAAAGCTTTTCTTGCTGATGGGTCAGGCCCACTTGTGCCAGCTTGTTGGCACTCGTCTTGGATACTGGCCATGCTTTCTCCAGCCAACCGTCGTGACACTGATTCATTGTTTGTATACAGCTCCTCTTAGGCACGAAGACAGTCTTCTGCCCACGGGCTTACGGCCGAGCTTAGGAAACCCAGCTCAGATGTGAAACTCTAGGCTTGGCAGCTCGCAGCTGGCAGCTGGCAGCCAGACATGGTAAGCAGTCCCTAGCTCTTTCAGCCATTTCCAAACACTCCTGGGTATGCCATGAAACTACTCTGAACTTTTCTGCACACGTGCTTTTTCAGTGAACATGACTTGGAAGGGAATGAGTGAGCCGTGGTATATTGCTCACCATCAGCTGCTTTGCATGACAGCGAACATTCAGCCATGCCCATGTGTTCAGCACAGGCCTGCCTGGGGAAGTAGGCACAAAGGCTGGGCCAGTCGCCAGCAGGTCTAGAAGTGGGCCCCAGAGAAGTGCTTTCTGCCAGAAAGAAGAGAAGAGGGATGCAGATTATCACTGGGAATGAAAAACTGAAAATCAGACAGGTGAAGGGACGTATCCAATGTTGCATGGCAAGATGGTGGCAAACCAGGATACAGCTCCTTCCCCTTCACTGCCTTGTCTCTTGGCTATTCAGCGTCTTCTCTTACCCTTTTCCCGAGTAGCAGGGCCTGCCTGCATAAGTATGGCTCAGTCACAAAGGGCCCCTGAGAGCTTTCTTGCCTAATCTTCTTCATGTAGCTCAACTGGTTCTTCACTTAAGACAACTGACTTCCATAACAGTCTCTCCTCTCCCCCAGGCCACCATTCCCACTCACTCAGCTTTTGCACATCTCTATGCTCCTGAGCACCTAACAAAGTTCTTCGCATTAAGTACTCAATAGGCAGTCATTAAATAATAAAATCAATCAATAAGCAAGTGAATATGCTTCATCCTCTTAGTGCTGTAGACTTGGGACAAAGTGTCTTTCCATGATTATCACAGTTTAAACACCAACCTAGCCAGACAGTCATACTACTGACCAGTCCTCACTTCTTAGGACAAATCTCCACTGTGGATATTTTAGGCAATTTGGTGCTGTTATGCAAAAGTAGGGAGCAGAGAGCACAGAGCAGGCCTGCTGTTGAGCACTGGGCTCCCTGAAATTGATGTTCCAAATCAGACCTCCCAGGTCAGCCAAGGTGGAAACAGTACTAAAGGAGCAGGTGCAAGATGGAAGAGAAGATATGTTTCTGTCCTGGTGTGATTCAACATCAAAGCTGGGCAGTGCTAAGAGATTGCCCATTAGCTGTGCTAATGGGTCAGCAAGGACACAGATAAGTGAAAGCATTTGAGTTATGACAGTAGGTTTTTGGGGTAATTTCTGAAGACAATGTGACAGAATGGAAATATCTCAGGTTTTGCAGTCAAATCAACAAGTATTCCTATCTCTGCTCCACCATTTTCTAGCTGTGCGACTTACAAGGTACTTGACCTTGTTTACTCATTTGTAAAAAGAAGGAAAGTAAATCGCTTGCAGGAATAATGTGGACAGGAAAGGAAAAAAAAATGTGTGTGTGTGTATGTGTGTTATCTTCTTACAGTACACAAAACACTGCAAGTACTACATTGCTAGTATAAAACTAAGTTCTTTTATGTATTCACTCAATAATAGTATTTAGACAGTTGTTACATGCTAAGCAGAGGAAATTCTGTTTAAGTTTTATCTTAAAATGTTCTAAAATGAGAAACATTCACTTTGAAAAAGTTTCTGGAAGTAGCAGAGCCATTTAATACAAGTTGCAGGTAAGCTATTATGATATTGTGAAATATACCTTTAGTGTTCCTCCCATTTCCTGGCACACAGCTCCTAAAACCCTTGGAATCTCTGGAGTGATAAGAATGTATTTTGTATGCTAATGAAATCACTGCTGGCTGAGGGCCCCCAGATAACTGGGGACTGGTCACTGGAAAGACCAAGGCAGGATTAGAGGGCTGGAACTTTTGGCCCCACCCTCCAACCTCTGGGGAGGGAAGAAGGGTTGATGGTTGAGTTGATCACCAATGGCCAGTGATGTAATCAGTCATACCTACATAAAAAAGTTCCATAAGAAAATTAAAGAACTGGGCTGGGGGCGTTGGCTCACGCCTGTAATCCCAGCACTTTGGGAGGCTGAGGCGGGCAGATCATGAGGTCAGGAGATTGAGACCATCCTGGCTAACACAGTGAAACCCTGTCTCTACTAAAAATACAAAAAAAAATTAGCCAGGCATGGTGGTGGGTGCCTGTAACCCCAGCTACTCAGGAGGCTGAGGCAGGAGAATGGCGTGAACCCGAGAGGTGGGGCTAGCAGTGAGCTGAGATCGCACCACTGCACTCCAGCCTGGGTGACAGAGTGAGACTCTGTCTCAAAAAAAAAAAAAAAGAAAAGAAAAGAAAATTAAAGAACTGGGTTCAGAAAGCCTCGAGATAGTAGAACGAAAGGAGATGGCTGGAGGATGGCTCACCTTGAGAGCACAGAAGTGCCATGCCCCTTCCCACATGCCTCACCTAGGCGTCTCTTCCATCTGGCTGTTCATCTGTCTCCTTTGTAATATCCTTTACAATAAATGGGTAAACGTAAGTAAAGTGTTTCCCTGAGTTCTGCGAGCCACTCTAGCAAGTCAATCCAACCTGAGAAAGGGATGAAGGGAACCCTGGGTAGTCTGTCAGAAGGATAAATCACACCCTGGGACTTTATACTGGCATCTGAAATGGGAGCAGTCATGTGGGATTGAGCCCTTAACCTATGGGATCTCACTTGATCTCCAGGTAGATAGTTTCAAAATTGAATTGATTTATAGGCTAGCCAGCTGGTACCTGCTGGAGAATTGCTTAGTGTGTAGGGAAAGAAGAAGAAGAAGAAGAAAAAAAACCCCCACACATCTGGTGTCAGAGATGTTGTGTCAGGTGAGTAATGTGTGTGAATAGGAAAAACATTTTTCCCCCATCTTTATTAGCTATAATCATTGATAAGAAGTCACCAGAAGAAGTCAGCATGCAAAAATCTCTCAGCTTGATCACTATTAATGAGCAAGAGTTCACTCTAACTAACTAAAGTAACTGGGGAATGACTGCCTTCTGAGTCAAGAGGACATGATCTTGAAAAATTTATCTTCTTAACAAAGGGATACTTGTATAATTTCTCTTTCATTTTGCATGTGTTGCAAGAAAGGAAAGTTGTAAAAATGTTAGAGATAGTGCCCATATCTTTAGGTCAGGTGCACCAACCTTTTTAAAATTAAAGTGCATCATGCTTAGAAATCCTTTTCCATGACTTTTTTTTTTTTACTGATAATGGTGAGTCAAGAGGTTCCTCACTTGGTGTGAGTATTGAATGCAGTTCAAATATTAATTAAGCCCATGGTGAGTCTTTATTTCAAATCACCTTATTTTTTGTCTATCATTCTTTATGATGCCCCAATGTAGCTGAATTAAAATCAAATGGTTCAGAAGTACATAATTAATTACATTCTGCTTAAATTACAGTTCCTAATTAACCCAAATCTGTTAACATGATATCTGGTGGTAATCACAAATGGTGGCAGCCAAGTGAGGTCCCCACTGGTTCTTTTGTATTAGCTAAAGAAGTTTAATAAAATTCTGGCTAATGAATCATGGCCTGTGAGCCACATATTGGACTCCCAGATTACTGAGGATCTGGACAGCTCAAAGGGAAACTAGGACCATCCTGTAAATACCTCTGATAGGTTAGGCCTGGGTTGACAAGTAATGGGCACTAGTGTTGCCTGCTTGATTCTTTACCCCAGCACACATGACCAGTTGATCATCAACTCTCTCCTGCTGAGCCTAAACTCAACTTCATAACATTTTTTTTTTTTTTTTGAGACGGAGTCTTATTCTGTCGCCCAGGCTGGAGTGCAGTGGTGCAATCTCAGCTCACTGCAACCTCCACCTCCTGGGTTCATGAGATTCTCCTGCCTCAGCCTCCCGAGTAGCTGGGATTACAGGTGCACACCACCATGCTTGCCTAATTTTTTGCATATTTTTAGTAGAGACGGGGTTTCACTATGTTGGCCAGACTGGTCTCAAACTCCTGACCTAGTGATCTGCCCACCTCAGCCTCCCAAAGGGCTGGGATTACAGGCATGAGCCACCTTGCCTGGCCCATAACATTTTTCAAAATGGCCATCACCAATTGTATCAACTAATTAATATCCAATTAGTTATCTATTGACACCATAGACTTGGTGGCTTAAAACAACACACATGTACTGTCTCACAGTGTGTTAGGCCCTTTACATACTGCTATAAAGAACTGCTTGAGACTGGATAATTTATAAAGGTTTAATTGACACAGTTCCACATGGCTTGGGAGGCCTCAGGAAGCTTACAATCATGGCAGAAGGCAAAGGCGAAGCAAGGTACCTTCTTCACAGAGTGGCAGGAAGGAGAATGAATGCAGGAACAACTACCAGACACTTATAAAACCATCAGATCTCATGAGAACTCACTCATTGTCATGAGAACAGCATGGGGAAACCACCCTCATAATTCAATTACCTCCACCTGGTCTCACCCTTGACATGTGGGGATTATGGGGATTACAAGTCAAGATTTTGGGTGGGGACACAGCCAAACTATATCACACAGTTTCTGTGGGTCAGCAGTCTGTGCTCTAAGATCTCTCACAAAGCTGCAATCCAGACATCTTATAGGGCTGAGGTCTCATTTGAGGCCTGTCTGGGGAAGGACTCACTTCCCAGCTGAGATGGTTGTTGGCAGAATCCAGTTCCTCACAGGCTGCCACACTGAGGGTCTCGGTTTCTAGCTTGTTGTGGGCTGGAAGCTCCCTTCAGCTCCTCACGTGGCTCTCCCCATATGCAGCTTACAAAAGGCAGCTTATTTTTTCAAAGCCAGCGAGGAAAACAGTATTCTAGCAAGACAGACATTACAATGTTGTATAATCAGGGGCATCCCACCACCTTTGCTGTATTCTGTTGGTTAGAAGCAAGTCACATATCCTGCCCACACTCAAAGGAAGGAGATTACACAAGGGTGTGAATATCAGGAAGTGGGGATGATGAACGTTACCTTAGACTCGGTTAGCCACACCAGTATTTCAGAGTTACCAGGGAAAATGACATATTTTTGCCTTTCTTGGCTTAGATAGGCAGAGTGCCTGTGATAGAAAGCTTTCAATAGCTGAATGAAGCAGCTTAAAAGCATTTGAAGGCCATGTTAAGTCAGTCTTGGAAGAATATGATGCTAAGGATTTTTGTTTTTTTACAAAGAATCATTCTAATCAAATTCTAAGGATGTACACTAAAAAATATTAGGAAAGACTCCCATATTCAGAAATATGGCCAACAAGTTGTCTAGTGTGGAACATCTAAAAATATAGGATAAAAATACAAGAAAACACCTTTTAAGGACATGGTTAAGCCTGTAAAAACAAAAGTAAGAGAAATCCTCAGAATTCTAAATCAATGAGAGTACAGAAATCTAAGAGGCAAGAGAGCACTGAAGCACTTGTCTGGGGCATCTGTTAATCTCCAATGTCCTGAAACTTAGGTTTAAAGGACTGAAGATGTGGTGGGGTGGGGCATGGTAGGAGAAAAGCCTGGGTCTCCAGCACTAGGTGAGATTGGAATGAAGCCCACTGCCCTCCACCCAGAAAAAAAAAAGCCAGAACATCCAAAAGGACAGACCCTCAGAGGTAAACTAGGGGAAAAAATTTCACCTTTCCTTGGAAGATGATATAAATTGTTTTTGCCTTGACTATTAGTAGAGAAGAAAATAAGGACAAAAATCTCCTCTAAGAATCCCTAACAACTGTAAATATCTGTCACGAAGATTTTGGGGTAAGAATTTGCACTAGCACTTCCAGAAAAATCTCACATTGAACATTTAGATTAAAATTTTCTTGGAGTATAGCTTCCCAAGGCCTTTGGTAGAAACAGATCAAATCCTCTTAGAAGAGATGCATTTTAAATCCAGGCTTCAATTAATTCCCACAGAATTAATGAATTTATAACCACCACAATCACAGCAACAAAATCACAAAACACATAAGGAAACGAGCCAGAGTGAGCTATCGTCTGAAGAAACAAACTGAAAAACAAATCTGATCACTAAAAAAGTAGACGTGCAAAGGCCAAAGATACAGAAATTATAGATATGAAATATGAAACAAATATATTTAAAATGTTTAACAATGAAAAAGAAGAATTAAAGATACTAAGAAACAAAAGATTATTATATTTGATTGGGCAAAATTTTTGAAAACACAGCTGCTAGGGACACGAAGACCATAACTGATGTTGGAAATTTGGTGAGTAATTTAAATAATAGATTGGACATAGCTAAAGTGAGAATTCAGGAATTGAAAAATAGATCTGAAAAAAATTACACAGAAATTAGCCCAGTGAAACAAAAAAATGACAAACCTGGAAGAGAGATTAAGAGAAATGAAGGACACAGTGAGAAGGTTTAACCAGAGTTCCAGGAGATAACAGAGAGAATGGGGAAGAGGCAATATTCAAAGAGATAAAAGGGGCATTGTGTCTGGGGTAAATACCCGGGGTTCGTCGTCTTGCACCAAGAAGATTAAGGACACTGACACACTGGAAGAGTGAGTTTAGGAGCAAAGGTGTAATAGGCAAAAGGAAGAGAAAGGAGAGCACCTCTCTCCCTCTTGCGAGAGACGGGCATCCAAAAGGGAAAAGGCAGCCTGCGGCAGACCACAGCAGATTTTAGAGGCCGGCTTGAGGAGGCAGTGCCTGATTTATTTAGGGCCCACAGATTGGTTTTGACCAGGTCTGATGTTTACATAGTGCGGGGAAGTCTGGTTGCCCCATCTTAATCTTACTATGCAAATGGGCTTTCTACTTGGCCAATGCCATCTTGTCTGTGCCTTACTGTACGCACGGCTGGCAAAGAGAAGGGAAGATGGAGCTGCCCTTTTGATCATGCCTAGTCCCAGGTAGCCTTTTCCTATTGGCACAGCTGCCGTCATTCACCCGTGCAAGCTTCCAGCTTACTTGTCTATGTCTGCAGCTTGATTTTACAGGTTGCTCTTTGGAAGAAAAGAAAATGATTTGGGGGCTGATTTTCATTAAAAGGAAAACTTTTTTTACTTTCTTATAATTTTTTTTCTTCATTTCTTCTTAAAAAAAAAAGCGGGGGGATACATATGCAGAATGTGCAGGTCTGTTACATAGGTACACGTGTGCCATGGTGGTTTGCTGCACCTATTGACCTGTCCTCTAAGTTCCCTCCCCTCACTCCCCACCCCCAATAGGCCCTGGTGTGTGTTGTTCCCCTCTCTATGTCCATGTGTTCTCAGTGTTCAACTCCCACTCATGAGTGAGGACATGCAGTGTTAGGTTTTCTTTTCCTGTGTTAGTTTGCTAAGGATAATGGTTTCCAGTTTCATTAAAAGAAAAACTTTATCGAGGACTTCTTTACCCTATCTGCCTAAATACTTTCTTTTTAACTCCTATATCAAGATGACAGATGAGAATTTTCCAGAACTGATAAAAGATACAAATCTTCATATTCAAGAAGCCCAACAAGTGAATCCCAAGCAGGGTAAATTAAAAGAGGACAAACAAAAAAACCTAGAATTATTGTTAAATTTCAGAACACCAAAGTCAAACAGAAGAAGATCTTATACTGTGAAATATTTTAATCTGCTAAAGAGAAAAGGAAAATTACTTACAAAAGAACATTAGACTGACTTAACACCTGACTTCTCAGCAGAACCAATAATAACAGAAGAGGGTAGAATAATATATTGAAAGGGTTGAGAACAAATAACTGTCAGATTTCTATTATTTAAAACAATAATAATGTCTAACTTTGGGAACTTACGGAAAAGAACAAACATACTGGGAAATAGTACATGTCTCAGAGTGTGATAGGAGTTAAATTTCTCACATTTTTCTGGGGGAAGAGAAAAATATTGATTAACTTTAGATTTCATTGAATTAATATGAATATTAAAATTTGTGGCTGGATGCAGTAGCTCACATCTGTAATCCCAGCCATTTGGGAGGCTGAGGCAGGTGGACTGCTTGAGCCCAGGAGTTTAAGACCAGCCTAGGCAACATGGCGAGAACCAGTCTCTACAAAAAATATGAGAATTAGCCAGGCATGGTGGTGTATGCCTGTAGTCCCAGCTACTGGGAGGCTGAGGTGGGAGGATGGCTTGAGCCTGGGAGGCAGAGAGTGCAGTGAGCTGAGATTATGTCATTGCATTCCAGCCTGGGCAACAGAGCGAAACTCTGTTTCAAATAATAATAATGTCTAAGGTGAACATTGAAAAACATAGAAATGGAGACTATAACTAAGATGAAAAAGTTTTAATATGGACGATAGCCTTAAATAATCTAAAATATAGTAGTACCCCCCCTTATTCATGATTTCTCTTTCCATAGTTTCAGTTGTCTGTGGTCAACCATGGTTCACCATTGTTCATAGATATTAAATAAAAAATTCCAGAAATAAACAACTCATAAGTTTTAAATTGTGTACTCTTCTGAGTAGCACGATGAAATCTTGAGCTGTCCTGCTCCATCTCACCAAGGATGTGAATCATCCCTTGGTCCAGTGTATCCATGCTGTATACACTACCTGTCCCTTATTCACTTAGTAGCCATCTTGGTTATCAAATCAAAAAAACATAGTATGTGTGGGGTTTGGTACTATCCATGATTTCAGGCATCCACTGGAGATGTTGGAACATATTCCCCATGGATAAGGGGGGACTACTGTAAGGCAATAAGGGGAGAAAAGAAAAAAATGCATAAAATAAGATGGTAGAAATGAATTCAAATACATTAGTAAATCAATCAGTCTAAATGGACTAACTTCCCTAAGTTTAAATTAAAAAGATGGTCAGATGGGGGGTAAAATTGAGCTACGTAAAAACACACAAAATTAAAACACAATAAAGTTTAAAACTTAAAAACTATATACTTAAGTAAGTAGTAACAAAATGAGGTATAGCTATTTTATAGCAGGCAAAAATAGACTTTAAGGCAAAAATCATTATTAGAGACAGAGAGTCAATATATATAAATAAATGTTTAATTTATCAGGAAAAGATAACAGTTCTAAACTTGTGTATTCCTAATCAGATAACCTCAAAATATGTAAATCAAATTCATAGAACTATAAAGAGAAATATGCAATTTACTATCATAGTGAAAAATGTTATCAGCTCTTTCTCAATAATGTATAGACCAAAACCTTGAAGATTTAAACTAAATAATTAAAACCTTGATCTAATGGACATAAACAGAACATGGTAAGCAATAATTACATTTTGTCCACACATTTTTTTTTTCTAGCAGGCATGAAACCCTGTGGTAGAAACAGGCAGTTGACTCTCAGTCCCTCTTCTGAGTTTTCACCTGGGTACGAACTACATTTCCCAGCCTCCTTTGAAGCTAAGTGTGGCCACCCAACTACGTTTTGGCCAATTGGATACATGTGAAGTGATCTCTGCATGGAAGGGACGGGGCATGCTCTTCCCCTTCCCTTTTCTCCTTCCTCCTGGCTGGAATACAGTCAGGATGGTACATGTGTGCAAAGAGATAAAAACAAGAATGTTCATAGCAGGACAATTTGTGATAGACCAAAACTGGTAACACCCCCAAATGTCCATCAACAGGGGAAGGAATAAATAGATTTGGAAAATCTATATAATGGAAAACTATTCCATTGTAAAAATGAATGAACAACAGCTATACTTGCCAACATAGTGTAGAATAAAGCAAACAGGACACAAAGGAATAGATAAATATGATTCTAGCTATATAAAAGAAAACCTAAATACTATATTTTAAAGGATGCATACAAGTGTGATAAGAAAAAACTATAAAGAAAAGCAAGAGAATGATAAATTCAACATTCAACAGCGTGGATACCTCTTCATGGGAGACGGGAGAGATTCAATTGAGGAGGGATGCATAGAGGGCTTCAGATGCACTGGCAATGTTTTATTCTGGGTGATTACACTGGTTATCGGTCTTTATTATCAGCACTTAAATTGCATATATATTATATATTCTCTATTGTATATATAACATATTTCATAATAAAAAGGGTACTTCAAAAAATGGTTAGAAAGAAAACTACCAGATTTTTCCTAGACATTTATATCTTTAAAAGCCTATAACCATTATGGCTTATCTATTGTTTAATGTTTAACAGATTGAGTAAGTGCTTGTTACATAAAATTAAACTGGAAAAAATATTGTTAGGAAGTGGTTCTTTGATAAGCCTTGTCATTTGGAGCAGGCAAAGGAGAGGCAGGGGAGAATTAGTGGCAGCATACTCTGATTGCAGGAAAAATACCATGAGTAATTAATTCCTTGAGTGCAACTTTTGCAACCAGTTGTTTATAGTTATAACAAAGATCACCTTCTTCCATTAATCTTTGGCTAGAAAGAGTAAAAAGTCACAAAAGCTAATGATTTGTGCTCAACCTTGTCTCTGCCCATCCTCACCTGCTCAGGAGATGTTAATTAAACTGCCTGTATTAGCTCCCCTGAGCTGCTTCCATGTTACCCTTTTTTATCCCCTTCCTGAATCCGGTTCCTTTAAAAGGCTTTAAGTTTTTTCACGTAGGGAATCACCCCTCACAAGGCATTCTGAGGCATAGCCTTTATTTTAAAGGTCAAATTTCATTTCTTTAAAAGCTCTACACTTTTATTTTTCTATTCCCAACAATACAGTATTACCGTAAGGAACCAGAGGTTTCTTCATCTAAGGATCCAGAAGTAATGATCTACAAAACTTCATGTGTAAATCACCAATTCCCAGCATAGCAAAACCTGTGCTCAAAGTCATTCCTGCTGGCCTTGCTCCATGTCCCATCTTCTGAGACACTGGCATAGTCTGGGTGGCAATGCAAACTTCTCCAGGTAGCCAAGCTGGGGCTTCGCTGCCACCTGCTCCCATCTCCCTCCCTTCTGAGCCCCTCCTTTCCTCTCAAAGGTGACCCATATTCCAGGGGCAGCTGGCTAGCAGCCCCTCTTGATGAGCTTTGATGACTTCCACACAGGACTCTTCACTCCAATGCTGTCACTGAGAGTAAGTCTGTGACTCATGTCAGGGAGCACTTATACCTAGAGGACCAATTATTACAGCTGTGGATGGACTCCTATTATCAAGGTAAGACATCTTGGACTTTGCAGATTCCTTGAAATACCAAAAATTTTAAGATTTTACCAAAAAAAAAAAAAAAAAGGTGGAGAGGATCAGAGGGAATTCACCACAAAGGTTGAAAAAGCCACAGCCTGTTTATAAAATACGTAAATTAGTATTAAATAAATGTTACGGGCAATGAAGAGGGATACATACCCCCAAAGGCCCCTATTTACTCACAAAAGGCACCACTGGGCCTCTTGAAATGGCCCCTGGTTAGCCCAGGCAGGGTTAATTGGGACCCATGGTAGGAGATTTTCAGTCTTTCCAGGAGCAGCTGCTGGCTCCAGAGTGTCCTTTGCCCTCTGGTCTGTTTTGCATTTCCAGGTCAGAGGCCAGACTTCCCAATGAAAGGCTGCCTTTGGTCCAGGGGCCATGCCCAGTCCCTTCACGCCCCAGGCTGTGAACTAATCTTATTCTCATTTGCATCCTCTTGGGGCAGAATTCAGACAGGCTGTGAATGATTTGAGTACCGGACAGCCTTTCTCTCCCACTTTGGGCTTTTTCTTCAAATGGACAAGTACTTTGGAATCAGGGCTTTTCTCATTTATTATGAAGAAGGGCACAGGAAAATTGGGCCTCACTGTCCAGAAAGGTAGGGAGCAGTAGCCCTACACTGTGGAATGCTCCTAGAACAAAGCAGGCGCTCTTTAACCTTGTGGGGATGGTGGGAGGTAGAGTGACAAGACGATCCCACTGTCTGTGCATACACATTTTAAACTCCCTAAAGCTGGAATGCTGGCAGAGAAGATCTATAGCTTCCATCGCGTGCTCAAAGAGTTCATCACCTAGAGTTTACGACCCCTCCTGCTAAGCATATGGGCTTCAGAGTCAGACAGATATGACTGAATTCCCGCTGTTAGTCAGTAGCTTTCTGACCTTGGAAACATTAACTTCACCTTGAAGGGCCTCAGCTTTCCCATCTGTAACACAGAATTAATAATACATGTGTCGAAGATTTGCTGTGAGGATTAATCCAGATGGGGTATACAGAAGCACAGCGCCTGGCATGAAGGAAGCTCTCAGAATAGGTTGGATATTATTACTATTATTATTACTATCCTGACTCAGACAGTACGTTTCTGCCATCAGAAAAGAATACTTGTAAACCACAGAAGCACCATGTTCTTTGCTTCATAGTTTATATACCATCAGAGCCTATGGTAGGTAGATCATGCAGGGAGACAAATTCACCCACAGGCGCTCTGGCCTTCTGTTTACTCTCCCTTTCCATACCCGCCTTTCAACGGTGGGTGCCGCTGACCAGTGCCAGCTCCTGAATTTCCATGTAGGAGGGGCTTACACGCTCCAGGAAATGGGCTCAGGTCCGAAGCCATATTTACACAGCGCTCTCGGGAAAATGACAGTTGACCATATTGAAGAACGGGGCGCTGTGGGCAGGAGCAGAGACAGAGGTCATGTGGGGTATGCTCAAGGTCACCTCTGCGCCAGGGACTCACTCTCTGCTCACAGCCTTTGTTTTCTAGGAACTGCAACTCCCAGTCCCTCATGGAAATATGCCTCTGCCCTCTCCTTTAATTCTGCTCTGTGTGGCTAATCTGAAATGCAGTCCACCCTGGGGCATTAATGGCTGCTCAGATGTTATTCTCCTTAGGGGGAAACAGCGGGGAAGAAAAAGATCCTATCCAAAGGAGCCCCTCCAGGGGTGGAAATAACAGGCACCGTTGTGAGCCAGTGAGGAAGAGTTTACAGACAGGCAGAGTGGAGCCAGCCTGGTACTTTGCTGTTCATTGGACAGCATATTTTTTCCAAGAAAGAGTCAAAGAAAGCTTGAGCCCACAACCAGAAAGAATAAAGGGGTGGAGGTGGGGAAATAAACATGAAATGATATGAAGAAATTTCTAAAAGTGTAAAGAAATTTTAAAATGTAAGGAAAGGGTAAGGGAGGGAGTTGCGGTGAGCCTGCTGTGAGAATTGCAGCTTGCAACCCCATTTAAGAATGAAAACAATACAGTGGTCCATGATCAGTGAACATTCTTCCAGGGACCCTTAGCACTTGAGGGGAAAATTTCCCCCCGCCCCGCCCCGCCGCTTTCAAAGTAAAATTTTGTATGTGATGGCAATGTTGCTTAGGGTCTTTTGCGCTTTTTAGGTTTGTTCATAAAATTCCAGTGGACTGTTAGGCTCTTGGATTTGAATATTCTAATGATTTCATTTTTGAGATACTCATGAAAATCAATCAAGGCAACTTTCAGCAATTGAGGAATCCATATATGTCCACAGAGGCCAATATACAAGCTTCCCCTTAATCAAAAAAAAAAAAAAAACAGAGGTTTGTATAAAACAGATGTAATTGTCATTACCACCAAAAATGAGGACAATTCGTGAATTGACAACATGGCAGAAACTGGCAATTGTCTCCTAAGACCCATGCTCCCTTCTTCTGTAGGAATAAAACACCTGGTTGTTAACCAGCACAGAGCCACATGGTTAAGTTCTAGCCAACCTGAAATGATCAGGAGTGATGTGTGCAACAGCCAGGTATTGCCGATAAAGGGAAGGGACAGGCACTCTATTTGCCCTTTCTGGTTTCCACAGGCTGAAATGCAAACATGGGTGTGAGACAGATTGGATGATGTGGAAGCAGGATGCCCTAGGAAGGACAGAGCAGCAAGACTGAAGAAACCTGGGTCCCTGATACAGAAGAACTACCAAGCTGGCCCCAGACTGCTTACACCTGAACTGTCAGATGAGAGACAAGTTCCTGTCTCCTCTAAGCCACCATACTTTTGGATCTGTGTTATAGCTGCTATAATCCACTAGAAGGCTACTGAGATAATTAGAACCTACATTATCAGTTTTTCTGCTTTGAAAAAACACACTTACGAGAATGAAACCCTGGCAGTTTGTATTCCTAAAGGATTTGCTAGAATCTAACACCTTGGGAACTGAATGTAAATGTCTGCTGTTCTCCATTACAATAGCACCTCCAATTAGCTTCTATAATCCAGAAGAGCTCTTAGCAAAACCAACTATTGTTTTCCCATTCATAAAAATATTTATGAATAAACACATTAAAGGCCAAATATAAAAGCACCAAGAAAAGAAAGGTTGAGGGAGAAAAGGAGAAGAAAATGAAAATATCAGCTGGATTGCATGGTAACAGTAACACAAAAATATCCATTTACTCCTTTTCCTTTTTAACCAATTTGTCGCAAGCTGAAATCACTATATTGAAAGTTATTTGTTGAATGACAGTAAACCTCAATATGCTTTCAAAAATTAAAGGTAGCTGATGATCACAGACTGTTTTTTCCCATTCTATGTTCAATGGTGACAGGTCTGAAAGTTTCTGATCTCACAGGATGTAGATAGACTCTAAAAAGGGAAATTGATGAGAGTTGCTTGGGCCAATGCTAAATACCAACAAACTAGCTTCAGGCAACTAGTGACCAATCATGATACTTTTATTTTGGTTCCCAAATAATAGTCTTCAGAATAGGCTGTTGGATGGTCTTTTAGAACTCTGAAATTTTTGACTCCATTGCTAAGTCATAGAAAACAGAACTTTAGAGCTTTTGGAGGCCTTAAAAGTCATCAAAAAATGTTTATTAAGCACCTTCGCTATGTTTAGCCAGGTGATACACATTGAAGACATAAGAATAAATAAAACACAACCTCTAACCTAAAGGAGTTCGTGGTTTAGAAAATTAAAAAATCACTTAAACAGACTCACGTTGCAGTTCGATGAAGACTTAAGAAATGGTGAATGAGTGCTATGGAAGGCTTCATGGGAGAGGTGATAGTTGAGTTGGGTTTTGAAGAGTGATTTGGAGTTTTCCAGACAGACATGAAGGAAAAAATTGTGTTCCTGGTAGAGTGAATGGAATATGGGAAGGGTAGGGTCAAGTGAATATAATGCGTCTAGGGAACAGGTTGTAATCCATAGCTATTCGTGGGAGAAATAATGGTGGAAATTGCTTGAAGTGGGATTTGAAGCCCAATTGTGAAAGACCTGATAAAAGAGACTAATGATTATTAAGTCCTTATTTCCTAGGCAGACCCAGGCCTAGACATGTGGGCTCCGTGGACAGACTAAAAATTGTCCCTTCAAACCAGCAGTCTTTGAACATTTTTCCAGCATTCCAGTTATTTAGTGAGATTGGGGTGGAACTGAAAATCTACTAATAAAAACTGTATAAAACAAGCAAACTAGCCAACAAGCAGAATAGCTACTTATACTAATCCATTTCTGCCAGTTGAAGCAGAGTTTACATTCTGGAAAGAGCTCAGTTACATGGTTCTCACTTTTCTATAGTTCTGTTTCTCTTCAGTTTTCTTCTGGCCTTCTCTAAATCAGACATCTTGGGAATCACATTAAGGTTTTAAATTTTTAATGATAAAATAAATCACTCTTACCTGGTAAACAGTACCTTGACTTGCATATTTGCTTTCTAAATTTCAGCTGCCTGCCAACTTTCCACTGATTGAAACCTCACATGCACAGAGCAACAATACTTATCAGAGAAATGCAGCCAGGGAGAATTGCTTTTCAGTTTTCCAATGTGAGCTACCACCCATTGCGATGGGAATTGAATCAACTTTCTATTTTCCAGCTGTGTAAGGACTTGAGTATGGAAACCTGAGTTTTCTGGCACCATTTTAGTAAATCAAAAATGGACTTCCCAGTTAGCTCTTGGATTAACCCACTCTTTATTATATTTTGTTTCTTGACCACATATTTTATACTTTACTTTTTGGAATCTTTAACATTTTTAGTGGGTTCTTCTACTCAATGAAATCTTGTAGAAAACAGATAAAGGCGGAGCTTCCTGACTGGAAGTGTGATCGTTAATTTTATGTGTCAATTTGATTGGGCTAAGGGATGCCCAGATAGCTGGTGAAACATTATTTCTGGATGTGTTTGTGCAGGTGTTTCCCGAAGAGATGAACATTTGAATCAGTAGACTGAGGAAAGAAGATTTTGTCCTCATGCATGCAGGTGGGCATTATCTAATCTGTTGAGGATGTGACTAGAAAAAAACAAAGGTGGAGGAAGAGCAAATTTCCTCTTTGCTTGAGCTGGGGCATTCATTTACTCCTGCCCACAGACGTCAGCACTCCTGGTTCTTAAGCCTTCAGACTCCAACCAGGACTTGGATAATTGGCCCCTCAATTCTCAGGCCTTCAGATACTAACTGGGACTTACACCATTGGCACTCCTGATTCTCAGGCTTTGGGGTTTGGACTAGAACTATACCTATCTTTCCTGGGCCTCCAGCTTGCAGATGGTAGATCATGGGACTTCCCACACTCCATAATCAACCTCACAATAAATCTCTTTCTTATATCTACATATATCTTCTTGGTTCTGTTTCTCTGGAGAACGCTAATACAGAAGGAAAGCAGTACTTAAAACCTTTCTTGTAAACCCCAGGATTCTGTGGCTCTAAGGAATGGGGGCAGTGGGTGTTTAATGAAGGTATTAAGCAGGAGTGACATTATCATGTTAGTGCAACATCTTTCTTTTGCAAAGGAAGAAACTGGAGCCCAGATGAATTCCAAACCATTGGCAAAAAATATGTGAGCATTGGAGAGGCCAATATTAATTAGATTAATGAGTAGGTACCATCACCTTTTCATGGTTATCTGCCAGACTCTGAATGTAAACACACACACACACATACACATATACATATTCGGGACACTACTCCCTGTCCCTTCTAAGCTCACTATGAATGTATTAACCTTCCTAATGTGGCTACTTCTGAAGGGGACAGCTGCCTTAGCAATGGTACAGGGTGAAACTCATTATTGCAGAATAGCAGGTCATGAAGCAGCAGAGGCAGAATTTTCCTGCTGAGAGAACCATTCCTACCCACCTGCTGTACCAAGTAACTGTCACCGTAAATCAAGGCCAGGGAGGAAGCACATGTTTGCTGGTATGTAGATGCAGTCACAACAACAAAAGCCTAGAGGAGATTGGTACCTTGGCCTCTTCTCAACAGACCACCTGGGCCTCCGAGATTTCAGCCCTCGGTCCCTGCATATGCAAAACCAGTCTGCTGTTCCAACTGCAGCAATTCCCTCTGAGCAGTGTTCATCTCTTTGTTCAGGTCACCTTGTCTTTTCCATTTCTAAAGCTGTAGGGTTGGGGGTCAGGCTTTTGCACCTGACCTAGAAAAATGTCCCATAAATGCATTTACACTAGAGATGAGGATGGCAAATTTCTGTCTGTACTTCACTGTGAGGAGTCTAGTACCTAAAATTTCTCCATTAAAATACATATGAACATTCATTTGGGTCTTTCTCCTATTTAGGATCACGTCAGCCCAAAGAATAGGCCATCTTTAGAATATCTGAATTTTAATCTTCAGCTTCCCACTTTGTGTGTCCTGATTGCCTTTGAAAATATGATGAAAGCTATAGACCCTCTCCCAGAAAAATGTGCAGAATTTTACACACAATTTCAGAGGGTTCATGGATCCCTGGAACCATGTATGAAAACCCTTCACTAGGCTGACAAGCACTTCTTTCTCCAATTATAAGAAGATTGCTTGGCCAAGAAGGAATAGCGCTTGTCATTACCAGCTACTAACGGGTCAATCTTTATTTGTCTCTTCAATAAGCTGGTCAGGCTAAGAGCCCTGTTCAATCCACCACACTCGTTGGGATATTTAGATTCCAACAGAATACAGAACAGAAAGTTGTAAAGCATATTTTCTGCCTTTTCTGTCTTCCATTTTCTCCTTGGATTTCTCCTCCTCCATCACCACCTTAAATCTTGGTTCTTGATCACATCTCTCTCCTGTTTAAGACATTTCAGTGATGACTTAGTGTCTCCTATAGAGCAAAGTCCAATTTCCTTTACTTGTTTTCAAGCTCTTCCATCTTCTTCCTCTGGCCTCAGCTTCCATTCTTTGCGTCATGTTTTGTTTCTGCCACCCAGAAGTACCAATAGCCCCACTCTCCATGTTTCTGCTGGTTTTGCTCATGTGGGCCTCTGGCCTGGAACACTGCTCTGGTCACCTTGCTATCCCTACTCATCAGTTCACTCATTTGCTCCAGGGAGCCTTTGCTGACTCCTCCCTGTGTTCTTTGTCACCTCCAGAATTTTTCCTATAGGCATGTATCAGTTAATTGTTCACTTATGGGTCTATCTGCCCCACAAGACAGTGAACTTTCTGGGAGCATAGCCGAGTATGTTCACCTTTGTATCACCAGGATCTTATGCATAGTAGGTACTTGGTAAACATTCGTGGAAGGAGTGAAAGATCCCCTGAATACCCCCATTCCACTCAGGGACACTATATTCTCTAACAGGACAAAGTCTCCCTGAAAGTCTATACCCAGAAAACAATGTTAAATCAGAGAATGGGCCAGTCACAGTTACTCAAGCCTGTAATCCCAACACTTTGAGAAGCCGAGGCAGGTGGATTGCTTGAGCCCAGGAGTTCGAGACCAGCCTGAGAAATAATGGCAAAACCACATCTCGACAAAAAATACAAAAATTAGTTGGCCGTGGTGGTGTGTACCGGTAGTCTGAGCTACTCGGGAGACGGACTAAGGTCAGGATCATTTGAACCCAGGAGATTGAGGTTTCAGTGAGCCAAGATCACTCCATTGCACTCCAGCCTGGGCAACAGAGCAACACTCTGTCTCAAAAAAATAAATAAATAAATAAAAATTTTAAAAAATCACAGAATGAAAGGAAACAGACTCATTGTCAGCACATGGACCTGGAAAGAAGCAGATTGCTCAGTTCATTCCAGGGTGAGCCTGGTGTGTGGCACTCACCATCCTTCCTTATAGCATCAAGGGTAAGAACCCAGAACATGGTTCTCAGCCTTGGCTGCACATCGGAGTCACCAGGAAGCTTTAAAAACTAATAACACCTGGGTCACACCCCCCAGAGATTATGACCCAATTGTTCTGGGGTAGAGCCGAGGCATTAGGAGTTTTAATAGTTCCCCAGGTGATTCCAAGGTGAAAGCACAGCTGAGGTCCGTGGCTTTCGAGGTGGATCTGGGTTGGAGTCCAGCTAGCTATGGTACGGAAGTAGCTGTGGACACGCAAGTCGCGTAGTCTCCCTAAACCTGAGATTCCTCCACATTGGCTATTCATTTGGATTGTATGAGGAGTAAATGAGATGATGACCACCAGGTGCTCAGCTTGGCACAGTCAGTGTGTGCTTGGTATTAGCAGATGCTATTTAGATGCCACCAACCAAAGGGACACTCTAGGGAAGCTGGAAATGGTGGCAAGCTACACAGCACCAGTTCCTACAAGGCTAGTTGGCTGGATGACACTTTGTTGTTCAAGCATTCCAGAGTCTGTAGGATGCACTTAGCAATCAACACCCCCTGGTTAGCAAGGTAAAATTACTGAATACAAATTAGCCAAAAATATATTGTAGCTATTTTCAAATGAGGCCTTGTAACTAATAATGACGTTTATGAACTCAATAAAGAAGCAACAGTGTTTTTAGCCCCCCACCTTGTTGAACCTGGACAATATCAGCTGCTGAGCAGGCAAACAATTCAAAAAGCCTCAGGAGCCTGGGTTGCTTTAGCAGAAGGGCTCAAATGGCAGAATCACCTGGGGCATGTTCAAGTCCAGAGCCCTAGAAACCTTGGTAAGAGTGGGGCTAACAAGAAGATTTTTGGGGGAGCAGGGTTTTAGATTATACCCCATAATCTCCATGAGCATCATAAGCCACCCCGAATTTTATAAAAGTAATGTGCTTTAATAGGATTTGGACAACTGAAATTTCATCATTCTTCTGTAAAGTGTGGATCTTTAGAAAGCTTTGCTCTTTGTAAAAATCAATTGTATTGAGATATAATCTGTGTGCAACAAAATGTACTCATTTTAAGTGCACATTCTGAGAAGTTTTGACAATTTCATATGACCGTGTAACTGCAACCACACCATTCACAAACATAAATACTTCTATCACCCCTAAATTCCCTTCTATGCCCTCTCTCTTAATGCCAGAGTCAATATCTACCCTACCTCCCAGACATAGATGACTGAGGATCTCATTTCTGTCCCTGTAGATTAGATGGCTTTATGAAAATAATCAAGGGCTAGGTAGCCTTTTATGTCTGGCACCTTTCTGCCTAGCAGAGTGTCTGTGGAATTTATACACCTGGTTGCGTTTATCACTAGTTTATTTTTTTTTTTTAGTGCTGAGTTGTCCATTATAAGGCTATACCACAATTTGTTTATTCATTCACTGTTGTTGGACACTTGGTTGTTTTCAGTTTTTGGCTTTTATTCAGTTACATACACAGTAAGTCAAAACAGTGAATTTACTACTTAAACAGTTTCAAGACATGACATCTAGCCTTTTTATAAACCAAAAAGACTGCTGATCCTAAGTTTCTCCTGTATGAAAATTCTACAATTGCCTTCTCCAGGGGTTCTGGTTAGGTTTGAGGTATAGTCTAGGAGACTACATCTTTTTTTTTATTATTATACTTTAAGTTCTGGGTTACATGTGCAGAACATGCAGGCTTGTTACATAGGTATACATGTGCCATGGTGCTTTGCTGCACCCATCAACCCATCATCTACATGAGGTATTTCTCCTAATGGTATCCCTCCCATAGCCCCCCACCCACCAACAGGCCCCAATGTGTGATGTGCCCCTCCCTGTGTCCATGTTCATGTGTTCTCATTGTTCAACTCCCACATATTAGTGAGAACATGCGGTGTTTGGTTTTCTGTTCCTGTGTTAGTTTGCTGAGAATGATGGTTTCCAGCTTCATCCATGTCCCTGCAAAGGACATGAATGCATCCTTTTTTATGGCTGCATAGTATTCCATGGCATTAGGTGATCCCCTGGGTCCTTGCAACTCCAGCCTGATTGCTCTGCCCTCAATTCCATGGAATACTATGAAATTGTATTCCATGAAGAAATGCCATTTTCTTTATCCAGTCTATCATTGATGGGCATTTGGGTTGGTTCCAAGTCTTTGCTATTATGAACAGTGCTGTAATAAACATACATGTGCATATGTCTTTATAGTAGAATGATTTATAATCCTTTGAGTTTA
The DNA here is from genome assembly GCF_006542625.1 of Nomascus leucogenys. Classification (NCBI taxonomy): domain Eukaryota; kingdom Metazoa; phylum Chordata; class Mammalia; order Primates; family Hylobatidae; genus Nomascus; species Nomascus leucogenys. Next base: position 72,788,093 of record NC_044381.1, on the reverse strand, counting down.
TACCCAGTAATGGGATTGCTGGGTGAAATGGTATTTCTAGTTCTAGATCCTTGAGGAATCGCCACACTGTCTTCCACAATGGTTGAACTAGTTTACACCCCCAACAACAGTGTAAAAGCGTTCCTATTTCTCCACATCCTCTCCAGCATCTGTTGTTTCCTGACTTTTAAATGATCGCCAGCTAATTGGCATGAGCTAGTATCTCACTGTAATTTTGATTTGCATTTCTCTGATGGCCAGTGATGATGAGCTTTTTTTCATATGTTTGTTGGCCACATAAATGTCCTCTTTTGAGAAGTGTCTGTATATCTCCTTTGCCCACTTTTTGATGGGATTTTTTTTTCTTGTAAATTTGTTTAAGTTCCTTGTAGATTCTGGATATTAGCTCTTTGTCAGATGGGTAGATCATAAAAATTTTCTTCCATTCTGTAGGGTGCCTGTTCACTCTAATGATAGTTTATTTTGCTATGCAGAAGCTCTTCCATTTAATTAGATCCTATTTGCCAATTTTGGCTTTTGTTGCCATTGCTTTTGGTGTTTTAGTCATGAAGTCTTTGCCCATGCCTATGTCCTGAATGGTATTGCCTAGGTTTTCTTCTAGGGTTTTTATGGTTTTAGGTCTTAGGTTTAAGTCTTTAATCCATCTTGAGTTAATTTTTATATAAGGTGTAAGGAAGGGGTCCAGTTTCAGTTTTCTGCATATGACTAGCCAGTTTTCTCAATATCATTTATTAAATGGGACTGCATCTTTAATAATTATGCCTGGTTAAGCTGATGCCGGTGTTCTTCAAACTACACCTTGAGAAATACTATCCTACGGTTTAGGGCAGTGGTCCCCAACCTTTTGGGCACCAGGGACTGGTTTTGTGGGAGACAATTTTTCCACGGACCAGGTTTGAGGAGGGTGGATGATTTCAGGGTAAAACTCAGATAATCAGGCATTAGATTCTCATAAGGAACATGCAACCTAAATTCCTCGCATGCACAGTTCACAATAGGGTTCACGTTCCTATGAGAATCTAGTGCCGCCACCAATCTGACAGGAGGTGGAGCTCGGGCAGTAATGAGCTCGCTTACCTGCCACTCACCTCCTGCTGTACAGCTTGCTTTCTAACAGGCTACAGACCGGTACTGTTCCACAGCCTCCAGGAGTTGCGGACCCCTGGTTTAGGGCACTGGCTAACCCAGGTATATACCCCTTTTCTGATCACAAAGATCTGCATCTTTCTTTTGAAACAGGGCTAAGGGCTCACCAGTCTCCTGCAATCAAATGGTCAAATCAAAAATGGAGAGAAGGCTAAGGTACTGCTTTCCAAGTTGTGTATTCTCTTAGGCCAGCGAACTCACTGGTGTGGGAAGATCAGGGAGTCAGAGGCTAATGGTGAAGACCTTTCTCACATTCTCCATCCTCAGTCTTTTAAAGACACAGTTTTTAATCATATTAAGGAGGAAGACGTAAGATGAAGTAAAGCAAATGCCACTGATGTCTGAAGCAGGGACCTGTATTAATGACCTGAAGAAAGATACCTCTGAAGGGAAAGTTATGGAAGAATTCCAGAGAGATGGCCTGAGTATCACTTCAGAGAGAGCCCAGATGGCCTAGATGATATCTGAAGACAATGAAGTATGTTGCTGACAAGGCCGGTCAGCTTGGCAAGGATTCTTTCACAAAGATCTAAAAAGGAGAGCTTCACAAGAGGTGAACCCATGAGAAGGGGATGAAGGTTTACCAGGAGCTGTGGAGCTGGGGTCATGTTCAGCAACTCACTGCCTCTTCTTACCACCTTAAAGATCACACTGGTGAACCACTGACACGTGGATTCTCATTTTTCCTCCAAGAAATTATTTTATATAGCCTTTCCTCCCCAAACCACTTTATTGTTCATTTCATTCCTTTCGGTTTTTCCTTTTTGGTAACACTACATCCCTGTAAGCTACAATAACAGATGACTGCATCACTATGTTTGCACACACACAGAATTTCAGAAGCTCTATGCTTTTTCTTCTCCTCCTCTTCCCTCAGCCTCCTTCTCCTCCTCCCTTCTCCCCCACCTCTTTCTCTGATGTGTGTGTGTCCATGTTTGATGACCCATACCTGGCATTTGACACAATACGAGTGTGTCAGAAGTCAAAGCAATAAAATACTATGCCATGTCAACTCAGTCTATTTATGAAAACGGACTTGCCAGCCAATCCCAGCCTGATGATAGAAGTGCGTTCAGTTTCTAATGGCTAATATTAAAAAGCCAAAAAATAACAGATGCTGGCGAGGTTGTGGAGGAAAGAGAAATCTTATACATTGTTGGTGGGAGTGTAAATTAGTTCAACCATTGTGGAAAGCAGTGTGGCAATTCCTCAAAGAGCTAAAAACAGAACTACCATTCGACCCAGCAATCCCATTACTGGGTATATACCCAGAGGAGTATAAAGCATTCTACCATAAAGACACATACATGCGAATGTGCATTGCAGCACTAATCACAACAGCAAAGACATGGAATCAACCTAAATGCCCATCAATGACAGATCGACAAAGAAAATGTGATACATATACATTATGGCGTACTATGCAGCCATAAAAAAGAACAAGATCATGTCTTTTACAGGAACATGAATGGAGCTAGAGGCCATTATCTTTAGCAAACTAACGCAGGAACAGAAAACCAAATACCATATGTTCTCACTTATAAAGTGGGAGCTAAATGATGAGAACTCATGGACGCAAAGAAGGGAACAACAAACACTGTGGCTTACTTGAGGGAGAAGGGTGGGAGGAGGGAGGGGAACAGAATAATGAATGGTTACTAGGCTTAATACCTGAGTGATGAAATAATCTGTACAACAAACTCTGTGACACAAGTTTACCTATATAGCAAACTTGCACATGTACCCCTGAACCTAAAATAAAAGTTAAAAACAAGAAAGAAGTCTGTTTAGTTTCCACAACTGTTTCATTTGGAGTTTTTCTTTTATTGATTAATCCATCCATTCAACGAACACTTAATGAGGACCTGGAAAGTACCAGGCACTGTCCTGGTTGCTGAGGATACCAAATTTAAATAAGATTGGTTCTTCTTTTCCAAGGGTTTACTGTCCAGTTGGAGAAACAGACATTGAAACAAGCAAATGACAAGATGGCACTGTAGTTCAGGAGTAGAGATGAGCACAGGAGTGGGAGCCCAGAGGATGCCACTGGAAGAGTTGGGAGACCCTGCAGCTCATCCAAGAAGCTGCTCTGCCATTGGTGACCTCTGTCCATGCAAGATGCAGCAGGCTTAATGAAGTGAGGGAAGGATCATAGGGCAGGAGTGCTGAGAAAAGCTTTCATAATTTATCACTAGATGCATGCTGGAAACTTGGTTTCTCCCAAAGTAAAATCAGTTGTTCTAATTAGCTCTTCTCACGTGAAAGTCAAGACTGTCCCCATCCTTTAGGATATTGTCAAGCAAATCTGTTGTGTGTGAAGCTGAGAGATTAGATATAAAATCATGAAAGAAACAAATACTTCAAGGAAAACAACATGTTCTCTCTGAGAACCTCTTGAAGTTTGGCCAGAAGTTCATACCAACCCTTTGTGCTGGCTAAGTGCCTGATTTCTGAGGAGTTCAAAGCACATTGTGGACAGTTCCTCCATGGTTGTCATAGAAACTCTCCAATGGGGATGCATAGCCAGAGACATTGTCCAAGTGGGAGGTAAACAATAGAGAAGAACATAAGCTAGGTTCCCCCTGAGTTCTTCTGGGGGGCCATTCCCCTTGTTTTTCACATTTACTCATTACCTCCTAAGGCTTCCACCCCCATCTGACCCTGCAGACCCCTAGGTATGTGGGTTCAGCCCTTGCTTCTTCCATAGATTTAGAGCTCTCTGTCTACCTGGACATCCTCTGGATGTCCACAGCCACACTTGGCATCTAGCTTCTCCAGACCTGTGGGTGGGAAAGAAAGTACGTATCAGGAAGGTATTTTTAAAAGTTGACACTCTAATGAAGACAGAAATGGAGATTCTAATATCTTCTAGAATTTTTTAAAAAATCAGATCTGATAGTAACAAAATAGATTAGTTTGGATTAGTTTGACTTTCATTTTCTTTTTCCATTTGCTTTTCTTCTTGAAGAATCCCAATATCAGGAAGACAGAAAAAAAGCCCCAAGGTATTTAAATGGAATTTGGCAGAAACTCTGAGCAGCCTCCTACTCCTCTTTTTTCTTAACAACAGAACCTTGATTTTATTTGGTCTAGCAGTTCACACAGCTGAAAGGTGTTTGTCAGCTTGCTTTGTGGTTAGCAGTAGCCATGTGACTGAGTCCTGGTCAGTGAGATGTATCATATGGGACTTCCAAGAAGACTGTTTAAAGAGATTTAAGGATGCCTGGCATGCTGGGAAAAGAGGCTGTTGTCCTCCTTCCTCCTTCCTGCTGCCTGGGATATAGACATGATGGCTAGAGCTTCAGCAGCCTTCTTCTTCTTCTAAGAAGACTTGGGGGATTGAGAACTATGCTGAACATAGAGGAGCCTGGGTCTCTGATGACTTCACAGAGCTGCCATACAAGCTCTGGGCTGCTTTCTTCCAGATTTCCTTAAGTGAAAGGATTTAAGCCACTGTATATTTAAGTTACTATATTCAGATCTCTGTTACAACCAAACCTAATCCTTACTGATAAATAATGAGGAATTAATTGTAATATCAGCAGCTTAAGCTTGAGAGAGACTATTTTGTGAGGGTGACAAATCAGTCCTTTCCATACTCAAGGTCATCGTGACCCTATTGGATGTGAGGCAGTGGCATCAGTGGGACAAGGAATGAATATTGGGTTCAGGGGCACTGCATGGCCTGATCAAGTTCAAAGGTCCTGGTAGCTAATGCTCTTCTTGGTCTTGTTGTTGAATGACTTCTCTTTTAGCCAATTTCAGCACTGGGCCACTGACTCCTCAGCCTGCATTGGACTGGGTCAGACTGTGAGCTACATGACCCAAGTTAGCATGGAGCAAACCATCCTCACCATAACTAATCTTACTTGGAAGCTGGTGACAAATCCATTCACAGCTGCGATCAACTGTGAAAGAGGGAAGAAGTCTCATTTAGTGAGAAAAACAAGTTACTTTCTGCCCTTCCCAACACATGTAGATGGCCATGCCCATCTCCACCAAACCCTAGCACAAGAACTATCCTTATCACCAGGATGACAGACTGACAGGAGGCCAGAGATCAAATTTTGCCAGTGGTACTTCCTCCCCCTTCACCACTGCCTCTTAATATCCCATAGGGTCAAGCAGGGATCCGGAGGGCAACTTCCACAATCAGAGACTCAGGAGACTCCTGGAGTCAGCCATGCCCACTTGCCTCTGAGAGCCATTGTCTAGGAATGCAGACAGGACACGGTTTCCCCACAAGGTCAGTGGAGAGAGGCCTTGCCTTTCCCTTGTGTTTCTTTTGGCTCCCTGACATGAGCACAGCGTGTCCCACATCAAGGGATTCTTCAGGATTTCTTGGGAGTGCTGTGACAGCAGGAGCATAATTCCCAGTAGTCCACGATAAAGCCACTTTTGATTGGGTGCCTCCTTTTTCACATTACAAACTAACACTCTTGTCATTTCTTAATGAAAAAAACAGGTCTTTAGAATCTGAGAATTAGTAGTCCGATTTTTAACACCCTGTGGAAGACAACCTCACTCAGCACAGTGTTTTGGAAACAGCCCTGTTATTGGCCACCTGAGGCTCGGGTTCGAGTCCTGCTGTTCTGTTGATTGGCCATGAGATCTTGGGCAAGTCACTTGGACTTACGGAGCCTCGAGTTGTACCCAGTCATCTTTATTTTTGTGACTTCTATGTACTAAGCATTTTCCAAGGTGCTGAGAATTCCAGAGTAAACAAATAGATCAAAAATCCTTGCCATTACGGGGTTTATGATGGAGGGACGTGGGGATGTGGGAAGAGACCTTAAATACAGATGTCACATATTCATAGATGTTTACGAACTTTGATAAATACTATGAAAGGAAAGTACCTAGCTCTCAGATAGGTAGTCATTTGATTTAGATTGAGGGGTAGAAGACGAGGAATATATGGGAGATAGCCAGGCAAAAATGGGGAAAGACAGTTCCAACAGCAGAGAGTAGACAGGGAATGGATCTGCGAATTTCTCTCGCACAGCTCCAACATCATAATAATTATAACAGTCAAGTGGTCTGGGAGAACCTGCTGACTAAGACCAAGTGAGAGCTATGAGCATCTCTGGAAATGCTGATAGGATATAAGCCAGTCACCAATGACCAGACAAGAGGATTTGCACTCAGGTAGATGCCAACCAAGAACCAAACCATCTACCTTCCATCTCCACTATACCCCTAATGCCCAGATAGCATGTGAGGCCAGGGAGCTTAGGTCCCCTTGAAGGTAAAAAAGGGGTGGGGGCAGTTATCCTGAATTGACTGAGATTAAACCTGAAAATATTGAAAAACACTACAGCGGTCAAGCCTAAAGTTATAGCTAGGTGCAGTTTTCTGTCACAGGCTTCAGATGGGAGTTGTTTTTGCCACAGGAGATCAAGGGTTTTGTTTTGTCTGCTCTGCACACCTGTATTGTAACCTGTGAAGCATTTCTGTGTAGGTATGTGATGTGTGCCTTGTGCAAAAAGAGAACAGTGGAATGAGTCACTTGTTTGTTGTTATGGGGCACAGGTAGGGAGGCAGGCACAGCTGCATCACTATCTTGGCAGACTGGTGGTGACACTCCCCATGCCCACGTCCGGGCTCCTACTCTCACCCCACTCGGTCCTCGCTCTGGCCTGGACTGAGATTTGCCCCTGCCCTCCAGGACTGTGCACACTCACAAGAGGGGCTTCACCTGCTCTCGGGTACATTTCCCAGCTTGCTGCCAACTTTTCTTCTTCTTCTCCAGGATGCGGCTCTGAGAACCAGGCTCCTGGAGTATTCCCTCCCTGCAGCCCCCTCCCCACCGTGCTCTCTGAGATATCCCCGGGTGAGCCTACAACCCTGACTGCTGTCTACCCGGCAGGGGTGGCTTCTGCTTGCACTGCCATCCAAGGGAAGGGGCTGCAGGCACCAATGTCAGACAGAGGCCTGAGCAGAAATGTGAGTAACCATGAACATGTAAGAGGCAGGCCTATCAGAGGGAGGGATGGGCTGCATTGAAGCCTAGAGGGCACATGCCTGTGGTCCAGAAGAACAGCATCCCCCAGAGCAGAGGGACCATCTCCTGCCAAAACATACCGCCATGTAGAACTTACCCACGCGAAATCAAGACCCAGCCTTGTGTAACTAACAAATAGTATGAGGCCTTCCCTAGGGAGCACATTATACCAAGTCCATCATTGATTTATTGTGAAAACTGAGATTTCTTTTTTCTTCTGGCAGACAGAGAGCTTGCAGACAGGATGGGGGAACTACACCACACTGAGAGCTGACCACAGCCTGAAAATTCAACCACACTCTCCAATTACCTTGCGGGGTCTCCATGTGCCTTAGAACACAGCAGAAAGAGCACTAGCTTTGGAGTCAGACAGACCCAGTCTTGCACCCGGCTCTCTGTCACCTGGAACAAGCTACTGAATGTCTCTAAGTTCGGGGCAAGTATCCACTTCATGAGTGTTTTGGAAGATTCGTGATATTGCATGTGACACGTGATGTTGCATAAAACCTGACTACTTTTCTCTATCTCAGAAACCTACTGTTGACACTGAACCTATTGCAATTGTAATTTTATTAGTTTGCATTTTACTTCATTTACTGTTATTGTTGTTGCTGTTTATATCCCTCACCAGACTATAAAATCCATGACAGCACAGACAATAGCTGCCTTGCTCACATGCATTCCAGAACCTAGCACATAGTAGGTACTCAAGAACAATATTTTCTGTAAAATGTATATTCATCCAATAAAAATTAGTTTCTCTTCTTCTCTTGGCTCTGCAGAGAAGCCAAATATTCCTGAGCTGGCCATCAAAGCTGGGTGGTTGGATATTCATTGCAGCATTTGTACCCCAAACTCCTGAGAAAGGAGATGAGGAAGCCAGGAGGCACTGCTGATCACTAGAAACAGTTCCAGTGTTTATCTAATGGGATAGTACTAAGTCACATCCCCAGGAGCCACTTTAGAAAGAGATAATAAACCGCCTCACTCTGCCAGGACCAAGCAGAGAGATGCTGCCTCTGCCCCACCTCCCAGGAGCCTCAGCAAAGGCCCTCCGGCCCAGGGGTGGGCTGCTGGGGTGAGCAAAGCTTCCAGTAATTGCAACACAGTTTCTTCAAGAGATGGAAGGAAAAGCATTTCAATAATAAGCAAAGGAGAGGGAAAATCAATAAGGATGTGTGTAATGAATTTTTGTTTCCTGAAATAGCCTGGCAGGAGCCTTGCCAGGAAGAGTTAGGACTAATCAGTGACAAGATGAGAGACACAAATCCAAGAATATTATTCAGCTCTGCAGCCTCCCCGGGTGAAAGAATGTCAGTGTAAGGAATTGCAAAGAGCTTAGCCTATTGTCCAGAAAAATAGGAGAATTTGGGCAAAGGTAACAATAGCACTTCTACTTGTTTGGGAAGAAACGTGCACTTCTCTGGAATTTGAGGGGGGTTCTGAGCAGGTTGGACAAACGGTAACATTTTCCTTAACCCTCAAGTCAACCACACCATCATCAATACTACATAAAAGACTAAATATGGGGCTATTGTGGGCTGCATGATGGTGATGAGCAAACTGCAACTCTGGCATTCACTAATCATTCACTGTGTAGTCTTGGGTAGGTTACTTAAAACCTCTGAGCCTCAGTTTCCTTCTATAAAATAGGGATCTAAGAATTCCCAGGTTGTAAAACTGTTGTAAAGATTAAATGAGGTAGAATGTCAATCACAGCTCAGTGCCTGACACAGGGTAAGCTCCCAATAAATGGTTGCTGTTATTGTCACCATTACAGTTAAATAATCCCATGTTGCTGTGGGTCCCTGTTAAGATCACTGAAGCTTCTGCTAGACTGCATGCCCTTGACAGGAGAGGACCACATTTTCATCTTAGAATATCCTGTAGCTGGAGGAGCCAAGAGATGTAGAAATAAGGACGAGGTGATTCTCACTTTCATAATCTCCCTTGAACATCTGAGATTGTGTGTGTGTGTGTGTGTGTGTGTGTGTGTGTGTGTGTGTCCCCTGACAAATGGAGGGAATTCCCTTACAGGGATTTAAGTGTCTAACAACTCACTCACCAATGACAGAGCAATTAGCCTTGTATTAGCACTTCTTAAAACCACTCTGAAGTATTTTCACTTTTTGCCATAATTATGTACAATGTAGTAAAGTGGTTCTGAAGCATACTATCATCTTTTCTGTAACTACATTTTTACATCAACTTTATTGAGGCACAATTTATATATAATAAAATAGACGCACTCTTGTGAACAGTTTGGTGAGTTTTGATAAATGTCTACGCTCAGGTAACTACCACCTAAATCACGATGTAAAAACTTTCCACCACGCAAATGGGCTCCTTTGTGCCCTTTCCTGGTCAATCCCCACCTCCACCTCCAGCCACAGATAACCGCTAGCACATCTGTTGTAAATGGGATGAGTCTTTTCTAGAGTTTTATTTAAATGGAAACATGCCATATTTAGTCTTTTATGTCTGGACTCTTTTGCTCAACAGAACGTGTTTGAGATTCATTCGTTTAGCTGCGTGTATTATCAATAGTATATTTCCTTCTTATCGCTAAGCAGTATTCCATTATATGAATATACCACATTTTAAAAAAATCTGTTCGCCTATTGATGAACTCTTTGGGTTGTTTCCAATTTTTAACTATTATGAATAAAGCCATTATGAATATTCATGTACAAGTCTTTTGACACATTTTCATTTTTCTTGGGTAAATATCCAAAAGTGGTATCGCTGGGTCATATAAGTGTATGTTCAACTTTATAAGATGCTGCCAGGCTATTTTCCGAAGTGGCTGTGCCATTTTACATTCTCACTCACAATTAGAGTTCTTGTAGCTCCATCTATTCTCTAGCACTTGGCTTAGTTGTGACTGCTTTTTAATGAGTCGTCATTGCTCTATTTTACTTGAACCTTTCTAGAATTTCTTCTTCTCTCCCTTGCCTCTGTTTTCCAGAACTTCTGTCTTCCATTTAGTGTCTCCAAAGGGCAGAAGTAAGGTGACGGTGTTTATTATGACATTGCAGAACTTGTTTTAAATACATTTTGAAAGTGCTGAAAGGACTGTCAGGGCTCATCTGTCAGAAAGAGTTCTTCCACCCAGATTTTCTCTTGTTTACTTCACCACAACCCACACATGCAAAGATATACATGTATGATCTCTTTCTTTTTGGGCAAACTGGGCCCTGGAATAGTTTATTTGTAGCAAACAAAGGGGGAAAAAAAGCTTAACTTCCTTTAGATACTAAACAGTCCATTTCTAGGCCATTCTCTTCAACATCTGCTCAGAGAGTGAAATCTTCTCTGGTGTCTGTCGCTCTGGACTTGCCTCCAGTCTCTCGTTAGCCCACTTTGGCCTCTATAGCTTATGCCAGTCACTAATTTCACAGTAGCTGGCTACTGATTGCACCTGTAAACAGATTCATTGTTTCATAAAAAGTAAAATGTCTCAGCTATGTTTCCTTTCATGACATCAATTACTATCTTAGAAACTAAAATCTCAATCTGCAGCAGAATGAAGAAAGCACACAGGGTATTTCATTATAAAATTATAAAGATTTTGACTTCAAAAAATTCATGTACTTTAATTTTCCAAGATTCTAACATAACCAGCTTTTTTCTGGGACTAAAAAAAATAAAACCAAACAAATCTTTATGATGGAAATGACGGAAATGCCAAGATCTTTCTTAAAGTTATGTAAATGATTTCTTAAGAAAGGCGAGTAAGAGAGTCTGGCAGACTTTGAGGTTCCCGAACATGTTTGGATGGTCAGCTGATATTCTTTGAATAGCGTACCATTCTTTTCCAAACCCCAGCTATAAGAAAATGCAAACTTTTTTGCCAAATGCTTTTTCAATTTTAAAACCAAGTAATTGAAGGAAGATGTTTGTGCCACTATTCCTTTCTACTTAAGTCATTCAGCGTTGTGCACCATGAAGCCTTCGATATGTTTGGAAGCCATTGGTAAGGCTTTTCTAAGCCCTTTTCTCAGGCACCGAATATTTTTATTTTAAGAGTAAATTAAACATTGAAAGTTTCCTGTTCAGGTGGAAATGCTGAACCCAGGGGTTTTGGGTGAGTTACGAACTTGGCAAAACACACCCTCTGCCATCCCCAGTGATCAGTCTAGCTTCCAGCAATAGAAATACAATGGTCCAACATGCTGCTGGAGAGGAACACGGCCAGTCCCTGCAACAGGCAGATGATCAGTAATGCTGTCAGCCTCTTCTTAAGGGTTAAAGGATAGAGGCCCAGAGCTCCTCAACATTCCAGTAAATGAAAAACAAAAACAAAACACTAAACACCAAAGCATAGAATTGCTCATAAATGTGCAAGAATTTTGCACTAAAAGGACAATATGGTAAGGAGATAATCGTAGATGGTACAAATATAGAATTAGCAAGAAAATTATGAAAGACTCATAAAAGAGAAATATAATATGCACACTATGCGTTGATTAAAACGCACATTCTAGGACAGTGGATGTCATGACCAATCTTTCTTAAGTGTGATTCATGGAGCACCTGCCTCAGGATCACAGGAGGAGCTTGCTGAAATGAAGATTCCTGGGTCCTACCCCAAATCTACAGTCCCTCAGACAAATCTTATGCACACTGAAGTTTGAGAACCACTTCCATAGATGGATGCTTACAAGGTTATTTTTGGTAGCTAGAATGATGCCCCCCTCCCCTCCAACCGACACCCATGTCCTTATTCTGGAAGCTGTAACTATGTGTTCTTGCATGACAAAATTGACTTTGCAGATGCGATTAAGATTATTGTTAAATGGGGAGCATAGCCTGGATTATCCAGATGGGCCCGACCTAATTCAATTTAATTTAAATCCTTAAAATTGAGAAACGTTCTCAGCTGCAGTGAGAGAGATACAGCATGAGAGGGACGATATCCACTGTTGCCGGCTTTGAAAGACAGGAAAAGTGGCCATGAGCCAAAGGATGTGGGCAGCCCTAGAAGCTGGGGATGGCCCTCCGTGTTCTTCTAGCAGGAAATGAGATCCTTAGTTCTGCAGCTGCTGGGAAAACTAGATTCTGATGACAACCCAAGTGAGCAAGAAAATGAATTCTCCCCTAGAGCTTCCAAAATGCAATGACTTGCCAACACCCTGATTTTAGCCCCTCAAGACTTACACCTCTTAACTTATAGGGATCTTAAAAATTGCGTGTGGTTGTACACCACTAAGTTTGTGGTAATTTATCATGGCAGCAGCAATAAGAAAGTAATAGAGTTATGAAACAGCATACAAGTCATGTACCCGTTATACTATTTTAAAAATAGATACATGTTAGTACATATCGGTACATATTTCTAGTATACACATATAGATGTACTAGAAAATGCACCAAAATGTTAATAGCAGTCATCTTTAAGTGTTGGCTTTCTAAGCATCTTTATTTTTCTTCTTTGTGCTTTTATTTTTCAAAAGTTTGAATAACAAATATGTATTACTTTTGTAATCAGAAAAAGTTACTTGAAAAATTAAGTAAAAAAGCAAAGGTAAGAAACAAAACCTAACATGACCCAGTCAGCACACTGTGCTGGAATCAACCCAGGAAAATGCCTTGAACTTGGAGCTGTGGACCCTGAGTTCAGTCTTGGGGCATCCAGCATCCCACAAGGAGCTCTTTGCATATGTGTATGGGGCCCAAGTTCACTTGCATCTCTTTTATTCCAGGGAGAAAGATAGGGACTCGATTACTTTAAAACACCTGTTCTTCATGGGAAAGCAGCCCAGACAATTGATTAGATTATTTTTAATCTCTCGTTTTAAAAAACCCAAGTTGCTATTAATACAACTGGTGTTCTGTCCAACTGAGGGAACAATTCAAAGTGGGTAGCAAAAAGGTTCCGTAATTGCTGTTGCTAGAATATATTAATAACTCAGGCAGAGGTACAACATTTTAAGTACATGAAATTCATTGCTGACTATGCTAAGCAGTAGAGAAAAAATATCCAGTAGATTGAAACCTCATTTGAAAAATGGAGGATATTCATTACAATATAAAAGTGTAATGTCTAATGGATATAGTTTGCATATTTGTCCCCACCCAAATCTCATGTTGTATTGTAATCCTCAATGCTGGAGGAGGGGCCTTGGGGAGGTGTTTGGATCATGGGGGCAGATCCCTCATGGCTTGGTGTTATCTTTTTGATAGTGAGTTCCTGGGAGATCTGGTCTTTTATTTTATTTTTATGTATTTATTTATTTTTTTGAGATGGAGTCTCCCTCTGTTGCCCAGGCTGGAGTGCAGTGGCATGATCTCAGCTCACTGCAACTCCACCTCCCGGGTTCAAGCGATTCTCCTCCTTCAGCCTCCAGAGTAGCTGGGATTACAGGCAGGCACCACCATGCCCAGCTAATAGATCTAGTCTTTTAAAAGTGTGTGGCACTTCCCCCACCAACAATCTCTCTTTCTCTTTCTCTGTTTCTCTCTCTCTTGCTTGCTCCTGCTTTTGCCATGCCATGTGCCTGCTCACCCTTTGCCTTCTGCCATGATTGTCAGCTTCCTGAGGCCTCCCAACAAGCTGATCAGATGCCAGCACCATGCTTCCTGTACAGCCTGCAGAACCAGGAGCCAATTAAACCTCTTTCCTTTATAAGTCACCCCTTCTCAGGTATTTCTTTATAGCAATGCAAGAATGGCCTAATACACTAAATAAGGTAAAATTTCTATTAGAGCTATTTAATTCTGTAGAGTGTTAAGTCAAAGGTAGTACTAGGAGGAGGTGTTGCTACCTGTTCACTGAATCAGATGCCTCAAGGCACATCTGAGCATCAACATGACCACTTTAAAACAATAGTCCCAGCTATGTGGGAGGCTGAGACAGGAGAATGGCATGAACCTGGGAGGCGGAGCCTGCAGTGAGCCGAGATCGCGCCACTGCACTCCAACCTGGGCGACAGCGAGACTCCATCTCAAACAAACAAACAAAAAAAATGATAAACTAGAATAACAATTTGTTAATTTAGATGAGAAATCAATCTTGTATGGGGACTATAATACATCAATCCAGGTGGCCTAGTTAAATTCACAGGCATCTGAGCCAAACAGACCTGGGTTCAAATCCCAGCCTTTGCAGTTTATTACTGGGTGACCTTGGCTACACCTTGACCCCAAGGTTTAAGCCTTGGTTATTTCTCCTGAAGAAAAATTGATAAGAATACCACCTTATTGAGGGGTTTGCATTAAATTAGATACTACATGTTAACCATTTGGAACATTGCCTGACATATGGTAACAGTTCAATAAGTGCTAGCCATTATTATCTTATGTTGTAGATAAAGCTCAAAAAAAGTGGAAAAATTTGTCCAAGGTCCCAGATATAGAACATAGATGCAAATCCAAGAGGCCTGGCTCTTCACATACAGATCATAGGTGAAGAGACAAGAGAAAGTAAGAAGGTCCACGTAACTGGAAAGAGACACAAATGCCTTCTCGTTTCTGCAATATTTATAAGCAATTCTAATCCATAACAGGGGAGGAAAGAGAAGTCTCTCCTTTGCCATCCAAAGCTGCCCAAAGAAAAGCTGCCATGATTAGTTGTGCCCTGCACAACCCTTGAGGGTTTCATTCATGTAGACAGCAGTCCAGACCTGCAGAGCCATTATTATCCACTGGGACTAAGATAGCACTGGGAGTGAAGAGTTAAATTGCAGAAGCTGTATATTTTAGGAGTACAAGTAGACATCATCAAAACTTTCTTTGATTTGCAGATACACAGAGAATAGTCCTTAGTAGCGCTACCACCTCTTTTTTCAAGGCTAAACAGTTCTCCCTTTGGAAAGGACAAAGCACTTTTATAAATATCCCCATAATACCAGTTGTTACTTTGGCAATGCTTAGTCACAATGGGATCCACTGTTAAAAGTTTCAAATAGCTCCTGGGCCAAAAGCCTGCAGTAGGATTCTGAGGCATAAAAGCTATGCTGTGACTGGTGAATCTAGAATTTTAGGGGAATTCTTCTAGGAAACAACAGCATGCCAGTCATCATTATCCCCAGCCTTCCAGGATCAGTGAGCTGTGCACTTGTGAGCCTTCGTTATGGCTGAGGCTCCCTCTCTTCTAGTATTCCTTGTGTGTCCTGTAGCTCCCCACACTGTCAGGCCCCTGAGAGCCTGGAAGGATTATGCCTCTTATCTCTGTCTTTCCAGTGCCTGGCCCAGAGCAGAGCATCAGTGCTCAAATGAATGAATGAATTTATATCTTCTTGAGGAGGTCTCTCTGATGGTTCACAGATCCAAGAGTCATAGAAAATTCCATTAAGAAGTTTGCTTTTGTTAAAAAGGAATCAGAGTAACTTGCCCGTCCTAAGGCTGATGCTACCAAGCTTTCCCCACACCACAGTGAGCAAAAGAATCTCTGGGATTTCATGATGTTGGGTTCATCCTACTTCAATCCAAAGAGATGTGTTCTATTCCACACTTGGAATAAGGCATGAAGTGGACCGTCCCCAAAAGCTTTCTCAGGGCTACACTCAGTGAAGTTTACTCTTTAGAAACCATCACCATAGCTGTGTTCTTCATACTAAGCCTCTTCAAAGAGGCAATGTGTGAACCCTACATTTATCTCTCTCGCTTCCTGAAGTCTGTCATGATGCAGGCTGAACAAATGTATCTCCTCACTGTGTTCTGTAGCCTTTTCCCCATTCTTTGGGCCTACTGCTGTTTTTTTAAAGTAATAATTACATACTTAATGGTGTACTAATCAAAAACAATATGTTAATATATGTAATAATTAGTGATTATAATATATCCAATATTCTAATATATGTAATCACAAGTGATTATACAATATTTAATATATATAATAATTAGTGATTATAATAACAATGACAACCTGTATTTTTAGGACAGGCACTGAATACACATACACACTGTAGGATATATATATATATATATATATATATATACATACACACACACACATATGTGTATATATACATATATACACATATGTGTATTTATATATTTTTTAAAACATACTGCTGGACTATACATACATGTGTTTATATGTATAATCTCCATCAATCCTTACAATAACTTTATGTTAGTTCTATTATCTCAATTCAATTCAACTCAATTCAATTCAATTGACAGTCAATCCAAGGCTCAGGAATTCCCAATGTCACATCGCTAATAAGTAGCGGCATGTGAAATGGATCTGAGAGATTGGTCTACAGCCCAAACCCCTACCCTCTACACTATGCTTCACTAGTAAAGCCACAAAGCTGCCTCCACCCTGTTAGGTTAATAGCATATCTTTTTAAATTCATGCATTCTCCTCTCAATCTTTCAGCCTCCCAAATAATAAGAAACCAAATAATAAGATTGCCTCCCAGGGTGAGATTTCATCTGAGCGATGAAGTGTACACACCTAGGGCTTTGATTTAATTCTCTTGGACTAAGCTGATTAAGTGCTGAGCAGTTTAGACTCTTTTATAATTTTATTAGATGAGATCATTAGATTTCAGAGATGAAATGAATGGAAGGCTGACTGGAGACTAAAATAGCCAAATCCAGCCGCATCAAAGGTTCCTTGGGGCTAGCTTTCAGGATTCAAACACTCAATAGTACATACATAGCATGACTCTCTGAACAATACGGATAAAATTTCAACATTAAGATAACTTTTATGATGCCAGGAAATACAGTGACAGGGTTTTCTCTTGAAGCAGCATGCTTTTGCTTTAATGAAACCATAGAGTATCGATTCTCAGACTCAGGGAATACTGTCCTAATGGATATGGTCTCGAGTTATATTACTACTACAGCCATTAACTCGTGCAACTAAAAGCAAATGACTTCACCTCCCTGGGTTTTATCTCCCTTGAACCTTTCTCCCAGAATTTAGACAAATGAAGACATTCAATTAAGAAGACATTTGTGTCCACGTGTAAAAGAGACAATAAAAATGGAATATGTCACTGCGTGTGCTTCTTGCTGCTTTCCAGGGGTCAGGATTCCCTGAGCAAAACCATTGTAGTAATATCTCCACAGTAACAAAAATATCCCTGATTTTGTATATCATAGCGGATTCTATCGTAAGACAAATTATTCTTTTCTGTCTTTATACCAATTCCTAATTTACCCACTACAAATGTCAACATTGCTCATATGAAGATGTCTCCCAAGCTCTAACTATTAGCCATAATTTCTCATTCTCTGTTGGGTTTTATATTCCAGTTTTCCATGGAATATCTCTACTTGGATATGAAAACTTAACACTTTTTCACCACCCTCTTTTCCCAGTTTCTTCATCTGGCAATGGCACCAGGTACGATAGGCACAGAAATTCATTTTTCTCATGTCTCATGTCAGATCTATTACCATGTCCAGCTCATTTTCTTTCCTTTTTATGTCTATAGTCCTATTCTTAACCCAGGACTCATTACCTTATCTCTAATTTTTTTGGCAATTGCCTTCCATCCTGTCCTCTGATCTCTCCCTGCTATTATTATTCTACACTAAGTGGCTAGCTCAATGACACAGAAGTTTCCTCTTGTCTGTCATGGAAACTAATTTCTATCGTGGTCCTGATCTTCTGTCTGTTCTCCCTATGCCATCAGGCTCGCAAGTGTCTTTTCCAACTTACACCTCTAACGTGGGCCCTGCATTCCAGCCAAGCTCATTTGCACTTTTGCTCCAACACACTGTTGACCTGTTTCCATTAATGTCATTCCAAAAGAATTAACTGAATGTGAGAATGGATACGTGGATGGATGGATGGATGGATGGATGCATAGAGCATGCACGCATGTGCCCAAACCTCAAATCTCCTCTGTTAACTCTATCCCTCAATACCACAATAAGAGAGAAATATATACCTAGAGTCTTTGGAAATTGATCTCCTTCACAGCTTGCCACTACTGAGAATTGTTCTTCCCTTGGTTCATGTTGCAAACATGTGATCTGCAGTCTCCAATGTGTGTGTGTTCTCCTTCCTTGTGGCAGAGATTGCTAGCTGTTTACAAAACCCAATTCCTCTCATTGTATATGACTGGGCGAGTAACTGGACTGCATTTCCCAACCTGCTTTGCAGTTTTAGAGGTGGGACTAATGGACTACAAAATGCGAGTGGAAGTAATGTGGGTCCCTTCCAAGCTGTGGAGGCTAAATATCAGGCTATACCTCTCCCATGCTTTCTTTTTTGTGTCCCTCCTGGTGGGAAAGGCAAAGAGCAAATTGACCTCGGAATTCAGGTGTTGATGATGGCAGAGCTGTCATCAGCCTGGGACCCTAAATGCAGTCATACACTGCATAATAACATGTTGATCAACACAGACCACATATACAATAGTAGTCACATAAGAATATAATGGAGCTAAAAAAAATTCCTATTGCCTAGTGATGTTGTAGCCATTGTAAAGTCATAGTGCAATGCCTTACTCACTCGTTTGTGGTGACGCTGGTGTACACAAACCTACTGCATGGCCAGTTGTACATAAAACAAGCAGTTGCATACAGTACCTAATACTCGATAATGTTGCTGGCTTATGTGTTTACCATACATTTTATCATTACAGTGTACTCCTACTTATTAAAAAACATAAGTTAACTGTAAAACAGTCTCAGGCAGGCCCTTCAGGAAGTGTTCCAGAAGAAGGCATTGTTGTCATACGGAATGACAGTTCTATGTATTATTGCCCTGAAGACCCTCCACTGGACAAGACGCAGAGGTGGAAGACAGTGATATTGATGATCCTAGCCCTGTATAGGCCTAGGTTAATGTGTGTGTTTGTGTCTTCGTTTTTTAATTTAAAAATTTTTACAAAGTAAAAAGCAGAAACAAAATTTTTAAAATAGAAAAGAACTTATAGGATAAAGATACAAAGAATGAAAATATTGTTGTACAGTTGTACAATGTGTCTGTTTTAAGCTAAGTATTACAAAGGGCCAAAAAGGTTTTCAAAATTAAAAAAATTATAAAGTTAAAAAGTTACAGTAAACTTATAAGAGAAAAAATATACTTTTATAAATTTAGTGTAGCCGAAATGTACAGTGTTTATAGTCCACAGTAGTGTACGGTAATGTCCTAGGCCTGCAGTGTCACTCATCATGCACTCACTGGTTCACTCAGAGCAGCGTCCAGTCCTGCAAACTCCATTTATGGTAAGTGCCCTCTACAGGTGTGCCATTTTTTATCTTTTCACACAGTGTCTTTACTGTACCTTTCCTGTGTTTAGATGTGCTTAGATACATAAATACTTACCATTGTGTTACAGTTGCCTACAATATTCAGGATAGTAACATGCTATACAGGTTTGTAGCCTAGAAGCAATGTGCTAGACCAGATAACCTAGGTACGTAGTATGCCATACCATCTACGTTTTTATAAGTACACTCTATGATGTTCTCACAACAAAGAAATCACCTAAGGAGGCGTTTCTCAGAATGTTTCCCCAGTGCTGAGCAACACATGACTATAATGAGGAGAGTCAACCACTGACTTGGAATATTTCCCTAGATGCGAAAGATAAATAAATTTCTATGTTCCTGAACCCACACATTTTTGCTGGATCTTGTTACAGCAGCTCAGCCCTCCCTAACTAATTCGCTCCTCCACTAGATCACCAGTGACCTGATTGGCTGCAGCTGTCTGAGTGGTCAGACCCACACCGGGATGTGAATCAGAGCTGCAGAATTGCCTCAGGTAAGACCAGGTAATCCAGTGAAAGGTGAGAAGAAAGGTGGGCTCGGCTGAGCTTTGCAATTGATGCTGAATATAAATGTAGGTTGAATCATGGACAAGGAGGAAAATGTTTTAGAAGAATTAATGTGAAGTCAGTGCTGGAGACTAGTGACTAGTGAGATAGAAGGTAAGAGAGTGGATTAAAATAACACCAGATCATTCTCACTAGGTTAGGTTCTATGCTAAGTCTATGAGGAACACTGGGCTCTATTCTAGAAGAGCTTAGATTTTTCTTCCAATCTTACCTGGTAAACCTTGAAGACTCTTCTTTCTGTAGATTTCTGGGTTACTTCCTTATCCATGCTGTCTTTCAGAGAAAGCACAGGGTTGGGTTGAAGAGTCTTCTGGGGCCCTGCAACAACTCTCCTCTGTTCTTTCTGGGCCTAAGCTGGGGCTGGAGTCCTGATAGCTGGGCTTTTTGCCAAGGCCTAAACTCCGTCCCCATTGCCAAGGGCAGCTCTGGTCCGGGTAAGTTGCAGATGGCTGAAGAAACTCCATCCTGGACCTCTGGATTAGGCTCTTTCCCAGGGGGTTAAGTGTGTTATAGGAAGATCTTGGCTGACAGAGGTTGGGTGCATTGGAGAAGCATTGAGTGTGCCAGTACAGAGGGAAGAGTAAGGGAGTTACTAGGGCTCTGAGGAGCTGAAATTTGTAGACTTCAGGTTCATTCATTCATTCACTGCATAAACAATTGTATAACATATAGTGATTTTCAGGCACTATGCCTGGAGAACTTTGATGCTATGAAAGAGTCTAAAAAAGCAGTGTACCCAAATTTTTTTGTAAAGTCAAATGGAAACTAATAGCAGGGTATATGGCCACATCTGATCTCCATATCTGTTGAAAGAAAAAGCTTTCAGCAATGTCTTTCCCTGTTGAAATTGTTAGAATTTTATACAAATGTTTGGATTGAGCCACTCTGAGGTCCTCATCTTGGGCAGTCCATGGCTTGAAAGGAAATGAGGGGAGAGAAGGAAGTAGCATGGGTAAATAGTCATGATCTATGGGGAAGTGACATCCTCAAACCAGGATGTCCAGGTGCGAGGATCAGCATAGGAGCCTCTAATGTGGCAGCTGGCAGGACGGCAGATCAGAGGGCTAAGAATTGTTTTTGAATGAAGAGACCTCTTACTGCAGTAACTTGATCAGCATCACAAAATCCAGACAAGGCTGAGGGACAGCATCATTTCCTAGACATAAGGACAGAGTGGCCCTATTTCCTCAGGCCAAAGCTGGGATTCTAGTTTTAATGACAAAGCTTTGGCACTTAGACTCAGGACCTAGAGATACATTTTGTCTGAAAGTTAAAGAAAGGAATGAAGAAGAATCATAGCACATGACTAGGGCAGCATAAAAGAAAGTCTGGCCCCCCACATCTGTCACTGGGTCTCAAGCAGAGCCTTCCTTGCCAGCAACGTCTCTTCAAGATCAAGTCATCAGCTCTGTAACCAGCTTATGCCAGGCTAGAACCTCATGACTCCCAGTGATCAGTTAGAAGCTCTCTCCATCATGAAGAGCTATCTTGGATCCTAAAATCTGTAGGACTCAGGTCTATGTGATTTTTTCACATCTAGAAAAATATGCTTTTGGGAAATAAACCACTAAACTCAATCACTCTGGGTAAATGACTTTGATGATATGAATATGGTATGGTATGGTATTAGTTCTGAGATGTTTGCACTTCAGTCATAAGAAGCCTTTATCCCAAAAATTGATCAACTAAGTTAGAGAAGTATTGGGAGATCAAGAGCATAAGACTTATGGCTAAGCTTTTCCATATTTCCCTCACACCAGATGGGAATACTGGTATGGAGGGGTTGAGGGTGGGGGTTTCTGGGATAATATGATTGACAGATTGTTATGAAGTAACAGTTAAGGACAAGGGTCTGTTCCTGCCTTCACAAGTAACCGGCTATAGGACAACGGGCAAGTCAACTATCCTTTCTGTGACATAGTTACCTTTGGATAAAACCAGAATAACAATACTTTCTACCCTTACATGGGAATTATGAGGATCAAATGAGGTGATAGATGTGGACAACTTTACTAAATACATACAAATACATGACATAATATTGTGTGCTAACGTTGTCAACAATGAGATTGTGTGAGGAGGATGAATTTGTTAAACAGAGATGTAGAAAGCAACATAGTCCCACACAATCATTCTCAGCATGGACCCTCCTAGCAGCAGAAGTGACTCCTCCCACCAAGGAAAGCAAAACACACACACACACACACACACACACACACACATACACACGCTATTACACAGTCTGTGAGTCTGTGGATATAGGACAGGGAGCTCAGGTTAGAGAAAGAACTGCCAGGCCAAGGCACAGATCAAAGCTAATCCATGATAAATGAGTAAAATGGTCAGGTAGAAATTTATAGAATTTACATTGAAGATTTTGTTATGCCTTCCACAGAAATAACTAATAAAAACTTGCTACTTAAACTTTAGGAAGCAGAAATGAGAAGCAATCTACAAGTAATAGCAAGTGCCTTAAAACAAGGATGCCAACTCCAAGGCAGACAGCCTGGTGGAAGTGTAATAGAAACCAAGATTATGAAGCAAAACAGTTTTGTGGCCTCAAATAAGGTGTGATTAAGGAAGGAGTGCCTCATAAGTTTTGCCAGCTGACTGCTGAAGAGAAGGATGGCCGTTTCTGTGCCATCCAGCATGTAAGACGTACAACATTCTTAGCTTGTGTGGGTGCAGCCAGGACCAGGGCATCGACAGTCAGAACCCCCAGCATGAGGTGGACCCAAAAGGAGGTGGCAGCGGAAATGCCCCCCAAAGTAGCTGTATTAGTCCGTTTTCACACTGCTGATAAAGACATACCCAAGACTGGGTAAGTTATAAAGAAAAAGAGGTTTAATGGACTCACAGTTCCACGTAGGTGGGGAGGCCTCACAACCATGGCAGAAGCCACCTCTTCACAGAGTGGCAGGAGAGAGAATGAGAGCCAAGTGAAAGGGGAAACCCCTCAGAAAACTCGGATCTTGTGAGACTTACTCACTACCACGAGAACAATATGGGGGAAACTGCCCCTGTGATTCAATTATCTCCCACTGGGTCCCTCCCACAACACGTGGGAATTATGGGAGCTGCAATTCAAGATGAGGTTCAGGTGAGGACACAGAGCCAAACCGTATCAGTAGCTGAGAAGACAGCTTTCCTTCAGGATCGCCTAGGAGCTTACTCGTCCCTATTCGAGGGCTGGCTGAGGTTCCAGTGATTTTCCTAGGAGAGGCTGCCCCAGACACGGTATGCACCTCCATTCCTCAGTGCACCCAGGCTGGTGTGGCCACAGGAAGCAAAGCTGCTTGTGCATCATAAGCGTACAATTCTCCAGTTTGGTGCTTAAGAAAATAAAGCGCAAGTGAGGCCAGCTTGCTTTCCATCGCCTGCTTGAACCCTCCCTCCAAGTGCTTCCAACTTTAAAAGCAACTGGAACACGGAAAGCTAGTTAAAAATTCAGACAGAGTTCGACATGGATTACTTTTGATCCTTGGAATCTGTGTGGCCAGCTTTTCTTTAGTCCTTGATACCTAGCAAGTGACAAGGGACCACAGAAATTTCAAAGGCAAGCTTCTAGAGAGCAATCCGTGGTGAGCTGTAATATGTTTACTTATGAATTAGCCTTTAATCAACAGATTTAATATTAATTAAAAATTTATAAGCTGCTCTTTGCATAGAAATGACATAATTATGTCTCTGATTCAACTTAAAGTGTCCACTGCAGAATGTGTAAAATGTTAATTAGTAGTGAAATGCACTTAAGAAAAAATTTCTTTTAAGTATGTAATAAGGCTCATTACAATGGGTAATCAACAAAGCTGCCAAATTAGCCCTCTGGTGGCATTTTTCTACATATAGCAAACAAACTTTTGTTTGTAGAAAAGGTGTGTGTGTGTGTGTGTGTGTGTGTGTGTGTGAATAGACAGATTTTAAATTGCTGTGGAGAAGGAAGCAGCAGTAAGTCCCAGAAACAGTTAGAAATGACCTTGTAATCTCTCAATTCTGTCAGACAGTAAAGATGACGCGGATAAAGGAAGAAAGAGTCTGAAGTATTCCTCCACTAGTTGAGCAAATGCTCAAAACCTCCACTGGGTTTCACCCGATGTGGTGTGATCTTTCAGAGACCTGAGCTCTTTCTAATAGTGGTAAGAGTTCAGGCAGCAGGAGTATTAACAGGTATTGAGATAGCAGCAACAGAATATCAAAGAAATAGAAAATGTGATCCCTGCTTTTTATTGATAAGACCCCAAAAACTGAGTCTCCATCCATCCCGTTTGTGCAGATGCCAGCGTCAAGAACTCATCAAACACATATTTGTGGGCCAGGCACAGCGGCTCACGCCTATAATCCCAGCACTCTCGTAGGCTGAGGCAGAAGGATCACTTGAGATCAGGAGATCAAGATCATCCTGGCCACCATGGTGAAACCCCATCTCTACTAAAAATACAAAACTTAGCCAGGCATGGTTGTGCATGCCTGTAATTCCAGCTACTCAGGAGGCTGAGGTGGGAGTAATCGCTTGAACCTGGGAGGTGGAGCTTGCAGTGAGCCGAGACTGTGCCACTGAACTCCATCCTGGGCAACACAGAAAAAGAAAATTGTGAACAAAGATGCAACCCATCCGTCAGTGGTCCACCATTCACTCATTCATTCATTAAGCCCAGTCCCAGGGGCACACAGAGGACAAAGCTCTGCTTCCAAGAAGCTCTTGAAAGCAGCTTGAGGAGCAAATTTGGGCTTTGAAAATCAGACCATCCTAGATTTCCACACATCATAGCCTCATCCTCACTACACAGAGCCACAGGAGCTTAGGCAAATAACTGTTGAGACTCGATGTCCTCATCTACATGGGGGTTACTTTGTCTGCTTGGTGGGGTTCTATAAAGGTTCCAGTGAGACAATCAATGTAAAGGATTTGGCCCCCGCACGGTAAAAGGCGGTGCACAATGACTGTCTCTGCCCCATCCTCACCTCGTGGCTGGTGCTGGTTTGTCAGCCTTAGCTGAATTTAACACACAGTATGATATAAAGACAGTGGATTTTAAGAGATTCTCCATGGACTTTAAATTAACTAATGTTGGTATTAAGTGTTGTGCTGAGTACAGGGAATACATGGGAAAGGTCTAGTCCCTTATGCCAGGAGTGTCAAACTTACTCCCCCTTGTCCTGGGCCCTGGGCCCACACCTTCTGCCCTTCTACTGGTCCTTATCCCACCCATTCCTTTGCTTCTATTACATTCTGGCCTGTGATCAGCTCTCCAGCCCTGAATGCACATCTCTGGCCACATTCATTCCTCCTCCCTGCAAACTCCCAGGTCCTGACTTTCACTGTCCACTGAAATCTCTGCTTAGCCTGCTGAGATCAGACCCATAAAGTCCTCTGCAGAGGTTCAGGGCAAACTGTCCTAATCCTTAAAAACAAGGTAGAAATTCATTTCCTCCTTCAATTCATCATGGTCCTTCAGTTAGGAAGCAGGAGAATACAGTTCTGCAAGCCCTGGGGCTCCAGCCTGAAGAGGGAAGTACAACACTTTAGCCAGCAACAGTTCAGCCTCTGAGAGTCCTCTACAAGCTGGCTTCCAACAAATCAGTGCTGGGTAGCCCTGAAAAGTTACAAAGGTTTCAGGCCCACCTCTAGATGAGTGCAGAGCTACTGCATCTGAATGAGGATGATCAAGGAGGTCTTGGGCACCTTTCTATATTCAGTGGCTCAGACTTCCTGGCTCACAGAGGGTGCTTAATACATATGGAATTCACAAATGCATGAATCTGCTAGGCAGACCACCCAGTGCACACAAGCTAGCCCAAAGCAGGGAACAACCGAGAGCTTAATCACCCAGTTTAAGCAGACTCGCTGAGACCCACTTTGCAAGGAGGCTGCCAACTGTCAGATTTCACGGCTGCAGCAGAGGCACTGATCCATCTTGGAGCCTATGAGTTCATTCTGACAAATGCCTGGAACCTGAAATGGAATGAGGTTGCCATAGTGGATGTGTTCCAGGATGGATCAGGGATCCAACCAAGATGAGCTTGCCCAGGCTGTAATGCACAGGCTCGGTTCTAAAGTAAGCAGCCAATGCCGCTGAGATCTCCTTACCATGCTCCCCCACTGACAGGGTATGCCTTGTTTAGAAAGGAGGGCCAGAGCCTGTGTATGAAAACCAGGAGATTAGCACCAGCCAGGGCAAGGGCAGAAAGACTCCGAAATGTTCTGTTCAGGCTCAACCACTTCTGGTTGCCCTCCTTACTCAGATATTGCTTTTACAAAAGAATTTAATGAACAGTAAAGGATAGATTGCTTAGCCAGAGATAGATGGTAGGTAGATGGGTAGGTAGGTAGGTAGATACATAGATACATAGATACATAAACATAGATGGATAGATAGAGAAGGTGGGAGGGTTAAGGCATGGCACTTTCCCAGAGGTATGAGCATTTACAAAGAGAATGCAAACCTTTAAAAAGGAAAATCCTGTGTCTGGGGATTCATGGGACAGCCCAAATTTGCCAGCTAAGTGGTGGAGCCAGCCCTCAAACATAGGCTTTCTAATTCCAAATCATCATTTCAGGCTGCCCTCATATGTAACATTATATCCTAGGGAAATAAATATGAATAATCAGTTACTCTTGCTTTAAAAAATTCCTCCCACAACACAAAACCTGCTTTAGGAACAAAGTTAAGTTAAATAATTTGGGGGCTCTAATGACAACAATCAGATAATTGAGACAGGAAGAAACACCAAGTGTTTTGACTCCCAAAACCATTTTCTTATAACCCAATTTCAGTTTAAATCTACACAACAGCTGCTGGTGGTGTTATATAATTCCCTAGAGGCACTACCTCCTGGAAGACAACATTGTAAATAACCGCATCAAATCCCAGCGAACTCTGGTCTCAGCAATGACCTTGAGGCTAATCAGACCTCTACTTTCTATATCCAACAGACACCCAGAAGTGCAGGATATGTCTGGGTGGGCTCCTCCAGGAGCTACATTCACTGTTGTAACCTACAAAACCATAATAACAATCTCTATACAATTTGCATAATGGCAGTCTGTAAGTGTGCTATTGGTTTTCATTATGATAGACCATATTACAAAACCAGCTACAAAATGTTAGATGGGCAGCAAGGACCTTCACTTCAATATCAGATTCTTCCCTGACAGCCTCCTCAATGTCCACTTTGGGATCATGCAGGTGCTGAGTTTCAGTCAGGGCATATGGGAACATTTTTGCTGTCTGTTTGTAATCAGAGCCATATGAACTTGGGGTGCTTGTTAGCTCTGTAACTCAGATGTTAGCTGGGATTTCATAGCCACTTAAGATCCAGATAAGATGAATTCATGCCCTCTTATCAAAGCCCAAAGCCCCAAGCTCTCTCCTCAACACTCCTCAGATCCTCAAATATTTATACTTATATCATCTTTGACCTCCAATTCCCAGCTTCTGCTGTAATTTTGTTTTTTCACTCTGCATCTTGTCCATTGATCTCTACTCTTGAATTGACCCAAACTAAGTATCCACTCTCTAAATCCTCACCTTCAAAACAAGTTCAAATAGTAATAATTATTATTAATAACTAAGACTTATTGAGTACTTACTATTTATCAAGCACTATTCAAAACACTTATGCGTAATGATGCCTTTGGTCTGCCCAACAACCCTTTGAAAGATGTTCAGAACTGTTGCATGTACCATAATTAAGATTTGAGGATCACAGCGAAGCAACATCACATTATGCACCCAAGAAAAACAATATACAATTCTGTCTAGTTCATTCTGGTTGCCTTGGTCTTCAGTTTTTTATAGTCTATCTCTGTCCCATGTAGCAAATCCAGCCTTTCACTCTCATCACATCTTCTTCTACTCTCTCCCATCCCAAATTTCCTTCTCACTTATTCTCTCTTAAATTAACCTAAGAACATTTTCCTTTTTTTTTTTTTTGAAACGGAGTTTTGCTCTTGTCTCCCAGGCTGGAGTGCAATGGCGCAATCTCGGCTTACAGCAACCTCCGCCTCCTGGGAAGAACTTCTTTCTTATGCAGAGAAATTCTGCACCTACCCCCAAATTCACGTGTAGAAACAATTGCTATGCTCAGCAGAACAAGGAGACTCACTCTCCGTAGGCAATGACTTCCCTTAGAAGGCAGCTTGGGTTATAAATAACAGGTTTGCTTGAGGTCGTTGGTTCTTGTTGTTGTTATACCTATAAACGTATCAGGAATTGAACTGGAATCATTTGTGGACAATCACGTTTAATATTTTAAATTTAATTTCTTTGCATAGGTAGTACATTTTCAAGTTCTAAATTCAAAGAATTCAAAAGCATATATATAAGAATTCTCTTTTTGCCCCAGACCTCCAGCAACTGAATTCCTTTCCCAGTAGCAACCAATTTTATCAATAGTTTGTGTATATTCCAGAGATATTTTAGGCATCTATAAATACACTTTCTGAAATTTCATCCTTCATTTTTTATTATAATGATATGAATATGGTGGTCATTCCATATTTACATAAACAGCCGCTTTATTCTTTGCTACGATTGTGTATCTAACCAATTCCATAGGGTGGACGTTTATGTTGACTCCAACCTTCTTCTCTTATAAACTATAGCACAATTAATAATTTACACATTAATCATCTCACATGTGTGTTCACACATAGACATTTAGATTGATTCCGTATCTCGGCTATTGTGAATAGTGCTGCAATAAACACAGGGGTGTAGATAACACTTTGACATACTGGCTTCATTTCCTTTGAATATACACCCAGTAGTTGTACTACTGGATCATATGGTAGTTCCATTTTTTTTCTTTTTGAGGGACCCTATATTATTTTCCATAATGGTTGTACTAATTTATATTCCTACCAACAGTGTGTAAGGGTACCCTTTACTCCACATCCTTGACAATGCTTATTATCTTTTGTCTTTTTGATGATAGCTATTCTTACTGGAGCGAGGTGACATTTCACTGTGGTTTTAACTTGCATGTCCAGACCCTCCATGAACTGAGTTCAAGTTACTTTTGCCCTATCTTCAACCGACCTTCTGCCCACCCTACACTCCAGGTCGACTGATCTCCCAGCTCATCCTCATCCACTCTCAGAGCATTTCTGCTTAAGATGCCTTCCTCAACCTCATTTTTCCACAATCTCTCCTCCAGGAATTCTCCTTCCTGGGCCCCTATCCCTCCAGTATCAGTGTATTCCTTTTCTGGACTCTTCTAGTGTTCTATTTATACCTCTCTATTGGTCTATTCTGCATTGTGATATGTGTATTCATCTAACATTCGGCAAGTATTATTTAGGCTCCATGATGTGCCAGGCACTGTGCTAAGTGCTGAGTAGACAGAGGTGACCAAAGCAGAGAGGAGCTCAGTCTGGAGCTGCCCACAGAGCTCTAACCGTCTAGAGGCCTGAATGGAGGCCTAAATCTCCTACCAGGGCAGTGATTCTTAATGGCAGGTGGTGATGGCCATTTTGTCCCCCTGTGGGACATCTGGCAATGTCTGAAGACATTTTTGGTTGTCACAACTGGAAAGGGGTGCATTGCTATACAGCGGGTAGAGGCCAGGGGTGTTACTAAGCATCCTTCAATTCACAGAACCTGCGTCCATAACAAAGAATTATCTGGCCAACCTGGACAACACAGTAACACCCCATCTCTACTAAAAATTTTTTAATTAGCCAGACATGGTGGTGCACCCCTGTAGTCCCAGCTACTCGGGAGGCTGAGGTGAGGGGATTGCTTGAGCCCAGGAGGTCGAGGCTTCAGTGAGTCACGATGGTGCTACTGCACTCCAGCCTGGGTGACAGAGCAAGACCCCAACTCAAAAAAAAAAAAAAGAAAAAAAAATTATCTGGCTGCAAATGCCAAATGTCAATAGTGCTGAAATGGACAGACACTGTCCTAGATTTAAAAAAATAAATAAAATTAAGTACCTAGGGAGGGGAATGTGTTTATTGCTTAGTTTAATATTCTCCAAAACCCCCAACACAGTGACTTGATACATAGTAGCTCCTACATATTTTCAGGAATAAAAATGATACCCTTAGGATATAGGAGAGAAGTTTTAATTAGGAAAAGCAATAAGAAATATTAGTTAATTTCAGAGGGGAAATCATAGTCTAAACTTCTTTGCCATGGGTGTGGTAAATTCAGTTAGTATTTATGCTCCATCGTTGTGCTTTCTTCATTATAATATTTATCATATAAATCCACCAACTTACATAACTCATTGGGAAAGCAAGGGATTAATTAGGCAATTTCAAGATGCATAAATACATTAATATTAACAAAATATATATGGTGATTGGAGAACAGGTTAAGGGACATAAATCAAAGATAATATAGCAAAGCAAACTTACCAACAGAAAGCAGGCTTGCAATGTCTACAAATGTTCTTTTGTATTTAATAATGTGACGGATTCCTGGCACAATCCTCCTATTTGTTATAGGGCTATTAATTTCATCATACGCACCCTGCATGAACTTGCTTTATTGCATTTGTGAGTATAATGGGAAGGGTCATGAGAGGTCACTGCCACGGCAATGACTTGGCATCCACAGCTTCTGAAATGATTCCTAGGCGCCCAGCAAAGACAAACCTCTGGCAGGGAATGGCGTTCCGATGTGCTAACAGGATGCCCACAGACATGCATATCAGGTTCAGGCTACCTGGGAGCTCTAGCCAAGCCCAGAGTCTCCTTATGTCTGCGGGATCTTCCTCCCAGATGTCCACGGAAGACTTTATTCAAAGGTATAAATCCTCGACATTTCAGTCTTAGAATCTTACTGAGAGCTGTAATTGGGCCCTTTTCATTTTACAGAGAGTGAAACTAAGGCAGAAAGAGTTGCGGTGGTTGCCAAAGGCAGACAACTGGCTGATAGATGACCTGGTCTACAGGCCTCTGAGGCTACTACATCTCTTTACCTCTGATTTAAACTCAAAGAATCTCCCACTGTTAAAGAGAGATTACACTTAATATACCCATTGCTAGCAACTGGCTTCTTTATTTCATGTATTATTTGCTTTCAAATGCATTTTACCGTTGAAAGAGGCTTTGTATACCTTTAACCAAACATGGATGTGTTAATTTACGCATTTGTCAATGTCTGGTGGTTGATGTCTGTGGAGCAGCCAGTGTCTCATCAAGAAAATGGAAAATATTCCAGATATTTCAGAGGGCATTTCATACAGGTAAATGGTTCATGGGGTGTTGGAGGGATTGGGGAGCACAAAAAGCGAAACTGCAAAATTGCTCAAAGATGAGTAACTGTGGAAAGGGCTTAGAAGAGCAAGGGGGACATGATGTCCGGGCTCATGCCCCCTGCACTCTCCTGGCTGCCACAGTGGGAATCACCTGGCTGCTGAGGGGGAACCCAGGAGAGGCGCTTGCTGCCCACTAATGCTGCTTCCATTGCTGCTACTGCTGCCTGGAGCTGGTGGTCTCCCATCACTACCCCCCCAGCCCAGCAGAATCTAGTAAGCCTTCTGGCTAAGAAGTCTGAGAGGCATAGTTTCAGGCTCTTCCTGTCCCAGAAGTAGAAATATGAGTAAAAAAGGCTAAGTATGAAGTTGAGTGACCACCCTTCCACTGAAAATTCTGTGCATGTCTCGTGTAAGAGAAAACCGCACGTGTATTTTGAAAACGTGCCCATTGTTGCTCCCATGTCATCTGGTCTTCATCATCTTTTATTCCTATTTTCTCTCTTTCCTTCCTTCTTCACATATTCTGGGCTAAGCAATGCATTTGGCATTGGGAATGCCAGGTGAACCAGACAGTGCTTCTGCCCCATGAGAATTATAATTTATGCCAACGGTAAGACAACCCTTTTGAGCTCTTCCAAATTTTTTTCTTGTTTTCAGTTTTGTTTTTACTTTTCCCATTTCTAACTTTCCAAGATAGTAATTCCCTTATTTAAATGACATACAGATGCTGCTTAATATTCATGAATTCGAGTGCTGTTTACACTCCTATGGTAAACATAAATCATTTGTCTAATAGGATGCAATTCCAGGATTAAGAGAGGATACTAGTTAACGAGTGTGTGTGAATTTTATCATCTTATTCTTCACAGCTGAGACTCAGTCAAGGCTTTCTGTATTTTTATTGTAATCAGTCTAAGGGATATTAATAAATAATATTTTTCAAGACAAAAAAGATGAAACCATAGTTTGCATATATGGATCTCCCTCTATATATATATATATATATATTTTTTTTTTTTTTTTTTTGAGACAGAGTTTTGCTCTTGTTGCCCAGACTGGAGTGCAATGGTGCAATCTCGGCTCAACACAACCTCCACCTCTCATGTTCAAGCAATTCTCCTGCCTCAGCCTCCTGAGTAGCTGGGATTACAGGCGTGCACCACCACGTCTGGCTAATTTTGCATTTTTAGTAGAGATGGGGTTTCTCCATGTTGGTCAGGCTGGTCTCGAACTCCCAACCTCAGTTGATCCACCCGTCTTGGCCTCCCAAAGTGCTGGGATTACAGATATGAGCCACTGTGCCTGGCAGGATCTATATTTCTCACAGAGCTTCTCTGCAAAATGCATAAAAACCTGTTTGTTCACTCATTGAGCTAACCGTATTGATGGTTACCAGTGTATCCAGTGCTTGGTGCTAAGTATACAGAAGAACATAAGAAAGAATCCCTGTTCTCCAGAACTTGCCACCTACTGGAGTCAATCAACAGTGACAGCCTGGGGTACAGAATGCCTAATGAAGGGGTAAGAACACACAGAGAGAGGGTGCCCACATCAGCCGGAAGACTCAGGGAAGGTTTCCAAGAGAAGGGAGGATTTCAGTGAATTTGAAGGTGGGTACAAATCAAGTGAATAAGGGAGAGGAGGAGAAGGCCTTTCAACCCCAGGGCACATCGCACAGGAAAGGTCATGAGACAGGTATTAAGGAAGGTGCAAGGATGACTTCTATCAAGCGTGAAGCGAGATGACACTGTGGTTGTTAGCAAGAGTTGGGCTTTGGAAGTTTTAAAATACTGTTCAAAGGGCTTTATTCTTAAGGAGGTGGTGAGCCACCTACCAGCTTTGGAGGCAAGAATAAGATCATTCTTGAAGCAGCATGGAGGATGGATTGAAAGGAATCAAGACTGAGACAGAGGGAACATTTGGAAGACATTGTGGTCCCTAGATGAGAAATGACAAGGACAGAAATTGTGCAGCTGGAGGGGGAGTTGAAGAGCAGAAGGCAGAGCCAAGAAATATACAAGCCAGAGAGTCAATAACTTAGAGTGAGAAGAGGAATGCTGTGAGAGGGCAAGGAGGATCTCAAATGCCTCCCAGGATGCTGATTTGGGTGGCCTGTAGGCTGGCGGTCCAATGACCAAAGCCAGGAAATATAGGAGCAGGACAAGTTAGCAGAGACAGATAGTGAGTAGTGGAAGATGGCTGGGGGAGAAGAGGAGTTCCATTTTTAACACGTTAATTCAAATGCCTAAGAAACATCCCCATGAAAAGACCCAGTGTTTGGTGGGCAACATGAATATGGAGCTCAGTGGACAGGCCTGAGCTGTTTGCCTGGCTTTGAGAGTCATCTGCTTTGTAAGTGAAGCCAGGATGCGGAAGAAATAACCCACAGGGGAGAGGAAGAGGCTGAGGATAAATTGCCTGAGAGCATCGACATTTAAAGGACTTACAAAGTAAAAGAAACTCACAAAGAAAAGGGAAAGAATGGTCAAAACTGCAGGAGGAAAAAAATGTGTGCCTGTTCTGTTCTTCTTCGTCTCGTGCATCTGGATCCTCCAGGTTGTTTCTGTTGGAAACCAGTTGTCCATCCTTTCGTTTCCTGTTCTTCAGTGAGTTCTATCATTACATTTTCAAAAGAGATCACAACTCTGTGTGCCTCTCCTTACACTACTGGCAGCATCCGGGTCCTGGTTCAAGTCCCTGGACTATGCGATCTTCACCTCCGCACTCATCCCTAATTCCCCCTTGCTCAGCTGTAATCCAGAGAAGCTGCCTGTTTTGTTCATTCAACACAGTGGTAGTTTGTTGAATGAAGGAATGATTGAATGATTGAATAAATGCAGAACTGCCTGATGGAACAAATAAATCAGGAAAATTCTTTTGATTAGGCATTCTGGAAGACTTTGGTAACAGCCATTCTCCTGGAGAGGTAGTAGGTGTTAGCAGTTGTGTCTTTAATTCTCCATGATGTTAGTGACAGGGATTATTCTCTGCGACCAGAGGTTACTCTCTCGCCTGTAGACAGAAGAGCTGAAATTGAATTATTTCTTAAAACTTTAAGTTTCCATAGAGAAGGGGATTTTTTTTTTTGGATGATCAAAAATGTCCATTACCACCCAGTGCCTCATGCTTTTAAGGAAATCATAGCATTAACTGCCCAAATCTTGAATCTTCCTTAAACCTCCCACTAAAATTTTGATATATCATAAACTTCAGTGCCTCTAATGAGATACCAGTACCAAATCCCCTGGGCTCCTCATACGTTTTCTATGTCACATCTTGGCAACTTTCAGGAAGTCAGGTAAGGGATTCTGTGCCTTCTACATCAGAACCAAAATGCGGAGTAGATGCTTTCACAATGGAAAATTTATCTCACTAGGTACATATCTGCCAAACCATTACTGCACTTTTCTGTAACCTTTATGAGGTGTGGGGTGAGTGTGTTTTAAAGAAGAAAAAAAAAATCCTCTAACAGGGTTTCTCATGAGTCAATTGCCAGAGTTGGCAGAGAGAGTAAAACTGAGTTGATGAGGAAGGAGGGGCTGGAGTTTTGCTGCAGGACTTGGGCCTCATTAGTGCTTGGCACACAGGCCTAATGGAAGGCTTGAAGTATTGTTGGGACAATCCCTCAGATTCCCAAGTCTGGGGACTGTCTCCAGAAAAAGATGAGTAAACAAGTGTGCAGCATCAGCGTTGGAGTCAGCACGCCCAGGCAAGAACTGCGGCCCAATATTTATTGCTCTGCCAATGCTTCCCATTAAGGATGTCCCCTGAAGGCTCTAGTATTGGGCACCATTTTTCAGATAGAAATTTAGTAACTCAATTGGCATCCACCTGGGCCCCATGGCAAGTGGGAATAAAGCTTGTTTTCCCTTCAAGTGACAACACAGTGATAAATAGATCTACCATCTTTCCCTCCACTGTAATACTCACCCTCTGGCCCTCCTGGATAGGAAAAATGTTTTCATTTTTCCTTGCTAGAAAGAGGTGTGCATTAACCCGGTTCTCCCAAACCCAGCTCTAAGCAGAGTATAGGCAGAGAGCTGGGTTTGGGATTTGGTGATTGTTGATGACACCTGACTTTCCTTAAGGTCTTTCTGCCCCAGAAGAAAGCTCAGATTGTCAGACTGCAATGAGCGTTCCCTCCCTTTTAGCTGTGCTGCAAGGTAGGGAATTAGTCCCAAGACTGTCAAAGTCATAATAGCTGTGGAGGAAATCCAACATGGAAGGGGCCCAGAGAGGGCCCAGGGGAAAGGGCTGCCTTGCTAATAAAGCACTAAGGATGTCCTTGAGCTGAGTTTATCAAGGAAATCAGTTCACAGTAGGCTGTTCCCCACGATATTGGAGATGGATGGCAACCAGTCTCCCAAGACCCTAAGTTTGCTCCAGGCTGATTTTCCAGGAGCATAGAGATCTTCACCAGAGATCAGAAGCAAAGCACCAGAATCCGCAACAGGCGCCTTAAAAGCAGCGCTGAGCAGAAGCTGCCAGAGGAAGGTGTGCTTCCTCCTCCCTCCTGATACCCCTGCACCTAAGATTCCCAGGTCTTGGAGCCTGGGCTTCAAAGCAAGGCCATCTAAATGGTCACAACAAAACCAACCAACAGCCCAGACACGGTGGCTCACACCTGTAGTCCCAGCACTTTGGGAGGCCGAGGCGGGCAGATCACTTGAGGTCAGGAGTTCAAGACCTGCCTGGCCAACATGGCAAAACCCCGTCTCTACTAAGAATACAAAAAATTAGCTGGGCTTGGTGGTGTGCACCTATAATCCCAGCTACTCAAGAGGCTGAGGCACAAGAATCGCTTGAACCCGGGAGGCAGAGATTGCAGTGAATCGAGATTGCCCCACTGCCCTCCAGCCTGGGCAACAGAGCAAGACTGCATCTCAAAAAAACAAAACAAAACAAAACAAAAAAACAACAAACCAAGAAGGTGCCCCTCTGGAGACCTCCAACTTCTATCTCCTGCCAAGTTCCTCCCACTTGGGTCTTGAATGCTGTGTCCGGGGGCAGGGTGTCCTCTGTGCTCATGAACAAATGTAGGCTCTCGTGTCTCAACCCTGGCCCAGCTTCAGAATCATTTAGGGGAGCTCTTAAAGAAATAAATGTTCAGGCCCCACCTCCAGACACACTGGAGGCGTGCGGAATTTTAAAGGTGGCGCCCAGGAATTTTAAATCATTTTGAAAAGAGACTCGATGATGCTGATGCAGCTATCCATGGGCTCACTTTGAAACCACAGTCCTGTAGAGAGGAAGGATTCCAATCTGATTTCAAATCTCTGCTTTGCCACCAACTAGCTTAATATGTAGACAAGGTCTTTTAACAGCTCCACATCCTAATTTCCTCACCTCTGAGGTACAGGTAATATATTGACGCTTATAAAGCACTGATCCTTATTTGTATTTTCTTGCTGTTGTCTAAGCCTGTGCATTTACATGAGGTTTATTGTCCCAGACAAAGAAAGGGTGGAACTAGTGTGGCCACTCCCTTTTTAATACCTGGGGAGCCAGGGTTGGGGCACAGTGGTCTTCAGACTTCCAGAAACTTCCCACCTACCAAGGCACCTCTGGGTCCAGATCATTATAATGAAATCAGTGTCCTCTTCCACCTGCAGTGTGTGTCTGTGACCCTTTCCTATCTCCCCCTACACAAGTGCCCTTCCCTGACTCTACAGAGAAAGGCATTCACCTCCAATCTCACCAAGAAGCATTGTCCTAGGGTGCAAAACCTATGTTTAAATAACCATAAAATGCAAAGTGTGTATGTGTGTGTACCTATATATGTATAACTTTGATCAACTATGTATCAAAAATAATTTTAATTAGAACGTAATCCATAATAAATTCTCTAAGAGAGTGCTGTGGTGACAAAAAAAAAATAACAATTGAAAATGTTCAACTTATATACAAATTTTTGTTGAGAAGAATGATAGGGTAATTCATAAAAGACTTTCAAGCATAAAAATATATCATGTTAGGATAAAGTTCTGCAGAAATGAAATGGAAATACAATTTCAAGGAAAGAAAAACATTACGTAACTTCCAACTGATAAAAAAGAGCTTGTTCATGTGTTTTTTGAACCATGGGTATTAAATCACTATGGTATTTAGATTCTATTGGAAAAGTTTAAAAGAGTGATGTAACAGTTGTACCCTAAAATATCAATATTTGCAAGATACCAATAATTACATCCTTTGCAACTATTTAATTTAGATAAAAGGCATCTAATATAATTTAGATAAAAACCATCTTTAAAGGAGATTGTAGCTTTCTAGAAGGTTTTGAGGACACAGAAAAAAAGTTAGAAGGCCACTGAGCTGTATCACAGAGTTGTCGTGCATGCCAAGTTTGAGAGAGCCTGCAGGGGACATGGAGGTGGTGGAAGCGTGGCCCCTTCCAGCCCCAGGGATCATGGTAAGAGAGGGACTGGGAGAGTAGCAAGCCAGCGTGATCCCCCGCCGCCCAAGGCACAGGGATCCCCGTGGCCGGTACATGACATACGGGGATCCACAAGTTTCCATGTGCCCCAGCACAGAGACAGGACAGGAAGGTGCTGAGTCATTGCCTCGTACAGACTTCACTACAGGACAGCCGACCAGAGCCTGGCAGTTCCAGGCACCTGTCACCCTCGAAGACCAATGGGTCCATTTTCCTCCCCTGGCCACCCAGACCTGGTGTACACCAGACCAGCTTCCCCTGGTAGAGAGCAGTGAGAGTCCAGAAATCCCATCCCTGACCCTGTGGAATCCCAGTGAGTCCTACAAGCACTCAGGACCATCTGTGGGCAAGAAGCAGGGAGTAAGAAATGCTGCAAGAGAATGGGATCATCAAGGGAGAATGAGTCATCCAAAAGAGACTAATCAAAAGACTAATGAAAACAGCCCTCATAGGGAATTTAACTTACGAAACCTTGACTATTTAAATAGGAAAGAGGCTATAAACCAGAAGAGATTGAGACATTGTTAATTGGCAAGAGTCAGTTTTGTGCTACCCAGCAGGGTAGGTACAAGTCATAAGAAGGTACAAGTCAGCTAGAGAAAATAGAGTCTACAATGTCTTCGCACGTCTGCACGTTCTGTGAGCAAATTTAACGTTCTATTACACCTGGAAACAAGGTTAATGATATTTACCTTGCAGGGTTCCTGTAAGAATTAGAGAGAATGCAATAAAGTTCCCCAGCACGTATGTGCCCCTCAAAGGACAACTATTATTCTTTAAAGTTCTGAGGTACATGTGTAGGTTGTGCAGGTTGTTGCATAGGTAAATGTGTGCCATGGTGGTTTCCTGCACCTATCAACCCATCACCGAGGTGTTAAGCCCTGCATGCATTAGCTGTTTTTTCTGATGCTCTCCTTCCCTGCAGCCTCCGCCCCACAGGCCCCAGTGCGTGTTGTTCCCATCCCGTGTTCATGTGTTTTCATTGTTCAGCTCCCACTTATAAGTGAGAACATACGGCGTTTGATTTTCCGTTCCTGCATTAGTTTGCTGAGGATAATGGCTTCCAGCTCCATCCATGTCTCTGCAAAGGACATGATCCCATTCCTGTTTGTGGCTGCATAGTATTCCATGGTGTATATGTACCACATTTTCTTTATCCAATCAATCATTGGTGGGCATTTGGGTTGACTCCATGTGTTTGCTATTGTGAATAGTACTTCAGTGAACATACATGTGCATGTATCTTTATAATAGAATGATTTATATTCCTTTGGGTATATACCCAGTAATGGGATTGCCAGGTCAAATGATATTTCTGGTTCTAGATCCTTGAGGAATCGCCACACTGTCTTCCATAATGTTGAATGAATTTACATTCCTACCAACAGCGTAAAAGCATTCCTATTCCTCTGCAACCTCGCCAGCATCTGTTATTTCTCGGCTTTTTAATAAGCACCATTCTGGCTGGCATGAGATGGTATCTCATTGTGGTTTTGATTTGCATTTCTCTAATGACGAGTGATAATGAGTTTTTTTTCATGTTTGTTGGCCGCATGAATGTCTTCTTTTGAGAAGTATCTGTTTATGTCAATTGCTCATTTTTTAATGGGATTGTTTTATTTTTGTATATTTGTTTAAGTTCCTTATATAGATTCTGGATATTAGACCTTTGTCAGATGGATAGATTGCAAAAATTTTCTCCCACTCTGTAGGTTGTCTGTTCACTTTGATGGTAGTTTCTTTTGCTGTGCAGAAGCTCTTTAGTTTAATTAGATCCCACTTGTCAATTTTGGCTTTTATACTAAAGTCTCCCAACCTTCACTGCTGCCTGGGAGGGCAGGAAGATACCCAGAAGGTGGTCTCTGCAGCCAGCATCAAGCTGTCCCTACCTTTGTGTGACACCAGCATGCTCTGGCATTGCAGCCCACTTCAAATAGAGGCAAGAAGATGCCACTCGTGTCTTCTATGCTTTTGTCTCTGGGCTGCTGTATCTTACAGAGCTTGAGAGAAAGCAGCTCTGAGAAGACCTCGCACTCTTAGACTTGATCCTATGATGACTGAGGCATCGTTATTAGTAGGCTCAACCATTCCTTAGGACAAGATAGTTCTCAGGGAGTACTGCCTCCTCCAGCAAACAGGCCCTCAGCAAGCCCACCCCAGAAGTCGCCTGATAAAGGCAAATCCCAAGGCTGTCAGCACACCCAGACCTGGAAGTAGATTCACTGTCAAACCACTGAAGCTCACGCTTCCAGGTTTCTTATGTACCCAGGCCTCTTTCTAGACTCTCTGCCTAATTTTGTATTCATTCTCTCAAAGAGGACCACCCAAATTGTAAGCAGTTCAGGCTCCACAAAACCTGGATCTGGCACATGCAGACTTTATTGTTACCCTCTCCTGGCGACTTAAATAAAGCACTGGACCTAGCATGCTGCTATTGCTATTATGAGAAAACCCTCACTGTGCCAGTGATAAAAGCACCTCTGCAGATGAAAAAGCGCTTTCAAGTTAGATTTTCTCACCAAGTTCTCTCAGATAATGAATGCAATGATCAAACATTAATTAAGCACCCACCAAGTATAGGCACTGTGCCAGGTGCTCCCAGCTCATGCCAGGAGAACCTCATAGCCAAGTGGTAGATCCATGACTTTGGCACTTACCAGGGAAATCCACCTGCATATGGCCTGAGCAATCTGCAAGCTCCACTCCCTGGAGCTGATGTCAGCCTCAAGGCAGCAGCACGTGTCACGCTGCTGCCCCAGCTGCCTTGAAGCCCCTAGACCTACCCAACATCCACCAACTAAAGGGTTAAGCCCTGCCACAGCAGGAGATGGGGGTTATACTGGCTGTTAATATTTTAATATCATTCCTCCTTTCCATCATGTCCTTCAGTTCTACTGGTCTTCATGAGGGGCCAATAGACAGATCCAGAAGTAGTGAGAACTCTAATCACAATACCATTTATACAGAAAGCCCAGATGAGTCTAGATGACTCTTGGAATGTTCTCCATCACGCACATAGCCACATACAGGTGGATCTGGCTGTTAGGAAAATCTAACTCCAAATCTCAGATCAAAGCAAAGGGCAAGCTAGGAATTATAATTCCTTTTATAGAATTGGTTAAAGATAGGATTCATCTGAACAACTTTTTCCTAGTGGATTTAAAATGTTTCCACTCGTAATTAACTTATAATAACAATTACTTGGGAACATGTCCATTGGGTAAAGTGAATTCAATCCTTCATTTATTCATTCATTTCAACAAAACCCTGCTGGGTATCTACCATGTGTCAGGCACTGCTCTAGGTGCTAGGGACGCTGTAGTGAACAAAACATACAATAGTTCTTTTCATGAAGCTGGCATCCTGGTGGGGGTAGACAAATAAGCAAATACACAATAGATTAGGGAGGAATAAGTGCTATGTATAAAATAAAGCAGGGGCACGCTCGTGTAGGAGTGACTGCATAGAGAGTAGGGTGCTATATTTATAGGGAAGGCGACCCTGCTAGGTGATGTTTGAGCTGAGAAGATCCAGGCAGAGGAAAGGAAAGAGCAAATGCCTTTCATCAGATCATGTTTGTTGTATTTGAGAAACAGCAAAAAGCCTGTTGTGGCTGGAGCCTGGTGCAACTGGAGACAAGCCAGCAAAGAGGAAAGCAGAAGGGTTCGGGGCAGGAGGGTGAGCCAGGACCTGTGTCTGAACTGCCAGAGCAGGCATTTGTTCTTAGATAGCTCTCCACGTGCCCAGCATATTGTCAGGACTCAAATCTACCTGTGTCTCTTCTAGAAAATCCAATCATAAAATACTAAACCAAGTTTAGAAACTCTGAACACATTTTAGATTAAAAAACAATTTCCTTCCAATATCCTGTCACTTTAGACCAGGATACCCATGACACAGTGGACAGAGCACACAATGTTTCCTTGTCACTGAGTAAATGTGCTTTCTGCTAGAAATCTGAGTAAATGTGCTTTCTGCTTTCTTTCAAGCCGAGAGAGGGAAGGATGGTGCTTTCAAGACTTCATTCCACTCTGATTTGGATTAGGTCACTGTGCTTCACCACCAGCTCCTGGAAGGCTCTCTGAAACGCCAGTGCTGACAGCTTGGTATGCAATATTCATTGGAAAGGTTATGCTCTGACGCTGACCCTCCAAATTCCTGATACTAAACATGAATGGGCTAGGAAGCAAATTCACCCCAACCTAGTGTCATTCCTTACCCAAAGGGCAGTGTTCTTCAAATTCTCGCCCCTTCTTTTGATGACTTAGCCTTTATTTTGTACTTTAAAAAAGTAAAGTGATATTAACAATTTTCATGAATTATTTTTTCCCTAGAAATTCAGTTACAAGGATATAGGAAGAGCCAGCGTCTTCAGACTCTCTGGAGGGTCTGCCACAATAATGTCAAAGAAAGATATTTTTTTCTTACAGGGAAGTTACAGTTCACATAGGGTGGCTGGCTGTAGGAAATTACCAGGTAGCCTCTCAGCAAGAGACAGAAACTGCTATGGTGAAGTTGCTCAACTAGGCAATGCATCTCTGAAGAGTATTTTGGCTTCCTATCCAAGAAAAAGAATAATCTGCAAGGAATTAAGTAAATAAGAATTCCACTTTCAAAAGTTACTAATAAGTTTTTTTAAAATTAACCTAGCTCCTATAAAAACAAAGCATTCTCACTGTAGAAACATACTAAGGCAATCCAGAAAAGTACGAAGGAGAAAGTGAAAAAGAAGTCATCTAATATTATTATCCAGAGATAATCCATGTTAATATTTTGGTGAACACCTTTTCAGACTTCGTTTTATGCTGGAGTACAAACACATAGTTTTACATAAACAGAATTAAAGTATACTTAAAGTTCTGTGACTTGCTTTTTCACTCTCATGTATCATGGACAGCTTTCTAAGTTATTAAATATAGACCTGAATCATTATTTTAAATAGATATATAATATTCCATTATGCAAATTGTAGGGTCTTAAATTACTTAACTATATCCAAAGAAACATGGCTTTTTAGTGGATTGAGGGGACTCATTCACCAGCTAGTGTGGAAAAGAATTTACTCCATTCCATAATCTCAGTACAATCCCTTAATATGAACCATCCTCTAAGGATGATATTCCTTTTCAGGCAAAATGCCTAATCTCTCATATTCATCTGTCTTCCATAGTTTCTTTCTAGGAAGGGATGTCTATGACAGAAAAGGGCATGGCTTATGTAATATGATAATGACAAGGGAGGGGGTCCTCAGATGCATCTCCCTTGCCTGCTTCTCTGGACATTTGCTGGAACTTCTAGTGTTGTAGCAGGTCTTAAATGCTCCCTGAACCAAGGCTGCTGAGGTGCAACTAGTTATCTTGTTTTTGTTCAGGAAATGAGCAAAACCCATCCATGATAGCACCCACTGTATAGCACTATAGTCAGGGCCAGTGACAGCAAGGCATGGGGCTCCCAGGCAACTCAGCTAATGCTAGGGCTGCCCTGGGAAACACACTTGAAAGGAGGCCATACTATTGACATCTTCTATTGCACCCTTGGGATATTGTTAAAGACAGAAATTTTACAAGCCTAGGGTGGCTGCCCAGTTACCCCATCCAAGAGATGGGCCTGCTCTAATCTCAGTCAGTTGACTCTGGACTCAAAGGTCCCACCTCTGCAGCCTCTTTGACCTGTCCCTGAGTCCCTGCTCATTTACTGAGCTCTCAGCACATCCATAGCTCCTTAAGGTTGCAATGGCTGGTACTTTCTTGGCTCATAACCCTGTGAATAGCAGCGCCTGTGGTCAGTAAAACACTCTAGCTGGGTTTACAACTCCCTTAGGGATTCAGGTGCCCCATCCCCTGCCTCCCCATCCTTTGTGGATCCCTCATCATTGCAGTCTTCCTCTGCCATGTTCCTGTTGTATAGAGTTCCCATGTGCTCTGTAGTCCCCCTCAATGCATTTAACACCTTCCCGGTTCTCGCTTGCAAGCTCCAGAGGGGTGGAGACCATGTCTGCTGTGTTCGAGTAGATATTCAAGGCACATTTGGGGAATGAACAAGCCAAAAGACGAATGAGCGTATGAATGTGTGAGTGAGGCTCCTGTACAGGGATGGCGCTGGGAGGAGCATTTCTAGCTGGGTTACAGGAAGCTGTAAGCCTGGGGATGCTGGTCCTATCTTCAGGGTCTGACAGAACCCAGATGGGATCCCTGGTGAGGTTGTTTTCCTACCCTGACATCCAGCTTCACTGTGTCTGGACACCAGATCACATACTAAAGATCAGGGGAAGTGAGGGTGGCTGGGCACTCAGAGATGCACCGTTCTCCAACACCTGGAGAGAGAGAGGGCACACATGCTACCAGGACACCTGCCGCACCCTCTCTGTGTCTGGCTCTCACATCACAGGGCCTTACACTTATTAAGAGGTGAGAATCTCCCCTTCGTGATTTATCAAACAACTCTAATAAGTACATTTTACCGTCTGGGTCATATCCTTCATGAGCCTCATTATTTTAAACCAGTTTTATAGCAATGAAAAATGAAAT
This sequence comes from Nomascus leucogenys, assembly GCF_006542625.1. NCBI lineage: Eukaryota > Metazoa > Chordata > Mammalia > Primates > Hylobatidae > Nomascus > Nomascus leucogenys. The sequence continues at coordinate 72,744,017 of NC_044381.1, read as the reverse complement.
ACACCATAAATTGTTTCTCACTAAGTGTCAATTAGCAGTTCTGTTTAAGCACTGCTTCTAAATCTGAAGGAAGGAAGTTGTTTCAAATTACATGTTGCTATGATAGGATAAGTGTCTAAAAGATGTTTGTGTTAATTTTAAACCACTGGGATAAACTATGTTTTTTATTTTCATAAAATACTGTTTTTTGCCAACTTCTAAAAAAATGGATTTTTGCTGTCATTATTTGTATCCCTAGTTTTTTTTTTTTAAAAAAAGTAGTTACTGATATTTTTCTGTGAGTTTAAAATGTAAATATAATTGGCTCTAGCCAGCCAATAAATTCAAGGAGGAAATTAGGATTTTCCTTGTCCTATGAATATATTACCTAGGAAAGTTTGCTAATTACCCTGCTTTATTATAACTGCCTCCCTCAAGATCTATTTATTGAAAAATCCCTTAAACTACCTCCGCGGTTTGTTACTAATGCAGAAATATTTGTTTCTAGCTCTTTGCTAGAGTAAAAGATTGCCACCTATTTGCTGGTTGGAGATGGGGAGATGACATCCTGCCAGCTGTTCTCTCTGACCTATGGCAAAATCGGCTCCAAACTCATTGTCGCTCATAGCCCTCATTCATTCAGCTGCTGCAGTGCGCCCCCATGGGTGTCAGCTGGCCCTGTCTCATGGCTACCACCTCTAACGCAGTCCCCATTGGAAATTCTGTTCGGTGGTTAACCTTCTCTTTCATTTCGATCGTCCTTCAATCTTGCTGTCCCTCAGCTGAGGACCTCGCACGGCTGGCTGGGAAAACTCATGTTGCATTTTATTTCCACCAAAATCACCCTGGTCTTGCTCACAGGCTACATAAGAATCAGTGTTCTATTCACCCTGGAACAAAAGATAACCGTCAAGAGGCATTGCGCTTTAAAATTCTATTTTCAGATTTATCAACTCAAGTGAAAAAAGACTGGCACATCCAAAACTAATATTAATATAGCAGTACTTTGAACAGGCATTACTAAAACCAAGGCTGATCATTTAGTTTAAGGCTGGCCAAGATAAATGTTTTCATATTTAATAACAAAAGCAAAGAAATATGGCATCAAGAAGCTAAGAAAAGATATTTGGGGGAAAGGGTCCTGATCCTGGAGTTAATAACAGTATCTCTACACATCCCACCAGTTTAGGCATCTTGATAACATCACAGCCAAGATAGAACCTCAGAGCTGTGTAGCACACGTTTTATAACTTCAAGTTTCAGTGGGAATGTCTGTATTTACTCAAAATTCTCTGAAAGAATTATGTAAGGAAATAATCACAATTTTCTACTTACCATGTTGTCGGAAATGTTGCCTGGGTGTATGTCAGTTTTTGGAAACCCAGGGTGAGACGGTGTGATTTAAGTGCGTGAGATCTTCCAGAACAAATGCAGAAGCATGTAACTTACATTTTTAAACACGTTATGAAATGCACATTGCCTATTTCACTTTCTATCGATTCTCCTAACTCCTCTATTTTCATCCTTTTAATTGTTAATTAAAGTGATTTTCTTTCTTCAGCATTATTTTCCTTTTTTTTTGAGACAGAGTTCCCTCCGTAACCCAGGCTGGAGTGCAGTAGCACAATCTCGGCTCACTGCAACTTCCACCTCCCAGGTTCAAGCAATTCTCGTGCCTCAGCCTCCCATGTAGCTAGGATTTCAGGCACATGCCACCACAGCTGGCTAATTTTTCTGTTTTGTAGAGATGGGGTTTCACCATGTTGCCCAGGTTGGTCTCAAACTCCTGAGCTCAAGCCATCCACCCACCTCGGCCTCCCAAAGTGCTAGGATTACAGGTGTGAGCCACAACGCCTAGCCTATTTTCCTTATTCCTAACGCCTCAAGGAATTATTTATATGACCTTATTTCCTGCCAGCCTTTGAAAGTATTTTCCCTACAGCCTTCATCTTTGGTGTTATTTTTCCACAACCATTATTGGTGTAGTGTCCAGCATCACAACAGTTACCATTTACTGGGCGCTTACTATGCACCAGGCACTACATTATCTCATTTAATTTACTGAAAACACAGTTGTAAATGCTCCTGTTACTTTTACTTGGTAGAATTTGTTAAAGCCCCATTTATTAGTGGGAGAATTAGCAGCAGCTTTGCGGCTTGGAGCCGACTGAAAACAAACTACTCTGTATTCAAGCCCGGGGAGCTGAACGTGGCTGCTGCATCCAGCTGGCCATGGGAAGCGTCTGGATGATTTCATTTAACGCCTTTAGAAATATTTCTCACTGGGCTAATTCAAGGAAAATGGCTTGTCATGGATGATATCTGACTATAATAAGCAGCTAAAATGCTTTCCCAATAAATATTGTAAAATGAAACAGGTGTAAAGCCACGGTTGGAAAATTAGCAGCCAAGGAGGACTGCAAGGCTTATGGGCCAAGTTTCCAGCAGAAGGGTGGAACCCTGGGATGTGGCTGGAATCTGTGTTATCAGGACATTTCCTCGACGCTTTCAAGAAATTCGTCATTTATTAAATCGTTCATTTAATTCAATATTGGTATGCTATGAAAAGGCACTTTACTGGTTCTTTGTAGGGTATGAAAATTAGTGAATTTTAGCCTTAATGAGTTGCCGGCTAGTGGGAAGGAGACGAACCTGACAAGATCTGGGTGTAGCACTGCAATCCCATATACGTGCAGAATGCTCCCTGCTGTGTGTAGAGAAAACCCAAGTCCCTGAGTTGAAGGAGGTGCTAAAAAGAAGTGAGTCTGGACTGGCTGGAGAGAAAAGACCTACAGAGGATGCTGAAAGAGAACCAGGTGGTGGATGCTGGTGGCAGGAAACAGCTCTCCTCCTGCCTGAGAAACCAGCCAGGCGTTAGGGGTGTGCAACTTGAGAGCTAAGCACAGGCTGCCTGTGACGACAGCCTGCCATGTGGGAGCAGGTGGAGAAGATGGGGTGGCAGGCAGAGGTGGAGAGCCATGAGCGAGCCACTTGCAGGCAGGTTGGCTGGCTGCTGTTTGCCTCCAAGACAGTGTGTGCAGTGCATGCAGGGTGGGCCCTGAGAAAGGGGTGAGCAATGTCTACAGGATCCAGAGCTTGGAGGGGCTGAAAGTTAGTGTATTCCATAGAGCTCCAAAGAAGCGGGCACTGTGGACTAAACTGAGAAGTTGCCAACCCAAGGCTTACAGGTCTGCACAAAAAGGAGAGCCAAGGTCATGGTGATGCAAAACCAGTACAAAAATGTTTATAGCACCTTTATTCTTAATAGCCAGAAACCAGGAGCAACCCAAATGTCCTTCAATGGGTGAACGGTTAGACAAATGGTGGTACATCCACACCATGGAAGGCAACTCAGCAAACACAGACTACTGATACACACAAGACTTGGACGAATCTCCAGGAATGATGTTGAGTGAAAAAAGCCAATTCTAAATAATTGCGTATTTTATTATTTCATGTACATCACATTCTTGAAATGACAAAACTATAAAAATAGAGAATGGATTCGTGATTGTTAAGGGTCAGGGATGGGGGTTAGAGGGAGGTATGCGTGGCTATAAAAGGGCAACACGAAGGACCCTTGAGGTGACGGTAATGCTCTGTATCTTGGCTGGGTGCAGTGGCTCACACCTGTAATTCCAGCACTTTGGGAGGCCGAGGCGGGCAGATCACCTGAGGTCAAGGAGTTCACCACCAGCCTGGCCAACATGGTGAAACCCCATTCTACTGAAAATACAAGTGAGCTGGGCGTGGTGGTGGGTGCCTATAATCCCAGCTACTCAAGTGGCTGAGGCACAAGAATTGCTTGAACCTGGGAGGCGGGGGTTGCAGTGAGCCGAGATGGCGCCACTGCACTCCAGCTTGGATGACAGCGTGAGAATCAAAAAAAAGAAGAAGAAATGCTCTGTATCTTGACTGTATCAATGAGCTGTGCTGATTGTCATAATGTACTACAGTTTTACAAGATGTCACCATGGAGCAAAATGGAACAAAGGTATACAGGATCTCTGTATTATTTCTTAACAATACCTGTAAATCTACAAGTATCTTAAAATGAAAAATCAAATTTTTAAAAAACCCTACTTCTTGGGAACCTGATTGGTTTCTTTTTACATTTTTTCCTTATAATTTTTTGTTAGGCTCCTTTGAAAATGTTAGCCTATTTGTTTATCAGAGATTTAAACATGTTGATTATTTGGCACAGTATTCCAAGCCTAAAAATATTCTGAGGAAAAACCCAAAATGCAGAGAAAGATGTCCATTGTAACATGATTTATTAGTGCACAACCCTGAAATGGAATTTATGTCCAATATCAAAGAAGGGGTTAGATAAAACATCAAATCCAAATGATGGAATATTCTGCAACCATTAAAGGTAATAACAAAAAAATTCAATGACATGATAAGATAAAAATTTTTAAAATAATGTTATGGAGGAAAGTGAAGATAGACAATGATACCTTCAATATGATTTCAGTAATCTACAATAATGTGCATAAAATGAGGGAAATAATCCAAATGTTAGCAATAATAATCTCTCTGTAGAACTGTGAGTGAGCTTTCTTCTGCTATCTCATATTCATTTTGGTTTTCTAAGTTTTACACAGTGAGCTTTCCACCAGTATGATCTTGGACTAGTTGTTATCCTTCCTAAGCCTTTGTGTCCTCATTCATAAAATGGAGGTGATAATAGAAGCACCCTTATATTTGCATCATCTTTGCAATGCTTAGTGAAGCATCTGATACACAATAAATTAGAAATAAATGTTACTTATTTGAAAAACATTTATGTATAGGACTCTCAATGTAGCAAGCACTATTCTAAGATCTTTACAAATAATAACTCATGTAGTCCTCATAGCAACCCTCTAAGTACTGTTATTATCCCCCACAAATCAAATGAGGAAACTGAAGCACATAGAAGTTACATGATTTGTCCAAAGTTGCAGAGCCAATAAATAACAGAGCTGGAGTTTGAACACAGATAGGCTGGTTCCAAAGTCTGTGCTATTCATCATTACACTATTTTCTCTTTGTTAATTATTATTATTATGGAATAGAATCAAAACTATAGTCAGTCACTAAAATAATTGGAAAAGGCAGAAGTTCACTGGAAATAGATGATCGATGACAGCCGGCATGGGGAAAAAATGGTGGGGCAGATATTCTGCTTGAAGTGCTTATAGGATTTGGAGTCATATAGTTTAAACTGTATATCAGTACCTATATGGGCTTGCATGAATTAATGTCTTTGAGTATGAATTTCAAAATCTGTGAAATAATATGTTAAAAGTACCTGCCTTTCAAACTCAAGGAGAGGATTATGGAAGATAGTACATGCGAAGTAATTCTATCAGTACATACTCAACAAACGCTAGTTTCCTTTCTCCTTGTAAACATTTAAAACATTGCTTTAACAGAGCAGAACACCTTCAGATGATCACATCCAAATATATGCCTTATGATAAATGAGCCATCTTTTGAGTATCGTTAGCAAAATAAAATTGATGCCTGGTACCTAAGTGGCTTAATAGACCATCTCTACGACATAACTCAAAGTTCCTGGAGAATGCAGAATTTATAGGGTGTGTAGTTGGAGCATCTCAGTGATCCCTCTTGGAGCCTGAACACCCAGCATAAACAGCAAGAATCTGATTTACAATAAATGGTAACACAGGATTCTTGTGGCAACACAAGAATAACACACATAATAAATACAGCAGACACTATAAAAACATCCACTGGCAGAGTCCAAGGACTTAACAGCATCAGAAACAAATATACACCATCTATTCTTTATGGAGCTTTATGATCCAATAAAAACTGAAACAATAGACCACTGTACCAATATACAATCCCAATTTAACAATGAAGCACAAGAAACACTGGGACACACAATCTGAAGCAAAAGAAAAGAAGCATTATCAAATAAAGATAACTAAACTATCAGTAGTAGATCCAAACTAGTAGTGTGGTATTCCCTAAGGCTGGAGACAGATCATCAGGGAATCTTGCTCACATGTTGTGACCTGTGGGTTTCCTGGTCACAGGGAACAAAAGGCCATTCTCACATGAGTCATGAGGCTCAGGAAAAATGGATTATTTTTCATGGATCATTTTAACAGTCAGGTAATTTCATAGACTGAGCTATGACCATTAGTGAAGTTCTGTGCATTGAAGTCATATGTGCCAAATTTGTGAAAGGTACTATGGAAAGAGCACAGGCTTTGGTGCCCGATGAGTGTTGGCCTCTGATTCCTCCCATTATCATTAAGGTGACCTTGAGTGAGATATTTAAGCCCTTTAAATCTCAGTTCGATTTAGCTATAAAATTTTAAAAAATCTTAACCTGGCAGCATTGTTATGAAGATTATAGATTAAGTATGGAAAGGGCACTTATTCCAAGCCTAAGAATATTCTGAGGAAAAACCCAAAACACAAAGATGTTCATTGTAACATGATTTATTAGAGTGGAACCCTAAAATGAAATTTATGTCCAATATCAAAGAAGAGGTTAGGTAAAATATCATACCCAAATGATGGAATATTCTGCAAACATTAAAGATAATAACAAAAAATTCAATGACATGATAAGATGAAATCAGGTGCCCATTATACCATAGCTGCTGCTATTGTTATTATTATCACTAAATCAATAACAAGGAGTGGAAACTCTTTAAACATCAACAAACAATATTTCCTATGACAATATTTCAAAAAAACCAACACCACTATCTTCAAAAACAAAAGTCACAATTAAAATGGATTACTAAAGATATTTGAATAACCCAAAAAAAGAAGGAAAGGTGAGACAAAAGAACAAAAGTCATGGAGAACAAATTTAAAACAAATTATACAATGGCAAGCCTAAGTTCAAACATATCAACACTAACATTAATTGTGAATGGTCTAAACAAACCAATTAAAAGAATGAGATTGTTAGAAGGGAAAAACAAAAGTACTCAAGTATATTCTATATATAGGAAACTCACCTCAAACATCATGATATACGTAGGTTAAAAGTAGAAGTGGCTCATACCTGTAATCCCAGCACTTGGGGAGACTGAAGGGAGTGGATCACTTGAGTCCAGGAGTTCAAGACCCCCCTGAGCAACATGGTGAAACCCCATCTGTACAAAAAAATAAAAAATTAGTCAGGCATGGTGGCAGGTGCCTATAGTCCCAGTTACTCTGGAGGCTGAGGCAGGAAGATCGCTTGAGCCTGGGAGGTTGAGGCTGCAGTGAGCCAAGATTGCACCACTACACTTCATCCTGAGTGGCAAAAATAAATAAATAAATAAAGTGGCATGGCTGTATTAGTATCACACAAAGTATCTTTATAACAAAGAAAATTTTCAGAGATAAAGAGGTACATTATATAACGATAAAACAGTCAATTCACCAAGAAAACATACATTTCTTAATGCATATACAATTAACATCACAGTCTCAAAATACTTGAAGAAAAGCTGACAGAACTGAACAAGAAATAGAAAAAGCCACAGTTATGTTTGGAGACTTCAACACTACTCTCTAGGTAATAGATACAATTAGTAGATGGAAAAAAAATCAGCAAAGACATAGAAGCACTGAACAACACCACTAATTCACTTGCTCTGGTTCATATATAGTAAACATTCCCCACAACAATAGTGAAATACACATTCTTTTCAAGTATACACGGAATAGTCACCATCTCCTGAGTCATAAAATAAACCTTAGCAAAATGAAAAGAATGTAAATCATGGAAAGTATGACCTCGAACCACGGTAGAATTAAATTAGAAGTAGGTAACAAAGATAACAGAAAAATCCCCAAACACTTTACTTAAAATAATCCATGATTCAAAGAGGAAGCCTCAAGGAAATTTTTTCTAATTTTAGCTATCAGAAAATAAAAATAAAACACATCGAAATTTGTGATATGCCTCTGAGGCAGTGCTGGGTGAAATCAACATTAAATGTTTACAGTAAAAGAAAATAAATGCTTCAAATAGTCTAAGATTTGACAGTCTTTTCCTCTTTAACTAGGAAAAGAATAGTAAAATAAACCCAAAGCAAGAAGAGAGAAGGAAATAAACAGCTGTAATCCATGAAATTGAAAGCAAAAAAAGAGGAAATTAGTAAAACAAATAGTTCCTTCTTGGAAAAGATCAATGAAATTGATAAACCTCTAGCAAGAATAACAAAGAGAAAAAGAGAAAACACACTAATTGCCAATATCAAGAATGAAAGAGGGACTATCATTATAGACCACGGATATCAAAAGAACAATAAGGGAATACTCCAAACAACTCTATGCACATAAATTTGACAACTGAGGTGAGATGAACAAACCGCTCAAAACACACAAACTAAAAAAAATCACCCAGATGAAATAGGTAACCTGAATAGCTCTATGACTATCAACAAAATCGAATTAATAACACCTTCTTTACAAAAATTTGGGGACCCAGACACCTTCACTGGTGAATTTTACCAAACATTTTAAAAAGCAACATGCAAATTATGTTAATCTTTTCCAGAAAATAGAAGAGCAGAGAATACTTCCTAGCTCATTTTGCGAAGTCAGAAGCCATTACCCTGATACCAAAACTGCACAATAAGAGTGCAAGGAAAAGAAAATTAAAGACCAAATTCTCTAATAAACATGGATGAAAAAATCCTCAACAAAGTATGAGTAAATTGAATCCAGCAGTGTATAAAAAGAATAACACACCACAATCAAGCAGGGTGTAGCCCTGGAATGCAAGGCTGGTTCATGTCTGAAACTCAATCATGTAACCCACCATATTAAAGTTCTAGAGAAAGAATGTCACATGATTATAGACTGATGCAGAAAAAGCATTTGAAAAAAAAATCCAAATTCATTATGATAAAAATTCTCACAAACCAGGAATGGAAGAGATCATCCTCAACCTCCTAAAAGGCATCTATAGAAAACCTACAGCTAACATCATACTTAAGGTCAGCTGAATGTTTTCAAGCTAAAACTGGGAACAAAGCAAGAATATTCACTTTTACTTGTCCCATTCACTATCAGGAAGTCTTAGCCAGAGTAATCGATGAGAAAATGAAATAAGACATACAGAATAGAAAGGAAGAAGTAAAACTGTCCCTATTCATAAATAATATGATTGTTCACATAGAAAAAAACAATAAATTAATATGTGAGTTTAACAAGGCCTCAGGATACAAGGTCACCACAAAAAATTCAATCTTACTTCCATATACCAAAACAAACATTGAAAATTAAAATTTTAAAGACTGATCGAAGATAGCCAACTAGAAGTAGCTAGTATGTGCCGGAAACATCCAGGTGTGCACACTGGGAATCATCAAGGAAATAACTCTATCCACAGAGAATAGAGAGGAGCCAGGCAGGACAACCGCCCACCTGGGAGTGGCCAGGAGCCAGAGGAGGCTCCCCTTCCATGGGAACAGTGACTGAGTGAGAGACCCCAGGGACCTATGCTTCTTCTGCAGATGTTTGCAACGCTGAGGTCAGGAGGTCCCCTCATGAACCTACTACGAGGGTTCACTCTGACACACAGAGCTAGGTGGAGTTCTGGGCAGAGCCACGGATCAGGGTCCTGGGAGCCTTGGGTCCCTGGGCATCCCAGCATTAGCAGCCACAGTTCTGGCAAAGGGGTAGGTTAGGCTCCCTTAAGGGAAAGGGACTGAATCCAAGGGGCTGAGCAGAGACAGTCTGCAGGCCTCACTTCCACGGCACTTGGCGGGGTAAGACCCACTGGCCTGGAACTGTAACCACATGTGACCATGGCAGCAGCTCCACGCCTCCCTGAGAGGGAGCTCCCTGAGGGAGGAGTGGGCCACCATCTTTGCTGTTTTGCAGCCTTTGCTGTTGCTGCCTTCAGGCACTGGAAAGCCCAAGGTGATGAGGGACTGACCGCCCCCCCACCCGGCACAGTGCAGCTGCCCTACAAAAAAGCATTCAGACGGTTTTTTGTTTTTTGTTTGTTTGTTTGTTTTTGTTTTGTTTTTTTTTTTTTTGAGACGGAGTCTTGCTCTGTCGCCCAGGCTGGAGTGCAGTGGCGCAATCTCGGCTCACTGCTATCTCCGCCTCCTGGGTTCACGCCATTCTCCTGCCTCAGTCTCTCCGAGTAGCTGGGACTACAGGCGCCCGCCACCACGCCCGGCTAATTTTTTTGTATTTTTAGTAGAGACGGGGTTTCACCGTGGTCTCGATCTCCTGACCTCGTGATCTGCCCGCCTCGGCCTCCCAAAGTACTGGGATTACAAGCGTGAGCCACCGCGCCCGGCCTCAGACTGTTTTTTACATGGGTCCCCCATCCGATTTCTCGTCACTGGGCAAGACCTGTCAACCTGGGACTCCACCCACCACCCCCAGCAGTCCCCCCCACCCCCACCCCTACCAGGGCAATCGGGCCAGTAGCAGCTCCTCGCCTCCCTGGGGCAGAGCTCCCAGAGGGAGGGCAGGCCTAGAAAGTCTGTTGGGACAGGGGATGGTACGGACCCCTAGCACAGAGCAGCTGCCTCACTGAAAAGCGGCAGGACTGTTCCCCTCCCCATGCAGATCCCACCCTCACTTCTCACGGGCTGGGGGCCGCCTAACCTGGGACTCCAGCACAGCCACCCTGCCCGCCGAAACACTTCAATCAGAGGCAGCCCAGCATTTCTCCCAGGAGGAAATCCCGGAGTCAACCTAAGAACAAAGGGCCTAGTCTCTAGGCTGGCACCTCCAGCACTCACATACAGAACAGCAGCCACCATACAGAAAGGAGTCTATCTAGCCCCTCTTCCCGGGGAACCCCTACCCTGCCCCCTCCACCAGGCAGGGCCACCAGCTCAGGATCGCAGAACAGCTGCCCTGGCTGAGCGCACCCACTGGCAGTGGCTCTGGGTGTCCCTGGGGAGAGGCTCCCAGAGGCAACCGACAGCCCCTCTGTCACGGCCACAGCAGCGGTTCTGCCCATGCTGTTCTTGGTCTGGGGAAGAAACAAAGAGCCTGGGGGCTACCCGCAAGCTTCCAGAACGCAACCGTGACCATAGAGAAAGGAGTGCGATCTCTTCTCCCAGTGAGCCCTCGACATCCGCTCCCCAACAAGCGGGGCCCCCAGCTCAGGCCAGCAATGCAGCCACCCCACCCCTGGTTGAACACCCCCAGAAACAGCAGATCTGCTTTTCTCAGAGGTGGAGCTCCCAGGGACAACAAAAAGCTCCTCTGCCACTGTCTCTGCAGGGGCACTGCTCCTGCTGCCCTCAGACAGGGGAAGGACCAAAGACCCTGGGTGCTTTATCTACACCTCCAGCAAGCTGCAGTTGCCCCTAGGAGAGGAAGCTAGTATGTCTCCCACGGGCCTCACCCGACCACTGCTTGTCACCAGGCAGCCCCCCAAGCTTGGGCCCACAGTGCAGCTGCCCCATCCCAGACTGATCACACTGATTGCAGCTTGGCACCCCTCTGGGGTGGAACCCCGGGAGACAAGTGAAAGACCCTCAGCCACAAACACTGCTTAGGTTCCTTCCTTTGCTGCCTCCAAGCTGGGGAGGAAACATAAAGCCTGAGATTGCCCCAGAGCTGCGGTGGGCAGCCTGGGAGTGCAAAGCTGTGATCTACAGCCAGCGCTCAAGTGAGAGAGGAGCCCACACTTTTCAGAGCATTGAGAGGGAGCAAGGGAGGCAACTGTGAGGAAATACAGAGGAACCACGTGGCTGAGAAAGAAGCTACTGACCATTATGCTTAAGTGCCACCTAGTGGATCACACCCCAAACTTCAACACCAAAAATACTTGGCTAACATAACCCACTGTGAAACCAACAAGAATTCGGCTACAAAGAACCTGCATGAAGCCTCACCCTCTGAAAACATCCAGAAAAGAAGTCTATTGAGTGTACTTAATCTACACCACAGTTAAAGGAACACCCACATGCAGAGATGAGAAAGAACCAGGCAATTCAAAAGACCAAAGTGTCTTCATTCCTCCAAACAACCTCACTAGTTTTCCAGCAAGGGTTTTTAACTGGGCTGAGATGGCTGAAACAACAGAAATAAAACTCAGAATATGAATAGGAATGAAGATCCAGATTAAAGGGAACATCAAAACCCAATCAAAGGAATCTAAGGATCACAATAAAACGATTCAAGAGCTGACAGACAAAACAGTGTAAAAAAGAACCTAACTGATCTGACGGAGCTAAAAAATACAAGAATTTCATAATGCAACTGCAGTAGCAATAGTAGAATAGACAAAGCTGAGGAAAGAATCTCAGAGATTGAAGACTGGCTTTCTGAAATAAGACCATCTAACAAAAATAAAGAAAAAATAATGAAAAGGAATAAACAAAACCTCCAAGAAATATGGGATTATGTAAACAGATCAAATCTATGACTCATTGGCATCCCTGAAGGAGACAGGGAATAAAGACAGGAAAATGGCACAAGCAAATGGAAAACAGAAAATAGCAAGGGTTGCAATCCTAATTTCAGACAAAATAGACTTTAAACCAACAATGATCAAAAAAGACAAAGAAGGAAATTACATAATGGCAAAGGGCTTAATTCAACAAGAAAACCTAACTATCCTAAGTATATATGTATCCAACACAGGAGCACACAGATTCATAAAGCAAGTTCTTAGAGACCTATGAAGAGACTTAGATTCCCACACAATAATGGTGGGAGACTTCAACACCCCACTTACAGAATTGGACAGCTCCTCAAGGCAGAAAATTAACAAAGATATTCAGAACCTGAACTCAACACTTAACTAAACGGACCTAGTAGACATCTACAGAACTCTCCACCTAAAAACAACAGAATATACATTCTTCTCATTACCACATAGCATATACTCTAAAATTGACCAAACAATCAGGCATAAAACAGTTCTCAGCAATTTTTTAAAAATCATGCCAACTACACTCTCAGAGCAGAATGCAATAAAAATAGAAATCAATACTAAGAAAATTGCTCACAGCCATATAATTACATGGAAATTAAACGACCTTCTCCTGAATGACTTTTGGGTAAATAATAAAATTAAGAGAAGAAATAAAGAAGTCCCTCAAAACTAGGGAGATCAAAGATACAATATACCAGAATCTCTGGAAACAGCTAAGGCGGTGTTAAGAGGAAAAGTTATAGCAGTAAACACCCACATCAAAAAGTTAGCAAGACCTCAAATTAACAACCTAAAATCACAGCTAGAAGAACTAGAGAAGCAAGAGCAAAACAATCCCAAAGCTAGCAGAAGACAAGAAATAACACAAAATCAGAGCTGAATTGAAGGAAATTGAGATATGAAAAACCATATGAAAGATAAATGAATCTGGGAGTTGGTTCTTTGAAAAAAATAAAATAGATAGACTGCTAGACTAATAAAGAAAAAAAGAGAAAATCCAAATAAACACAATTACAAATGACAAAGGGGACATTACCACTGACCTCACAGAAATACAAAAAACATCAAAGACCCTATGAACACCTCCATGCACAAAACTAGAAAATCTAGAAGAAATGGAAAAATTTCTGGACACATACATCATCCCAAGGCTAAACCAGAAAGAAACTGAATCCTTGACCATACCAATAACGAGCTCTGAAACTGAATCAGTAATAAAGAGCCTGCCAACCAAAAAAAAAAAAAAGCCCAGACCTGATGGATTCACAGCAAAATTCTAGGAGATGTATTAAGAAGAGCTATTACCATTCCTACTGAAACTATTCCAAAAAATGAGGAGGAGGAACTCCTCAATTCATTCTGTGAGGCCAGCATTTTCCTGACACCAAAATCTGGCAGAGAAACAACAAAATAAAGAAAATTTCAGGTGAATATCTTTGATGAACATAGATGCAAAAATCCTCAACAAAATACTAGCAATCTGGATCCAGCAGCACATCAAAAAGCTAATCCACCACAATCAAGTAGGCTTTAGCCCTGGGATGCAAGGTTGCTTCAACATATGCAAATCAATAAATGTGATTCATCACATGAATGGAGCTAAAGACTAAAACCACATGATTATCTCAATAGATACAGAAAAGTCTTTTGGTAAAATTCAACATCCCTTAAAGTTTAAAATCCTCAATAAACTAGGCATTGAATATTTCAATACTTTGAAATAATAAAAGCCATCTATGAAAAACCCACAGCCAACATCATACTGAATGGGCAAAAGCTGGAAACATTCCCCCTTGGAAAATGGCACAAGACAAGGATACGCTGTCTCACCACTCCTATTCAATATAGTATCGGAAGTCCTGGACAAAGCAATAAGGCAAGAGAAAGAAATAAAAGTCATCCAAATGGGAAGACAGGAAGTCAAACTATCCCTGTTTGTAGATGATATGATTCTATACCAAGAAAAATCCCATTGTTTCTGCCCAAGAGCTACTTAAGCTGATAAACAACTTCAGCAAAGTTTAAGGTGCAACATCAACGTAAAAAATGAATAGCATTCCTATACGCTAAAAACATCCAAGCCAACATCTAAATCAGGATCACAATCCCATTCACAATTGCCACAAAAAGAATAAAATGCCTAGGAATACAGCTACCAGAGGGGGGGAGGGGTGAAAGATCTCTACAATGATCATTACAAACCACTGCTCAAAGACATCATAGATGGCACAAACAAATGGAAAAATATTCCATGCTCATGGATAGGAAGAATCAATATCATTAAAATGTCCATATTGCCCAGAGCAATTTACAGATTCAATGCTATTCCTATCAAACTACCAATGACATTCTTCACAGGACTAGAAAAATTTATTTTAAAATTTATGTGGAAACAAAAAAGAGCCCGAACAGCCAAAGCAATCCTAAGCCAAAAGAACAAAGCTAGAGGCATCTTGCTACCCAACTTCAAACAGAAATAATGCTGCCACCTACAATCATCTGATCCTCAACAAAGCTAACAAAAAGAATAGGAAAAGGACTCCCTATTCAATAAATGGTTCTGAGATAACTGGCTATCCATATGGATAAAACTGAAGCTGGAACACTTCCTTATACCATACACAAAAATCAACTCAACCTGAATTAAAAACTTAAATGTAATACTATAAAAACCCTGGAAGATAATCTAGGAAGTACCATTCTGGACATAGGAACAGGCAAAGATTTTGTGACAAACACGCCAAAACCAATTACAACAAAAGCAAAAATTGACAAATGGGATCTAATCAAACTAAAGAGCATCTGCATAGCAAAAAAAAAAACTATCAACAGAGTAAACAGACAATCTACAGAATGGGAAAAAATATTTCCCTATACATCTATACATCTGACTATACATCTGACAAAGCCCTAATATCCAGCATCTATAAGGAACTTAATCAAATTTACAAGCAAAAAACTAACAACCCTATTAAAAAGTGGACAAAGAACATTAACAGACACTTTTCAAAAGACAGCATACACACAGCCAACAAGCATATGAAAAAAATGCTTAATTTCAGTAATCATTAGAGAAATGCAAATCAAAACCACAATGCAATGTCATCTCTCTCCAAGCAGAATGGCTATCATTAAAAAGTCAAAAAATTACAGATGTTAGAAAGGTTGTGGAGAAAAGGGAACATTTATACACTGTTGGCAGGAGTGTAAATTAGTTCAATCATTGTGGAAAGCAGTATGATGATTCCTCAAAGAACTTGAAACAGAATTACCATTTAGTCCAGCAATCCCATTATTGAGTATATACTGAAAGGAATATAAATTGTTCTGCCATAAAGACACATGCACTCAAAATGTTTGCATTCAAATTTGCAGCACTATTCACAATAGCAAAGACATGGAATCAACATAAATGCTCATCAATGACAATATTGGATAAAGGAAATGTGGTACATATACAGCATGGAATACTATGCAGCCATAAAAAGGAATGAGATCATATCCTTCAAAGGAACATGAATGGAGCTGGAGGCCATTATCCTTAGCAAACTAATGCAGGAACAGAAAACCAAATATGTGTTCTCACTTGTAAATGGGAGCTAAATAATGAGAACACATGGACACAAAGAAAGGAGCAATAGACACTGGGGCCTACTTGAAGGTAGAGGGTGGGAGGATGGAGAAGAGCATAAGAAATAACTACTGAGTTGTATCAGTCCGTTTTCACACTGCTGATAAAAACATACCCCAAACTGTGTAATTTATAAAGAAAACAAGGCTTAATGGACTCACAGTTCCACATGGCTGGGGAGGCCTTGCAATCATGGCAGAGGGCAAAAGGCACATCTTACATGGTGGCAGAAAAGAGAAAACAACAGAACTTGTGCAGGGAAACTCCCCTTTATAAAACCATCAGATCTTGTGAGACTGTTTCACTATCGTGAGAACAGCACAGGAAAGACCTGCCCCCATGATTCAATTACCTCCCACTGGGCCCCCCCCAGAACACGTGAGAATTGTGAAAGCTACAATTCAAGATGAGACTTGGGTGGGGACACAGCCAAACCATATCATGAGTACTATGTTTAGTACATGGGTGACAAAATAATTTGTACACCAAACCCCTGTGACACAAGTTTACCTATATAACAAACCTGCGTGTGTACCCCAAGCCTAAAATAAAAGTTAAAGAAAAATGAAAAAAAAAAAACTAAAATTTAAAAAATACAGTGCCATTTACAATAGTTCCAGAGAGAAAATATTTAGCTATAAATCTAGCAAAATATATATAAGATATGCTGAAAGCAAAGCACTAATGAAAGAAATTAAAGAAAACCTAAATAAACGAAGAAACATACTGGGTGTTAAGAACTGAATGTTTCTGTACATCCCCACCACAAATTATATGTTAAAGCCCCAACCCCTTAAGGAGTTATATTTGTGGAAATGAGGGCTCATAAGGAAACAAAGTTAAATAAGGTCGTAAGAGTGGGGCCTTGATCCAATAGGATTAGTGTCCTTATAAGAAGAGACACCAGCGAGCCCTCTCTCTCTCTCCACACATACACAAGAAAGAGATCATATAAGGACCCAATGAGAAGGTGGCCATCTACAACCTAAGGGGAGACCCCTCACCAGACACCAACCCTACTGGCACCTTGATTGTGGAAACCTAGTCTCCAGAACTGTAAGAAGATAAATTCCTGCTGTTAAACTAAACTCAGTCAATGGTATTTCATTAAAGCAGCCCAAGCAGACAAATATACCACGTTTGTGAATTAGAAGAGTCAAAAAAGTAAAAAATGATAATACTATCCAAATTAATCTAGATATTTAATACCATTTCTATCAAAATCTCAACAGGATTTTTGCATATAAAAGCCAATTCTCAAATTTATACAGAAAGACAAGCAACTAGAATAGCCAAAACAATTTTCAAAAATAAGAATAAAGAACTACACTCCCTAAATTTAAGATTACTAAAACCTACAGTAATCAAAAAAACATAATGTTGGTCAAAAACAGATATATAGATCAGTGGAACAAAATAGAGGATCCATAAATAAGCCATACAAGTATAGCCAATTTTTGACAAAGGTAAAACTAATTCAATGGAGAAAGGATAGTCTTTTCGGCAAGCGGTGTTGGAACATCCTTATGCCAAAATATGAAACCTCAACCTAGGCCTCATAACTTACACAAAAATTAACTTAAAATGTATCATAGGTTAAAAGGTGAAAATAGAAATCTAAAATTTTTGGGAGAAAACCTTTGTGACCTGGAGTTAGGCAATGAGTTCCTAGAAGTGAACCAAACACATAATCCACAGAAAAATTAATAAATCAGACTTTATCAAATTATTACCTTTTGCTCTGTGACAGACACATTTAAGAGACTGAAAAGACTAGCTGCAGGCTTAGAAAAAACATTTGTCAGTCACAAACCTGACAAAAGACTCCTGAATATACAAAGAACTCTCAAAACTCAAAAAATGAAGAATGCAATTTAAAAACTGGCAAAAGACTTAAACAGATACAACTAACAATGATATATAGGCCAGGCACAGTGGATGACGCCTGTAATCCCAGCACTTCAGGAGGCTGAGTAGGGCAGATCTCTTGAGTCCAGGAGTTCAAGACCAACCTGGCCAACATGGTGAAACCTTGTCTCTACTAAAAATACAAAAATTAGCCAGGCATGGTGGCATACACCGTAATCCCAGCTACTCGGGAGGCTGAAGCATAAAAATTGCTTGAACCCCAGAGGCAAAGGTTGCAGTGAGCTGAGATCACACATCTGCACTCCAGCCTGGGCAATACAGCGAGACTAAAAAAAAAAAAAAAAAAAAAAAAAAACCAAACCCAGTGATATATAGATATCAATAAAAAGATGTTCAGTATCATTAGCCATCACAGAAATGCAAATTAAAACCATGATTAGATATCACTACATGCATATTAGAATGAATAAAATTGAAAATAGTGACCATATTTATAAAGGTAAATATAAATATAATCCCTCCCAAAGTACTGGGATTACAGGCGTTATCCACTGGGCCTGGCCTATATATCATTGCTAGTGAATATCTGTGTAAGTCTTTTGCCAATATTTAAACTGTGTTCTTAATTTTTTTAGTTTCGAGAGTTCTTTATATATTCAAGAGTCTTTTGTAAGATACGTGACTTACAAATATTTTTTTCCAAGTCTGCAGCTAGTCTTTTCAGTCTCTTAAAAGTGTCTGTCACAGAGCAAAAGTTAAGAAGTTGATAAAGTCTGATTTAGTAAGTGCTGCAAGCATGTGGGTCAGCTAAAGCTCTCATACATTGCTGTGAGAATGCCAAACAGTACAGCTTTTATGAAAAGCATTTTGGCAGTTTCTTATAAAGTTAAAGATATACTTACCATATGATCCAGCAATCTCACTCCTAGATGTTTACTGTAGTGAAATGAAACATATATTCACACAAAAACCTGTATACAAGTGTAAATATCAACTCTAGTCTTAACCACCTAAAACTGGAAACAATCTAACTGTCCCTCATTGGGTAAAGGGATAAACAGATGCAGCTATACAATGAAATACTACTTCACAATAAGAATGAACAGTCTACTGATGCATGCAGCAAATTGGGTGAATCTTAAGGGTATTTATGCTAAGTGAAAGAAGCCAGTATCAAAAGGCTATGTTCTGTATCATTCCATTTATACATCCTCAAAAAGAAAAAAATTATAGTGATGGATAAGTAGGTTGTTGGGGTTGGGATGGTGTAGGGTGTTACCAAAAGGGAGTAGCACAACAGTGTCTTTTGGTGGTGCAACTGTTCTGTACCCTAATTGCAGAGGTAGTTTCATAAATTTTTACATGTGCTAAAATTTATAAAAAATTATACATACAACAAAGCCCATTTTTGGTATATTAACTTAAAATAATTTTTAAAAAACAGAAGAACATTAAATTGGTAGGATCATTTTGGCCAAATTCTTTGGGTCTTAGAATTGTATTAAAAAGACATGCCATGAGTGTCCAAATAAAAATGCAGATTTGGATACATCATGAAAATGTGGACATGAACTTGACTGAGTTATATTTATAGGCCTAGGGCTAAAATGCAGATCACAATCTTTAGTTGGTGCAGTACTTGTACACCTTAGAGAATTTCTTAGCAGAGATCTAATTTATCATAGGTAAGATTACCTGTCTAGAGATTTTTGCAAGGCTACTCTTTGATAACATGACTGGCCAAATCAAATTGGATCTTATGATCAATATTCTCCATAATAAAGAGACTAAGCCAGCTTGGCTAAAAGAGTCAGTCTCTCTCAATATACTAAATTGTATTTGCTATGTCTTATTCTCCAAGAACTGCCTGTTTGATAGACATCTATGATACAAATGTTCAGAAACTCCCTGTCCAGATATCAACTAGAGCTCACTGTCTCCATTAGTACTTTTACCATGCCAGAATTTAATCGAACTTGAGAGCTTATGTTTGCCAACCTCTTCTAAATATAGTGCTTACAAACTTTATACAGAGTGGAATACTTGGGCACTTAGAACTTTATTTTTTCTTGTTTGGGAAATCAGTAACAGACATGGGAGAAGAATCCTCAAGCAAAGTAAAAGCAAAGTGATGTTGAAGAGGCTCTAGAATAATATGATTTCCAGAGACACTCACTCATTCATTTACTCATTCATTCATCTATTCAACAAATATTTGCAGAGTACCAACTATGTGGCAAGCATAGTTGAACAAGACAGAAAAGATCCCTGCTCATAAAACTTGCAATCGAATAAAGGAGAAAGACAAATAATAATCAAGCAACTAGCTAAAAAAAAAAAAATAAGATATTTACATATTATAATAAGCATTAGGAAGAAAGAACCAGGCGGGGCAATAGAGGGTTAAACGGGGGAACCACTTTAGAAGGAATGGTCAGAAGAGGTCCTAAAAAAAGGTAATATTTGGGCTGAGCCCTGAAGGATGAGAATAAGATGGCTGTGTGAAAATGAATGAGTGGGATTCAGACACGGTGAATGAGAATGTCTGAAGGCAAAAGATGGCTCCGTGCATTTGAGTAACAGAAAGGCCAGTGTGGTTAGGAAGCAGTGAATGAGAGGGAAGCATGGTTTAAAATACATCTGAGAAGTGCAGCAGACAAATCAGACATAACTTATAGGTCAAAGTTGAGTTCAAAATTTATTGTAAGAGAAATAGGGAGTTATTAAAGAATTTTAAGCAGGAGAATGACATATCTAGTTTATGTTATTTGAAAAAACCACCTGTAATCCCAGTACTTTGGGAGTCTGAGGGAGGAGGATCACTTGAGCCCAAGAGTTTGAGACCAGCCTGGGCAACATGGCAAGACCCCATCTCTACAAAAAGTAAAAAATTAGCTGGGTGTGGTGGCACATCTCTGTAGTCTCGACAACTTGAGAGGCTGAGGTGGGAGGATTGCTTGAGCCTAGGAGGTGAAGCCTGCAGTGAGCCATTATCCTGCCACTGCACTTCAGCCTGGGCAACAGAGCAAGACTCTGTGTCAAACGAAAAAGAAAAAAAACCTAATTTTGTTAACTAGAGAATGGGTTGAAAGGGGGCAAGACTAAACACAATGATGCCAGCTGGACGTGCATGGCAGTGGTGAAGATGGGGAGAACTAGACAGATTTTAAATCTATTTTTCAGGTAGAACCAACAAGAATTCTGATGGATTGAATGTGGGAGGGGTTGAAGGAATGGGGAAAGTCAAGTATAATGTTTAGACTTTTGGCTCGAGCAACTGAGAGTTTGGTAATGCCATTTATTGGAAAGGTTAATACTCAGGAAGACTAGGTTTGTGAGAGAAAGAAACCCCTTCATTCGTAACACATTAAGTTTCAGAAGTCATGTGGACGTTCAAATGAGAAAAACTGATAGGGGACTGGACAGGTGAGGAAGAAGCTAAGTAGGGTAGGTCCAAGTTAGACTTAACCAGGAGATGTTGTACTAAAACCTTGCGGGGAGAGTGTGAATGGAAAAGGAAAAGAGCTCAAGATTGAATTCCAAGATGTGCCAACATTTGGAAATTAGGTAGAGAAAGAAAAACCAGCAAAAGAGGCTGAAAAGGAGCAGTTGCTATATTAATTTGTTCTCACATTGCTATAAGGAACTACCTGAGACTGGGTAATTTATAAAGGAAAGAGGTTTAATTGACTCACAGTTCCACATGGCTGGGAAGGCCTCTGGAAACTTACAATCATGGCAGAAGGGGAAGAAAGGTACCTTCTTCACAGGACAGCAGGAAGGAGAATTGCAAGCAGGGGAAATGCCAGATGCTTATAAAACCATCAGATCTTGTGAGACTCACTCATTATCACAAGAATGGCATGAGGGGAACCGTACCTATGATCCAATTACCTTCACCCTTGGTCCCCCCCTTGATACATGGGGATTATGGGGACTACAATTCAAGATGAGATTTTGGGTGGAGACAGAGCCAAACCATATCAATTGATGATATTGGAGGAAAACCAGCAGAGTTCAGTGTTTTTTGGAAGCCAAGGGATGAAAGTGATGGTAAATGGAGGAAAAGGTCAACCAGCCAACAACTGGAGTGGTTGATGCTGCTTAAAGGTCAAATCTAATGAGGCCAGAGAACAGCCCTTTAGATGGACAGCATGGAAGCCACTGGTACCTACCCTTAAGGAGAATGCTTTCAGTGGACAGAAAAACCATTTAAGTGGGAGTGCTGGGTAGAAACTTGACTGAAGTTAAAGTATGAATGAGAGATAAAGAAATGGAGGCAGTGAGTACAGATAATGCATTCCAAAAGTTTCCCTATTTAGGAGAGCTGAGAGGTGGAGTCAAGAGGAAGTCTTGTAACATGGGAGATCTTAGAGCATATTTATATGCTGTTGGAAATCGCCAGCTCAGAAGGAGTAATTGGTGATGCAGGAGAGAATGGATATAAAAGTAGCATCAGGGCCCTGGAGAAAGATGTGATCTTTGATAGCAGGTAAGGCAGAGAAGGTGAATATACGTGTGTAGTTAATTCTGTCCAGGAAATAATTAGGTTACCATGCCTACAACATAACTCGCCAAATTAAAGACTGTGTGAAGATCCAGCCCAGAGACACTCAGCTATGTCAGTCCTATTACTCCCCTGCCAGCATGCTGTCATGAGGGCAGTGGGCCAACAAGCCCAGCATGCCTCCAAAGGGAACTGGTTGAGGAGGGGAACCATGTCAGAGAAAATCTGTAATCGTTGCTGCCCTACTGTGTATTTGGTTTCATGCAATTAATGAGTGAATTGATTTTCTGTTATTAATAATATAATACTGTCACAGTTATTTTCTCTTGGCCTCAAATTGTTTGTGGAACCTTAGAGGAGACCATAGTTTAGCCTGTAACATACTCAACTAATGAAACTAACAGCAATACAAGACTTATGAGAGTAAGAACATACTATTTTAAATACGTTGCTGGTGTGGGCTGGCTTGGCTTTGAGAAATGCTGGGACCACTATGGTGGACAAACTCAAAACTGGGACAGAAATTTACTCATGCAGACAGGGTCCACATAGTGATGATGAGGGGGGGAAAAAAGGCTACAGCCTTCTGGGTATCTAGTACCCTTTAGATAACCAAAGGATTATCCCTTCAGGTGGCAGATTAAATCCAGGCATCACCCACAGTGGACATTCACACTGATAGAATGCAAAGCTATGCTCAATCACTGGGCAGTTCTAACCCTGCAGGATGAAGGCTTCAGTATCCACAGCTGAGCGGGGGCACAGCAGGAAGGAACTGACAGAGGCTAAGAACACAGTGCCAGGACACAGGGCTACAGGAGCCAGAGAGAGTGGATGCTAGCAATGAATGCATGCTTCCTGGGCAATCCTGCTGACTCCAGAGATTTCTTTTTGTCCCTCACCCTTCAGCCGCAGTTAAGCTCTAATAAGAATATGTTTTTACTAAGTGGATTTGGAGTTACTTTATTTCGAGAGCTGGGTGGATTTTTCTACCATATTGAAAGTAGGCATTCTTATTTTATCATAAAAAATACACACGCACACACACGCATGCACACACACACACACATACTGGCAACATCCTAGAAACAGACCAGAATACACTCTAACTTAGGGTAAAGGAATAGAGCAGGAATCCATCATACAATCAAATCTTTTGACCCACAAACCCTGTCAAATCTCTTAGAGTCATCAAGACATTTCCCTAACCTCATAAGAATGCCTCCAGAGGCACGCCCGTGATGGCATGCACACAATTATGAGTCACAAGCAGTCTGCATAATTATGAACATAAACATGCAACCCAAGATTAAACACATCCCACACATCAGGACAACCCTATAAACAGCTGGATATCCTCCACTGGCTTCAAAGCTATCAGAGTGTGTCCTCCGAGGCACCACACTACTCATGCATGTTCTTAGGGATCTCACCGTGACATCAAGCTCCATCCCTAACTGAGTGGGGCAAAGAACAACTCTTCCAGTTTGCAGAAGCCGCTAGACTGGAACATGCAGATCTCACATATTCCTTCTTGAGGAAGGAGCTCCCAACTCTCAACTCCCAGTAGGGTTATTTCTCATATTGCATTTGAGGTTGGTTGACTTATGGTTCTTTCTTGATAAATGCATATATTTGAAAATGGCATCTGTAATCAGGTGATGAGCAGAATATCAACCAGGTAGAATTGAAGTGTCATTGTGAGTGGAGTCATAACAATATTCTCCTCTCACTCCTCAACATTATCTCCTTGAGAGACCTCATCCATTCTCATGGCTTCAATATCATCCAATGCTTATGACCCCAACTTTATATTTTTACCTATGATCTCTCCTTTGAGCTCCAGAACTTAGTATCCAACTACCTTACTTTCCATCTCTACTTGGATGATTCATAGATGGGAATCCCCCATCAAAATGCCAATGGGAGATGGCAGTTGGCAGTATAGAAAATAATGGTTTAATTGGATACTTAAACACAATATCAGAAAGTAGAAACATTCAGGGCAAAAGAAAAAGAATCCTAACTGGATAGGATACTTGGACATAAGACATGGTAGGCTAACTAGAAGAAGAACAGTGAATGATGAGAACAAACCTCAAACGGGTATTTCCTGCTGATGGAAACTACAAATAAGAGCAGTTCTTTTCTGAATAGCCTGCAGAAGGAATTATTGGCTAGGCATCTGTATTCTCAGTTATGTCTGCACCCATGAATAGAAACATTGTCATCTAATGATAATAAATAAAATTCTCAAACTGGAAACTCCAAGTCTGAAGGAAACTCACATACAGTTTTTTTTGAGACAAGGTCTTGCCCTGTCACCCAGGCTAGAGTGCAGTGGCATGATCTTGGCTCACTGCAACCTCAGCCTCCCAGGCTCAATTTATCCTCCCACCTCAGCCCCCCAAGTAGCTGGGACTACAGGTACGTACCACTATGTCTGGGTAATTTTTGTATTTTTTGTAGGAATAGGGTTTCACCATGTTCGCCAGGCTGGGATACTTCTAAATAAAGAAAAGCTATGATGAAGTCATCAGGGTCGAGAGCCCCCACATTCTAGAATCAAGGCTTGAAGGATGATGTCTTAGAGAAAGTAAAAATGTTACTTTACACAGTGTGTAATAAACTTATGGAATTCTTAGTTGTAGAAGTAACAGAGGCCAAAAACATAAATCAGGTTGAGAATTATTTGGATCCTTCCCTTGGTGGAGGCACCCTAGCAGATTCGCAAGGGAGTTTGATTTTGGGGGAATATAACTAACTTTGTAAGGCTGAAGCTCTGGAGAGATTTGTTAATGCCATCTTGGTGTCCCTTCTGTTTAAATTCATCTCCCAGAGAAGCCAGGACCCCTCAAACCTCAGATCAATGTAGAAGTGAAACAAGACTGCTTAGAGATTACAGAAGATGGAGCTGATAGAGATTGAATGTCAGCATCTGGGACTAAAATCAGAACCAAGATAACCTGAACACCACGGATGCAGTCACAGAATGACATATAGTGGCAAAAAGACAGAACGAGCAAATTCAGAAGAGAGGAAGGAGACAGAGGCTGGAAAGATGTCATCTTGGGGGCAAAGACTTGAGCATGGGTGAGGAGCAGGCTGTTACAGGCACAAAGCCATTGTACATCCCTTAGAAATAAGCCTGCCAATGGACCAGTGACCATTTCATGTACCCTTTGGACTTTGCAACATAAAATACAACACGTACACACATTATAAACGCATCTAGGAACATGCTCTCATGCAAAAAGTGGGGCATGAGAGGACACACACATACACATACATTCCATAAAGTTTTTATTAGCGCCAAAAGCCAAGAAAGGAAGAGGGAAAGGATCCTCTGAACCAAGCACTGCAGTTTTTCCCAATATGTCATGCACATGAGAATTTAATGAGTCACAAATTCCAGTGGGTATTTTCCCCTCAATTTTCCAGTTTGTTCTATTTTGCAAATATTTGTGCTCAAATGATAATGTGACTTTTGTCATACAGCCACACTGACTCCCTCGTGAAGAGCTTTATTTAGAGTCAGAAGACATCTGCTAAATTGAGATTTACAAAGAACTTATTAAACACAAACATAAATAGATGGGCTCTGAATATTATATTCTGAGCATTCACTTCCTTATATACTTGCAAATTACACACCAGCATGCAAAGCATCTCAAAAGAGCAATGCACAAAATCTCCTTAGAATCTCTTTCTTCTGAGCACCTTGGAGATGTTCTCTCATCCAAAGCCATTAATTAGGAAGGTTAAACACTGCCTTCCTGGTTTGCAGCCTTTGTCTCTACAGGCTATTGATGCAGAACGTGGGAAAAGACTAAGTAAGTACTTTTGAGGATTATGACAATTGATGATTGACATCAAGGATCCATAATAGAGACACAGATTTCAATCAAGTCTGGCAGTGGACGGGACATGCTACAGTACAAGCCAAAATCCTTGAGAACATCATATTCCTGGGGAGCAGACTGTTTTATGATTTTCAGGCTCATAAGTGAGTCAGAATTGGACTCACTGCTTCACTTGTGAAACCGCTACTTGGCACTGTCACAGTGACAAACCAATGGCCTAAAATGCAATTAGCTATTATGCATCCTTTTTAAGCAACAGCCTGGTTGCCCCTGGCACTACATGGGAGCTGCAGTTAATGTGGCATGCCTAGCTAACAGGCAGGTCCCAGTTTGAATGAGATAAAGAACTCACTTCAAACAAGGCATTTCTTTGCAGACTCCAAAAACTATTTTTTAAAAAAACACACTTTCTGCCAAATTAAAGAGAATTTTTACGACATAATACAAATGCAGTGTTGAAGAGGTTCTGGGATCCCTCTGGAATTGTGTAATATTTTAGTAATATTTATCATTTATCTCCTATAGTTAGGAAGATAGAGAGGGTCAGAAAAACACAGCATATAAATTAGTTTATGTGGCCTTTGATAAAAAAACTGTTTGCATTACATCATTTTAGTGGCTCTTGAATTGTGATTGAGGACATTATTGTCTCTCCAAGACTGACCACATCTCCTTAGGGAGTAAAGCCATTATATGGAAAACCTTGTACCCCTTGCATTTTCCTTCTAAATTTAAATCCTACCAAGAGGAAAAACCTCAGTTTTACCATCTATCTACAAATGCATGACCAATACCATGATAATGACAGTGACCAAGTCCTCATTGCTCAACAAGATTGCTCTAGTAATTCAAAGCAGCCAGAGTCTCAAACCCAAATGAAAGAAGGGTCCAGTGGTCCCACTCCTACCTCACCCAGCTGGTGTCCAATCATCCACAGTAAAAGCTTAGTAATTTCCCAAATGTGCAGCAACAGAACACAAAATTTCCTCCCAAAATAAATGCCTCTGAGATAGTGGGTCCTGATCATTGGAAGCTTTGGTTGTCAGTGTGGGATGTGCGTGTTTGCGGCCTGTTGTGGATTGAGTGCATGAACAGCCCTAATTAATGGCCTCCTTAAATTCAGGCTTTTCATCCTGCAACTGTGCAGGCCCCACCCACTCTGACTCTGGGCTGGGCCATGTGACTTCCTTTGGCCAATGGGACAGTAGCAAATCTGACACATAAAAAGTTCTTCAAATTGTGTGAGTCTTCCTGTTTCCTCCGTTGTTTCTCTGTGACTGTCATGAGAACCCAGGCAAGCTAGCCTGCCAGAGGGATGTGTGGGCATGAGACATGGGCATGTGACAGGTCCATGGAGGAGATCAAAGCAATCCTAGCTGTGGCCCTCAATGAGGCAGCCTTTGATACGGACATAAGGCAGGGAAATACTAGGTAGAAAAGGGTGGGGTCCCTGGCAAACCTGGATTCCTGGCCCTAAATGAGAACTTCACATCCCTGTTTTCCCATCAGAATGTTGCTTTTCCAAAACCACTCTTGCCCGCCCCGCCCCCACCCTGTACTCTTTAAAAACCCCAAGTTCCACTAGCAGGAGACCAGAGCAGGGCAGCAGAGAAGGAGAGAAGAAAAGCAGCAGCTGGATTTTGGATAAAAGCAGCTTCACTTCAGAGGAATGGCTTGACAGCAGGATTTTGGAGAAGAGTTCAGCCAAGGACGGCAGAACTCCAGGGGAAGATTATCTTCCCACTCCAACCCCCTTCCAGCTCCCCTTCCCACTGAGAGCCACTTCCACTGCTCAATAAAATCCTCTGCATACACCACCCTTCAATTCATTCATGTGACCTGATTCTTCCTGGAAGCTGGACAAGAACTCAGGTACCAAGAGGGCAGGGTGTAAAAGGCTGGCCCCCTGACCCTCCACTCAGTTGGTTGACACTTAACCATTTGTGGATAGCAAATGCTGAAACAGCACTGATTGTAACACATGCCCTCTGAAGCTCCAGGGGTCACAGACACCCTCTTCCAGACAGCAGAGCTAAAAGAGCATTGTAACAGACTTGGATGCTGCCATAGGATCCACAGAGAGCCTGCTTCCACCAGAGAGGAGCGACCAGCCAGTTCCAGTGTTCGTTCGTCCCAGCTCCTGTACCTACTCACCTGTGTGTTCCGCCCCCCTCCCCTCGCCATGAGGGGTTCAGAGCTGCAAGCTGAGTAAACGAACCACCCCTTCACAAGTCCTGCAAAGGAGTCAAGGGAAATATCCTGTCTCACCTTCATCTGACCCACGAGCTGAACAGATGCATGAATGAGCCCAGCTGGGAGAGGCCAAGACTGGCCAGACGAGCAGAGCTGGCTGGTGAACCCACAGACCCATGGGAAATCATACATGGCTATTGTTTTGGTTTTGTTATTGTTGTTTTGAGACAGAGTCTCGCTCTGTCGCCCAGGCTGGAGTGCAGTGGCACGATCTCGGCTCACTGCAAACTCTGCCTCCTGGGTTCATGCCATTCTCCTGCCTCAGCCTCCCCAGTAGCTGGGACTACAGACGCCTGCCAACACGTGTGGCTGATTTTTTGTATTTTTAGTAGAAACGGGGTTTCACCACGTTAGCCAGGATGGTCTCGATCTCCTGACCTCGTGATCCGCCCACCTCAGCCTCCCAAAGTGCTGGGATTACAGGTGTGAGCCACCGCGCCCGGCCCTTACATGGCTACTGTTTTAAACCACAATGTTGGATTGGTTTGTTACACAGTATTATGTTGGTAACTGATATAGAGTCAGAGCTATTTTTTTAGGGCAGCAGAGGAGAGCTTTTGTGCTACCAACAGTAATCAAGCATCACAATTCTTCCTCAAGCAGCCTCTTTTTAAAATAAATGTTGAACAAAAATGTAAATAATCAGTTTGAAAGAACACTGAATTTTAATGTTGAGTCTGTCTTAAGTACTCACAGTTTTGGGAGGCATCACAGACAAGAGGTGAAGTAAGAGCTCAGGAACTGAGTGCTTGTGAACAGGTCTGGATGGATGGGACTCAAGAGCTTAAGATATGGAGGCTTCATAAAGATGAGTACCCAGCTGTTTACAGGCCCTGGGTCTCAGGAGGATGTCGGCAAACTTAAAGGGACAGGATTTATTTTGTCGCCATCTTCCTTGAAAGAAACTTTAAAGAATCTCAGAAGGATTCTAAAGGTCATCTGTCTGTGTACTCTTGATATTGATCACTGAGTTGTCAACCTGCCCGGTTTGTTATAAACTGAACAAATGACAGTTTTGGAGTGGTGTTAAACGACTGAGGATCACTGAAGACATTTAGACAGGTCTGAGAATTAGAAAAGGCCTCAGTGAGTTCAGGCTTCCTGCCTAGAAACTCCTCCCTTGGCTCTGCCAACAAGGAACACTAAACAGTATAGAGTTTTAGATGTCTCTGAAGCTCCTCAATTTACAAGTTAAGTCCAGATCCTGAAGAAAACATAAACTAGATTTAATTAAACAAGATTTTACAAAATCTCAAATCAAAACATCAAATAAAAATGTATTAAGGATCTGGTTTTGTGCCCTCTGCTGGACATGGTTTTACAAAATAAAAAAAGGAGAACACGGTCCCCTACCTTTAAGATTTTTATAATTTGATAAAATTAGATAAACATACCTGAAATACTAGCAGACTAATAAGATCTATACAATTGTGGTAATCATTCATATGTTCATAAATATTCAGATTCTCTTCCATCCACATATAAGAAAAAATTGTACTTCACACACCCGGAAGTAAGGTGTGGTCATGGGACTTGTTTTGAACAAGAAAATAAGAAGTGATGGGTGTCATTTTTCAGGGAAAATATCTAACCGCTTAGTTAATCCGAACCCCAACCTCCTTTCCTCGTGGCAGTGATCATGGAAGCACATGTCAAGACAGAGCCTCTGTCAGCTGGGACCCTGCTGAATGACTACAATAAACGGAAGCCACCTTTTTACCTACATGGCAGATGTGGTATAAGTGAGAAATACATCTTGTTTTGTAAAACCACAGAAATTCGAGGTTGTTTCCCCAGTGTAACCTAACCCTATTGCGACTGAGATAACCATCAACTTCTCAAATATTGTCACCTTAACTATGAGCATAAAAAGGTCATAGGGGAGAAATCATTGTGTGCTACAGTAGTCTGAAGGCATAGTTAGGTCATAAAAGATAATACAAGAGATATAAAGGAGTAGGAAGAGAATTAGAGGCAGAAAAAACCCACAAAGGCATACAAACAAGAATGTATTTCTGCCTTTATTATAGGGTTTAACATAATATAATCACTAGTGTATTTGGTGGGCTCCTTTCTTCCCAAAGACCTGGGCTTGCCACCTTGGTCCCCGCAGGGCTGGCTATCATGGGTGCTCAGGGTGTATTTGTTGAATGAACTAGCAGAGTATATTGAAGACAATGGGGTGACCAAGCTGAGTTTGGCAAAAGGCACCACTTTAAATATCAGGGACAATACATGTACAGCAGGAGTGTCAATTTCAAGAAAGTGATAAGTTCAAACCAGGCCCAAATTTCTTCAATGCTTGTGTAATATACAATTTCGTTTTTGCTCAAAATTTTATTCTTAGTGAAGTTTTTGAGGTGTCATGAGAAAGCATGGGGAAGGAAGTAGAGAATGATCTCTATGTGGTAGTGGATGCAAATAATTAGCTCTATCTAAAATTTTTATAACTATGATTTATTCATGTATAACTTAGGTGTTAAAAAATAAAAATAAAAAATAGACCAGGCATGGTGGTTCATGCCTGTAATCCCAGCACTTTGGGGAGCCAAGGTGGGAGCATCACTTGAGCCCAGGCATTCAAAACCAGCCTGAGCAACATAGTGAGATCCCATCTCTACAAAAAAAAAAAAAAAATAGCCAGGTGTTGTGGCATACCTGTTGTCCCAGCTATTGGGGAGGCTGAGGCAGGAGTATTGCTTGAACCCAGAAGGTCAAGGCTGCAGTGAGGTATGTTGATGCCACTGCACTTCAGCCTGGGTGATAGAGCAAGATGCTGTCTCAAAAATAAAAATTAAAAATATGTGTATATATATATACTTTTTTCTCTAAAGTTTTCCAAAGTTGTATTTCAGAAATCCCTCTTCTATCTTTTTTTCTTTTCATAAATACATTTGGATTTCACTGCTGGTTTCTGGTTTGCTTCATTGCGTGACCCCTACCACACTTCACACCATTTTTAAAAATACATATACGGACTGAAGTCAAGAGCACTCTAACACTTACTCACACTTAGCACACCCAAGGCAGGGGCCAGGGCCCTAAGGAATGCCAGCCCTTGGGCCAACCGCTGAGTGCTTTCAGGCAAGAGCAGGCCCAGGGGAGTTGAGACACATACTTCATTCAACACTCTAACCCCAGGGGTGTCATCCTGCTCCAGGCCACCAGCCCTTCCAACAGAACTGTCTAAACTGTCTTTGACTAGGCCTGGGACAGCGTGCGTCCTAGGTAACTAATAAAGCTATTAAGCAATAGTGATAGAGACCATGCTTGTTAGAAGATAATTGCACACTCAGGATGATATTAGCAGCAAGGCCCACCCAGAGGGCCTTCAATCTCCCAGGAAGGAGATTAATTCATGATAAATACACTCACTGGGGCCTTCCTTGCTTTCGAAATTTAAAAAATAGTAATATTCTTTATTCTGGAGAAAGATGATAAGAGAGGGAGAGGGAAGAGGGCTTTTGAACAATAATATCAGATGTGATGTATTCAGATTAAGGGGTTCTGCTAGACTGTTCCACTGCCAGTCAGTGCCTCATTAATCCAACTATTTTTATAATAAAAGCAGAAGATACTCAAGACAAGTTTCTCCTGTTGTGGAAAAAAAAAATACATATATCTATTCCAAAAGCAAATCTTAGGGAGGCTCAATGAGGGAATTAGGAAGGCAGGGTATTCACCTAGTCTAATTACATGTGGTCAGTTTGAATGTTTTTCTTTTTATTTGTACTTTCTTAAGACTCTTTGGTACAAACATGACATAGATTTTTCTCTCTGGTTTCAACAAGCGTATTGACTCATCTCTGCCAATGCACATCAAAGCATATGCTGTCAGCCTCCTAGCAGGTATGCAGGGTGTGTGTGTGTGTGTGTGTGTGTGTGTGTGTGTGTGTGTGTGTGTGTTATACCCATCCAGGGCTGGATCAGTACTTCTGATACAGCTGTCCTCACTTCCAGGGAGGCATCTCAGACATGACATGATAATAGAAATGTGACCAATATACAAGCTCCCAGATACTTTCTCCCACAGGAAGCCTAAGATTCTCCACAATGGTATAGCTGCACAATGGCTGCAAATGTAACACATTTTACCATACGTGCACATACAAAAGCAAGGAGTTCTAAGCACATAAAGCAAAGAATTCATCTGGGAACACCCCTAGGAAAGAATTTCCCCCATTTCCCTTTTCCCCTTCATCTTGATACCACATTGGAGCCCATGTGATTTGAGGGTTTACTTTTGCAGGTGTACATCCTTAACAATTACCTCCAAATGTGTCTCAGATCTTCCACTCCTCTCTACCTCCATAGACATGACCCTAGTTCAAACTATTATAATTTCTCACTTGGGCCATTGCAATAGACTTGCAACCCACCCCTTCTAATCCATCCTCCACATTGCATTCAGAATAATCAAGTTTTCTTTTTGAGGTAAAATTCACATAACATAAAATTAAGCATTTCAAAGTTTACAATACATTGGTATTTGGTATATTCACAATGTTGTGTACACCTATGCCAACTTCCAAAACCTTTGAACCACCCCAAAAGAAAATCCATTAGGCAATCACTCCCATCCCGCCTCCAACCCATAGCAACCACCAATCTGATTTACTTATTCTGGATATTTCACAAAAATGAAACATGAGATATGTGATCTTTGGGCCTGGCTTCTTTCATTTAGTGTGCTGTTTTTGAGGTTCATCCACACTGTAACATTACCTCATTCGTTTGAATAATGAGTAACATTCCATTGGATGGGTATACCACTATTTGTTTATCTTTTCATCTGTTGATGGATGTTTATTTCCACTTTTGGCTATAGGCATAATGCTGCCATGAACATTCATATACAAAGTCAGAGTCATCTTCATACACACACACACACACACGCACACACACACACACCTGATCATGACCTCATTTCCTTAAGAGAGGACCAATAAAAACTCAAGAAGGCCAAAAAGACCTGAGCCTAAAACAATCTGACAATTCTGGTGGCAAGCAGAAGTCAATCAAAGCGGCTAGGTGGTATCATGAAAATAGTTTGAATTGAAAGTTCTTGTGAAGCTTGTAGAAGTCTGGCCAGCCTTGAGCTATTGACCCCTCGCCTTTCAAAGGGAAGGGAGGAGAGAGACTTAACTGGGAGCCTCCAGCCACGGCCATCATGGGCTGCCGCTTCCCAGATGTTGGGGATTTCCCCACCTCACTCTTCAGGGCTCTCACCGACCAAATGAAATTTAACCAATGAATAGAACAGGGTCAAAACATTGGTCTTTCATCAGACTCTGATTTCTGCTCTCAGGCCTGTCCACATTACTTATAAACTGCAATGGAGAGAACCCTTCATTTCGATGGATTTTTGCAGGCAAATTTACCGTCTAACTGTATGCCAAAGTGATTAACACTTTTATGCTAATATCAAGCCAGACCAGTTGCAGGCATTTTGTTCATTAGAAGGCATCATTTTTCAACTCTTATCAGTATGTAAATTAGATTTTGACTCTCGGGTTGCCTGCTCCAAAGGCACAACCCCCCAAAATTCAATTAATGTAATTTTCATTCTAGAGTGACACTTCAGATGGTGAGGGCTTGATAGAGACCAAGCTGAGGACAGGGCTGGGCTCTCAGGAAAGCTGCCACTTCATTCTACTCCTGGCAGAACCAAGGAATGCTAGGTCTTCCTAAGGGAGCAACCACCAAAAATCAAACCACAGGGATATGAACCAGAAGATGCCACTATTTTCTTGCTGAAAGTTCTTTAGAAATCACTAATACCAACCACCTTCCTTGACAAATCAGGAAACAGAGGCTTCCATTGCAGACAGGGGAAAGTTCCAATGTGGATGTTCACCATGGGCTATCTGAGCATTCCTAGAATGCCAGCTGCTGACCCAGGTCCAACTGAACATCAGAGAAACATGTTTTTCATCTATTTGCTGGAGCTCAGAACATAATACCCCAAAGTATACCACCTTGGCATGTGGAGTACTTTGAACTAATGGAGTTTGGAAGAACCTCAGAAACTGGATCTTTCTGACCTCCCATCCTCCCATCTCCTGCCCTTCTTTGTCTCTGAAAGCAAATTATAGAAACCAAAATTGTTCTCCTCCAGGGCAGGTCATAGAAACTAAAACTCCTCCCTCAAAAAGCAAACCATAAAACCTAGAAAGATCACTCTCTCCCTTCTCCCTTGAAGACCCCCATTCAGAGGGGTCCTGTCCCATACGCAGGAGGAAGGAATGCTACACAGAGAGTCTGAGAAGGATCTGAACAGATAGGCCTTAATGGATTTCCCTCTTAGTCTGTTCCCATTAGATCATCCCCTTTTTGTCCAATCACATTTCTACACAGCTGTCCATTCTTCATTGAAACTAAGCATAAAAATAGACAGTTTTCCCTGAGCCTTTGGGTCTTCATTTCTGAAGCCTCCTGTGTCACATAGATCCTAATTAAATAAATTTGTTATGCTTTTCTCCTGTTAATCTGCATTTGGTTGGAGTGTTGGCCATGACCCTTATGACAGGTGGGAAAAGGTTATCATGACTTTTCACCCCTATTCTTTTTCTATACTTTCCTACTTTTTTTCTGTACTTTTCCTTTCCCTGGTCCACCATCCTCCTGGTACCATCACCTTCCTGGTAACATCACTTCCCAGTACCATCACTTCCCGACACCATCACCTCCCTGGTGCCATCACCCCAGCTACTCAGCAGATTACATGTGGTATCCCATTTCTATCTGCCTTCTCAAACATTGCCTTAGATCTTAAATTTTTCCTTTTGTTCCTTCTCCCTTTTCTATCTCTTCTTGGTTATTTACTTTGATGACCTGTTGAATGCAGTGGATTCTCCCAGAAAAAAATGAATGCAAACACACAATTTCGTGTATGATTTTACAGAGTTCACAGACTTCCTGAAGCCTGATTCACCTATCCCAACTTAAGAACTCTTGCTTTCTGCCTTTCCCTCACTAAGCAAACATGGAAGAAAGTGGCATAGCATGTACATTTTGCACTGAAAGGGGTTAACAAACCCAGTGCCCTAGAAAGCAGAGCCTGAGACTAAGACTTAAAAGAGAACACTTTATTGGGAAGTGTGATTCTAGGGAGATGGACGGAGGGAGGATAAAACAAGGAGGGATGCATTGTGGAGTTTGCCAACATGAGAGGTGGGGTATTAACTGCTCTGAATGGTACAACCTGAAAGCCTAGTGGATACCCAAGGAATCCCACGCTGAGGCATCAAGAAAGAAGCTCTGGGGTGGGTGTTCAGAGATGTAGGGAGTGAGGGCCTGAGGTGAGTCATGGCTGGGCTTCTTGCACCTGCATGAAGCTGGTCTGACCTCTCCCTGATCTCTACTAATCCCCAGGACAGGGGACAAAATAAGGTACAGGTAAGGCTATAAGGATCTACAGCGCTGCCTGAGATGTATCTGATATAGGAATCTTGGAGATTGATTTATTGTCCTCATTAATCTAATAAACTCACTCACACTTACCTGTCAGTGACTGATAAGAATTCTGATTGCCCAGAGGTTTCCTAGGCAGAGTTACATCTTGTAAACAAACTATTCAAAAAATAAATATACTAAATTGGTTAAATAGACTAAGATGTGATTTTCAAAGTGTGGCCCCCAAGGGAAAATATCAGCAGCATTCAAGAACTTGTTAGAAATGCAAATTCTGAACAGGTGAGGTGGCTCACACCTATAATTCCAGCACATTAGGAGGCCGAGGCAGGCGGATCACCTAAGGCCAGGAATTTGAGACCAGCCTGGTCAACAGGGAGAAGCCCCATCTCTACTAAGAAAAATACAAAAATTAGCCATGTATGGTGGTGCACACCTGTAATCCCCTCTACTCAGTAGGCTGAGGAAGGAGAATCACTTGAACCTGGGAGGGGGAGGTTGTAGTGAGCCGAGATCACGCCATTGCATTCCAGCCTGGGTGACAGAGTGAGATTCCATCTCAAAAAAAAAGAAAAAAAAACGCAAATCCTTAGGAAGTGTCTCAGGTCTACTCAATCAGAAACTTCCAGCAATCTGCTTTAAAAAGCTTCCAAGTGATTCTAATGCAGATCGTAATTTGAGAAGCACTGCACTAAGGTATATCCATATATATTTTACAGAATACTTATGCAACTATTAAAATTGTTCTCACAGATGAATAATGATAGGGAAAGGTGTGCCTAGTACTATGACACTGACTTATAATAAGATATATATATATATATATATATATATATATATATATATATAGTGTGTGTATATACACACACATATATACTGGCACACAGCTTCTAAAACCCTTGGAATCTTCAGTGTAATAATAGTATCTTTTGTATGCTAAAGAGATGACTGGCACCTGGCAGCCCCTAGATAGCTTCAAGTTGGGAGCTGGTCATGGGAAAGACCAAGACAGGATTGGAGGGTTGGGACTTTCATCTCCACCCCACCAACCTCAAGGAAAG
The DNA here is from genome assembly GCF_006542625.1 of Nomascus leucogenys. Taxonomy (NCBI): domain Eukaryota; kingdom Metazoa; phylum Chordata; class Mammalia; order Primates; family Hylobatidae; genus Nomascus; species Nomascus leucogenys. The sequence continues at coordinate 72,707,056 of NC_044381.1, read as the reverse complement.
GGAGAGGGGTTGAAAGTTAAGTTGATCACCAATGTCAAATGATGTAATCAATCATGTCTATATAAGGAAGCCCCCATAAAAACCCAAAAAGACTAGGTTGGTGACTTCTAGATAACTGAACACATGGAAGTTCCTTGAGGGTAGCCTGCCATAGAGGGCATGGAAGCTCTGAATTCTATCCCGCATGCTTTGCCCTATGCATCTCTTCCATCTGGCTGTTCATCTGTATCCTTCAAAATATCCTTTGTAATAAATGGGTAAATGTTAAGTGTTTTCCTGATTTCTGTGAGCTGCTCTAATTAATTGAAACCAAGGAGGCAGTTGTGGAAACCCTGATATATGACCAGTAGGTCAAAAGAGTAGATGACAAGCTGTCAGAGGTGTCTGAAGCAGAGCAACTCCATCTTGAATAGGAGCTGTGTAAAATGAGGCTGAGACCTACTGAGCTGCATTCTCAGATGGTTAAGGCATTCTAAGTCACAGGATAAGATAGGAGGTCAGCACAAGATACAGGTCATAAAGACCTTGCTGATAAAACAGCTTGCAGCAAAGAAGCTGGCCAAAACCCACCAAAACCAAGATGGCGATGAGAGTGACCTCTGGTCATTCTCATTGCTACACTCCCACCAGTGCTGTGACAGTTTACAAATGCCATGGCAACATCAGGAAGTTAACCTGTATGTTCTAAAAGGGGGATGCATGAATAATCCATCCCTTTTTTAGCATATAATCAAGGAAAACCATAAAAATGGGCAACCAGCAACCCTCAGGACTGCTCTATGGAGTAGCCATTCTTTTATTCCTGTTTTCTTAATAAACTTGCTTTTGCTTTGCATTGTGAACTCTCACTGAATTCTTTCTTGCGTGAGATTCAAGAACCCTCTCTTGGGGTCTGGATTGGGACCCCTTTCCTATAACATCTTTCTGGAGACAATGAAGGGACTATAGTGTGGAAACCCCTGACCCAAAGGCTAGCTTTGGGTAAGTGGTGGGGTCTGATAACATCTTTCTGGTGAACTACAGAAGGGACAATACTGAAGAAAACTCCCAACCTGAAGGAAATAGACTGCAGCACTGATTGGCCAACTTTGGGTAAGTGGGCTGCATATACCCAGGTAAAGAATGGGATTGAGTTAGAGGCCCAACTTAGGTGAGTCAGAGTCTCTCCTAAGACAAAGTGTGTTAGAGGCCCCTCTTAATAAAAGGCAAGGATGCTTGACTGACTTTGGGTTAGAGGCCCTACTTAGGAGGGCTAGACTCTCTTCTAAGATTTAGGGGTTCGAGGCCCTTCTTTGTTAAGTCCATTTCAGCTAAGAGCAGGTTTGGCATTATGGGATGTTAACTGCTGTTCTCTTTGGATTAATCTGCCTTTCACTCTTTGCTGACAGCTGTGGGTGACAAGATTGGGCATGTACAGGATCGTGAGACATGGGATATCTTTTCCAGCAGTCCTAACAGCTCTCAAGTTTCCCCTTTTCCTCTTAGGAAAGGGAGTTGATCCAGTGTCAGCTGCAATGGGTGTGACTTTCTCTGGCCTCCCTGAGTGCCTCACCTTCCCCACCCTGCCTCAGGCAATGCTTTTCTCCCTTCCCTTTCCTTTCTCTCTTTGTGCAAGCCAGTTGAATGAATGGTAAAAATCACTGTTTATCTCCTGTAAAGTTTTGATTAATGGAAAAAAGGATTTGCAAGGCTAATCTTAAGCTGTAGTGAATCCAGTGTGCTTTACGTGTCTTTCTGTATTGTTACGTCATAATGAGGGGTACCTTAGGTTAGAACATGAGCTTAGAATACCTGTAAACCCATTTTTCAAGACAGCCCAGCAAACTGGTCAGTTACAAGCTTTGCTGCAGATCACTGACAAAAACTGGATGAGGTTTCCCTTTTGTATGTTTTGGGGAGCTTGACCTTGTAACCATGTGGCTATGCTTTCTCTTTTCACAATGGTGGCCCAGGTTCAGGGTTTGATTCCCAGCTTAGGGGATGAGTCCTTTATCTTCTGTCTGTGTGTTTATATGTGTTGTGTGTGTGATGTTTATATCTAAAAGAGCTTTGATTGGTTTAATAAGAGCTTAAATCAAATATTTTGTCAGAAAACTAAAAAATATAATTCCTTTTATTTAGTTCATGTGACTTTAATAATCTTTGGGACGTAAAGACAGTTTTAAAGATCTTTGGTAAAATAAAAATATTTTCAAAAATGTAAACATTTGATCTAAATTATGCAGGTCATATATTAGGTTTACCAAATGCTTTAAGGTCATAAACTGCTTCTTTGACTTTTAAAAATTGTTCAATTCACCCACCTTGGAGACATTAGATTCTAGATAATGCTTGGGGACATGCAAAATTAGCCATGCTTCCTAGATATGCAAAGAATTTATAAAGAAAAGAGATTTTATATAAGAAAGGATGTTGTACGGTAAATTCTTGTCCTAAAGTAAAATGACTGGTTGCTTAAAAAGAGGGATGTTTAGGGCAAGTCAGAAAGTCTGAGCATGTTGTAGATGGTCTGTGTAAGTGATGAAAGGTTTGTGAAAGGGAATTTATGCAAGAAATGTTGTATAATTTAAAGGTGAGTAGGCCTTCTAAATGCTTCATAAAATGCCATATCACTCTTAACTGTACAATTTGCCTGCTTTACAGCTAGGTAAGTCCTGGGACACATGGAGTTAGATGCTGGAAAGAGTCAAACCTTATCTGCATTTCTGCCTGGGTCCTAGGCTCCACATCTATAAATAATTAAAATCCTGAACTTACCAAGATTTTCACCAAAAGTAAAAGTCGCTAAGAGTTAACATTGTAACATGTAATTGAGACTACTGAACAAACAGTTTAACATGTAAGGTGTGTAAAGAAAGTGAAATGCATTTTTGGTAAAAGATTATTGGAAGTCATGGGAATGTGAATATTTTGCCTAGATTAAAAGGTGAAAAGATTGCTTTAAGTTAGACAGGATAAAGCTGAAGGTTTAAGAAAGTTGTAGAAAGGTTGTAAAATTGTGTTTTTGTTTTTCATTTTTTGCTTTTTTTTGAGACAGAGTCTTGCTCTGTCACCCAGGCTGGAGTGCAGTGGTGCAATCTCAACTCACTGCAACCTCTGCCTCCCAGGTTCAAGCGATTCTCCTGCCTCAGCCTCCTGAGTAGCTGGAATTACACGCTTCTGCCACCATGCCCAGCTAATTTTTGTATTTTTAGTAGAGAGGGGGTTTCACCATGTTGGCCAGGCTGGTCTCGAACTATGGACCTCAAGTGATCCGCCCATCTGGGCCTCCCAAAGTGCTGTGATTACAGGCATGAGCCACGATGCCTGGCCTAAAAAATTAATCTCATTAAAAAATTCTGTGTATGAACATATTGGCTAAAGTTAAAGAGGTATTAAGTTTTTCTGTAAACATTGTAATAAAAGCACAACAGGATTTTCTTAGAGCAAAAATCTTATAATCTACTATTTAACAAAAATTGTAAAAGGTTATAAAATGTTTATGAAACCCTTACCTTATGGTCAAACTAGTTGAGATTAAATACATTTGTCTATAAGGTTTTATTAAGAATTGGGTTTAGTATTAATAGTACACTAAATTTGGCTTATTTGGTACAAAATCATATGGGAAGCATTGTCAAATATGAAATGGTGTTTGGCTTTCTTTGGGATATATTTGTGTAAATGTGTTATTGGTATGCATTTCAAAATTATTTTTAAAATCCTATAATTCTGACATGGCTTAGTATATGTTAATAATTATAATTGTTACATAAAATCATTGTATGCTACAGAGGAAACTAAATTTGTCAATTGTGTTTTTGACTGTGGCTGTCCTAAGATGTTTGGTCATCCACAAACAATTGTTGTCTTGTTTTGGTCCTCTTTAGAAGATGGTTTATAATCAGCTATAGAACTCTAACAGATGTGCCTAAATGCAAGTTTCCAGTAACTTTGGAGATTGTGACATCAGAATAGAGGAAAAAAACTTTCAGGACTCTCATGGAGAGGTGAAATGTTCATGAATATCAAACAGAACAGGAGTTAACTGAGTTGACTGACCAATAGAAAACTGAAATAATCTTTTTAACTTTTTGCTTAAAATGTTGCTGATCCTTTGTTTCATTTTCCAGAGTCAAGAAAACTGTTCTTTTAAGCTATTTACAGCATTTAACAGTTGAGTAAAGTATACTCCTTTTAATAAAAGTTGGTGCATATTTCTCTCTACCTGATTTCTCCAGAATTTGGAAACTATTTATAAGTATTCTTAATTTATGGCAATATAGTTATTTGCCTAAGTACAATAAGAATCTGTTCTGGCCGGGCGCTGTGGCTCACGCTTGTAATCCCAGCACTTTGGGAGGCCGAGGCGGGCGGATCACAAGGTCAGGAGATCAAGACCACGGTGAAACCCCGTCTCTACTAAAAATACAAAAAATTAGCCGGGCGTGGTGGTGGGCGCCTGTAGTCCCAGCTACTCGGAGAGGCTGAGGCAGGAGAATGGCGTGAACCCGGGAGGCGGAGCTTGCAGTGAGCCGAGATTGTGCCACGGCACTCCAGCCTGGGTGACAGAGTGAGACTCCATCTCAAAAAAAAAAAAAAAAAAAAAAAAAGAATCTGTTCTTTTGCAACAGGACACAATGGGAGAAACTGGTTATTTTACCAAGGCTTTGGCTGTAATGGCATGCTTTCCTTTAAGGAATCAAATTTAACTTGTAGAGCCAATAAAAGCCTTTTGGGAAACTGGCCTCATACCTTGCCTACATCAGTCCCTCTACAAGGTTTCTGACCTGTGGTAAGTAAGGAATATCACTTTATGACAGGCCTAGAGCCCCCAAGTTATCTTGAAACCTCAAGAGGAGAGGAATTTACTCAACTCATAGGTATTTGAGGGTACAAACCTCTGGCAGGGCTCAGCTCTAAAAAAGTCTTATCTGAGATTCCTTCTATAGGACAGAGTTCCATCAAAGCCAATTGAAAAGCCTATGTAAAAAATAATTATCCTTGCTGCACTGTATACAAAAATTAGGCCAAGTATAATAAAGCAAAGCAGTCCCACCATGATTTGTCTTTAATAAAAATGGGAAACTGGAGAGAGTAACTGTTTCAAGAACTATGGTACACTTGTTAAGTCTCATCAGTTGTTTTTATGTTTGTTTCTGCAATTTAGGCTAACCCTGCTTATTCTTGTGAACCAACAAGTGATCTCTGGCTTCTACTCAGAAAAACAAGAGGGATGGGTAATGTAAAAACCTGAATCAGTATTCTAAATCTGAGCACATATTGCAATCAGCTAGCAACCCCATATCAGCTTGCTTCCAACGTTGCCCAGTTCATGGAAAGCCTAATTTAGTTGGGATAATTTTACTTATTTTACTTTACTGTTGTGGAATATATTGCTATTGTACTCTTTGTGTAAGAATGCAGGATAAGCTTACTGAATGTTTTCTTAAACTGAATACTTATTAATCTTCCAGATATCACCTTTTGTCAGAACTCAAGAGTTACGAATGACCCTTGCCATACCAACACTTTCTGACTGAGCTCCTCTCTACCCTGAATGCAAGAGAAACTCATACTTAGGCAGGAATATCATCACACCTATTCAGCTTGAAGAAGTTACAGAAGATGGATATTCTTCCCTCTGCAACCCTTAGGATTAAGGGTTCTCTTATAAAAGGGAGTGGGGGAAATGTCAGAGGTATTTGAACTAGAGCAACTCCATCTTGAATAGGTGCTTGGTAAAATGAGGCTGAGACCTACTCGGCTGCATTCTCAGATGGTTGAGACATTCTAAGTCACAGGGTGAGATAGGATGTCAGCACAAGATACAAGTCATAAAGACCTTGCTGATAAAACAAGTTGCAGTAAAGAAGCCAGCCAAAACCCACCCAAACCAAGATGACAAGACTGACCTCTGGTTGTCCTAATGACTACACTCCCACCAGCTCCATGACAGTTTACAAATGCCATAGCAACATCAGGAAGTTACCCTATATGTTCTAAAAAGTGGAGGCATGAATAATCCATGGTTTGTTTTTTTTTAGCATATAATCAAGAAATAACCCTAAAAATGGGCAAACAGCAGTCCTCAGGGCTTGTCTATGGAGTAGCCATTCTTTTATTCTTCTACTTTCTTAATAAACTTGCTTTCACTTTACTCTGTGGACTTGCCCTGAATTCTTTCTTGCACAAGATCCAAGAACCCTCTTGGAGTCTGAATCAGTACTCCTTTCCTGCAACACAGCTATTACTTATGAGTGGCATTTGAAGTGCAGGGCAGTCCTGTGGGATGGATCCCTCAACCTGCCACTCCGGATAGATAGATAGTGCCAGGTTTGAACTGAATTAGATGACACCCAGCTGGTGTCTGCTGAATTGGTTGGTGTTTGTGGAAAAATCTCACACATGTTGTATCAAAAGTATTGTGTTGAGTGGTGTGTGAGAGTAGGACAAATATTTTGGTTTTTCCTATCTCTTACAAGTACCTAGTGAGGTTTCTATAAATATTGGCTAAATTAGTCATAGTTAATGCCTACATAGTCCTTATTACATACCAGGCTCTATTTAAGAGCTTTATGTATATTAGCTCATTTAATCCACAGACCAACCCTGTGAGGTGGGAACTAATATTATTCCAATTTTATGGATGAGGAAATTACATGAAGAAGACATGCCCAAGATCATACAGCTATTAAGTAATGGAGGCAAAATTCACATCCAAAATTCTGAATTAGAGTCCATGACATTAGCCATGGTAGGTGGGTGGGTGAGTGGATGGATGGATGGATGGATGGATGGATGGATGGATGGATGGATTTTGGTTCTCCTTGGCAACTTACTTCATAATTTTTCTATAAAACCACATTACAACTGAGTGTTTTGGCCACAGGTATCTCATAAATATATAGAACTCCACAATCACTCAGTCTCTCTTCTAATGCAGAAATAGCTCTTTGGAAGGCAAAGTTTCCTCCCATGTGAAATGAATTTAATTTTCCAGGTATCTGTAAGCAACTGATTTTTTTCTTATTCTGTAAGAATCCCTTGATTTTAAAAGAGTAGCATTTTATTGCCAGAGAGGAATGGCTTTTTTATGATGTAACCATGTAATTAGCCAAGCATGAGGGGCAGTTTCAACCGTCATTTTAAAAATAGTATCACCTTAATAGTAGTATATTAACAAGAGCAGGCTCAGTCTGGGGCAGCCTATTCTGTTTCTTGCTATTCTTTAACTTTCCCTTCTTTCCCACTTCCTTCCTTTCTTCCTCCCTTTCTTCCTTCTGGAGGTAATACCCTCTGAAGGAACATCAAATTAGAGTTCAGATAATTGGCTATTTTTTATGAGGAACAAATTACATTCAGTACAAATGCCTTTTACTTTGACAAAGTTCTTTGTACTTTAAAGTACTGCTTTCCTGTATATTATCCCACTTGATTCTAGCAAAAAAAAAAAAAAATCCCCTTAAATAAAACAAAATACATCATTATTTTGCAGATTAGAAGACTAGAGTTGCCATTCTATACCTTTCACCAAATTATAATACCAATTTATTTAGAGATAGGATTATTTATTTGATTCATTCAACAAATCTTTATTCAGAATGTACTGTGTGCTGAACACTGTTCTAGGTGCTTGGGATATACCAGTAGACAAACAAATATTTCTGAGGCTAAGGAGCTTAATTCCAGAAGGAGAGATGCAAAATAAACATAATATAGTATATAGTATGAAGTATATAGTTAGAAGATGATAGAGGACATGGAAAAGCCCAGAAAAAGTGGGACAGGATGTGCAGTGATGAACATGTTGCAGAGACAAATGGGTGGTCAGGAAAGACCTCATTGAGATGGTGGCTTTTGATAAAGACTGTAAGAGAAGGAGGAAGCAATGTGAGCCAAGCTGTTACCTGAGGAAGACAGTTCCAGGCAGAAGTGCAGCTTGGATTGGAACCCTACCTTCCAGACACCTGGTACAAAGCCTTTGGTAGCTGACCCAATGAACCTGATATGGGGAGGGGCAATGGAACAAATGGGCTTTTTACATAAAGTCTACTAGGAAAACATAACCCAGGCCTCCTAGCTGTAATAAAGCAAACACACTCTATGGAAATGCTTATAATTCACTAGTAAATATTTAACAATCAGCATTCCAGAGAGACCTGTAATGTGTGTCAATTTGGGTGATGCAAATACTTTCACTATGGCCAATTTCAAGTTATCAAAATGACATTACTGAACTTGGAGTTGGAGCTGGCTTCAACAAGCTGATCCTTACCCTCTTCTAGGGAAAAAATTTCCAAAAACCACCCCCAGAATTCCAGGATTTCTCATCATCCATCCCTTATTTATTATTTCTTTATTCTGAGATAGGGCTTTCTTTCTCCCACCTTCATACTGTTGCTGGAAAGAGGTACCAATCCAGACCCCAAGAGAGGGTTCTTGAATCTCATGCAAGAGAGAATTCAGGTTGAATCCGTACAGTAAAGTGAAAGTAAGTTTATTAGGAAAGTAAAGGAATAAAAGAATGGCTACCCCATAGGCAGAGCAGCCCTGAGGGCTGCTGATTGGCTATTTGTATGGCTTTCCCTTGATTATATGTCAAACAGGGAGTGGATTATTCATGAGTTTTCTGGGAAAAGGTTGGGCAAATCCGAGAACTGAGGATTACTCCCATTTTAGACCATATAGGGTAAATTCCTGACATTGCCATGGCATTTGTAAACTGTCATGGCACTGGTGGGAGTGTCTTTTAGCATGCTAAGGCATTATAATTAGCATATAATGATCAATGAGGATGACCAGAGGTCACTTTCATCACCATCTTGGTTTTGGTGGATTTTGGCCAACTTCTTTACCCCACTGTTTTATCAGCAAGGTCTTTGTGACCTGTACCTTGTGCCAACATCCTATCTCATCCTGTGACAAAATGCCCAACCTCCTGGGAATACAGCCCAGTAGGTCTCAGACTCATTTTATACCCCTATTCAGGATGGAATCACTCTGGTTCAAATGTCTCTGACAATACCCCAGCACCAAAAGTCAAATCAGGAATTTATCTTTTTCTTTATGTTCTACAGGAAAATTTATGGAGAAAGGCCTGAATAGAGAAAGAAAAATCCAGACAGACAGAGATGCAAATGGAGGAGCCAAAGACAAATGTTGAGATGAGGGGAAAGGAAAACCTAACCCCTAACACGCACAGTCCAGCTGGGTGAAATATTCAAACTTATCTGAATTAGAATTCTATGAACTCCAGCACCAGGGGAAAAAAGGGAGAAAAAAGAGAAAATGCCCTGAAAGCAATGTGCTTTTTACTTGAGGAAATGATGTGAATCTATCCAAAATACAAATTTGAGTGCAGCTGTCCATCCTAAGTTTTACAAAAAAATAAATAAATAAAAATAAATAAATAAGTCTTACAAAAGATTTGGGATGGAGTTAGGAAAGTAGGATAGTTAGGCCTGAGTTTAAAACTAGGTGTGCAGAGCTGTCTTAATCATAGCTTTTAATAGTAACAATGATAACTACATGAAGCCACCTGCTTGCCTTGGTTTATTTAGCAAAATTAACCAGGACAAAGAATGAAATTAAAGGTCCAATTAAAACAGGCCAGAGGATTTTGAGTGTCCACATCTCACCAACGAAAGAAGTTCTAAGTGTGATGAACAAAGGTGCCAGGTAGAGAAACTCAGAAATGGCATGCTCTGCCATTCCACCCATGGCAAGGGGACTCTGCAATAAGCCCACATCCTTTGGCTAGACTGTCTCAATCCATTTAGTGGAATGATTCCTTTGAGTTTCATTCAAATTTGTAATCCACTGGGCAACACTGAATTAGATCTATGTTGGAAGGCTGTTGTGGAATAAAGACATTAAAGCTATTCTTAAGTCTTTGTCTCTGAAATTCCTTTCCAATTTGCTTCAAATAATACCAACTCTGCCTAGCCTTCTGGATGCAACACTCAAGGTGTTCTTTCTCTGTGCACTTAGTAGAGGGGAGAGACCAGGGAGATCCCACAAATATTTTAGAGGCTTTTTTCCAAAGAGGCTCCGATCTTCTTTATCTCCTGTATGAAATATTTTCTACCTATCTCACCGAGTTCCTATGAAAACTGAGCTTTAAGTAAAACTGAAAGCACCATGAGCCTTTGAATCAGAGGTTTTGATAACTATTATTATTATTTGCTATCACAAGAGACATCCACTGTTTTGTCTTCTGAGAAATGTACCTTTCGCTAAGTTCCAAACATGATTTTAAAGACAGCAGCTGTCATTTTATAGAACATGCCTCCCTGACCGCAGCGATTGTTCTAGAGATATCATGTGACTCAAGCAGGAACAATCATGGCAGCCTACCCTGTGGGCTGCGATGAAAAGAATATAAACTTTGGAGGAAATATACACTGAAAGGTCTTTAGAAATAAAAGAATTCTCAGCTGCACAGGATGTTCTGTCTGGAACCAGCCAGATTTGCATTCTAGTTCAAATATATAGAATATTTCTTGTACACAACTCCTAATCTTCCCTGCCTCACCTCTTATCCATCCTCAGTAACCAGTTCTGTCTAGGTTTTGACCAGCTCAAGCAGGCATGACCTGATAGCACCTCTCCTCTACAAGCTTTTCATATCCCACCCTGGGACTAGCCAGGAAGGATGGATTCAGATAAGAGCAACCCAGAAGCGCAGGGGAATTAACACTTTGCAGAGCAACACTTGACCATGGGGCAAATAAACCAACAGATAAATGTTCCCTTTTTTCTTTCCCCAGAAGGGCAGTTCTGAGAGGTATTTCAGATGGTCCTGTGAGATAGACCACGCAGGTTCTATCTGGCTCAGAGTGGCCAATTATAGCTCTGTGACCTTGAGCAAGTTACTTTCAAAGGGTATACTATCACTTTCCTTGAAGGTCTACTTTAAGCCACCTTCCTGACACCATGGTTACCTATTGTAAATATCAGCTGTGACCCTTTATAACCCACTTTACTGACAATCAAAAAATACATCCTTCTCTCCAATTTTTCTTTATAATCTATCAGAATCCTTAACAGTCCCATCCCTATTTTAATTACAGTTACCTCAGACTTTAATAAAGATCATGATCATTCATACTTTGTCTTTCTCTTTTCCACATAATTTCTTCTTTTTTCTTCCCTGATAGCGCTTACCTTCTAACCTCTGTGTCACCATGATAAGTGAAATCTCTCCAAATTCTTCACACTCTTCTAAGAAGCCAAGATGGTGTTTTGTGAAAGAGCAGAAAAAGCTCTGGACAAAGAATCAGGATTCCTGGGTTCCGGGTCCGACTTGCCAGTGATGGCCTCAGGGGCCTACGGCAAGAGCCGTCTCCTCTCAGTTCAGTGTCTTCAAACATAAAGAGATGGCCAGCAATGTCATTTCCAAAGCTCCTTCTTGTCCCAACTTATAGGGTCTATGCCAAATGTTATAGAATTGTGAGGTGGCCTTGGGTCAATCATTTGACTTTGATGCCGCCATTTGCCTCCTCGATTGTCCCAGCTCCCTCATTCCTAAACCACAAGAGGCCACAACAAGACAGTGACTGAAGAGTGTCTACCTGACTGCCATGAACACATGCAAAATGGTGTGGAGCAAGGCTGTTCAATAACCATGAAATGTATATATCCAAATGTATTCACAGTAAGAACACTCTTTCCTTGAGGAAAAGGGGGGATAGAAAAACATGTTTTAAAGTTTATACATTACAGCCAGATTATGAGTGATTTTTTCCTTGTGATTGCTGAATTATCTAAGTTTGCTAAAATAAGCATGTATTGTTCATTGTAATAATGTTTAAATAAGATTATGAACTGAAACTTCTCTGCCCATAGGCCAGGCAGGCAGCCTCAAATGCTGTGGCCTGAGCCTCCTGCATCCTGAAACATCTGCCTGAGCAGCAGCTCCCACGAGGTCTTTCCTTCTCGGCCTTATTTCCCACCATTCATCTCACCCACTCTGTGCTGAACAACAAACAAGGAAGTGTCTCCAGGGGGCCCCTGTTAAAGGATTATGTGTTTTTTGGAGGAAAGCAGGAGACCCATGAGCCTTGTCTGGCCCTCCCCATTGGTACACAGAAGCAGATTTGCTTCTCACATCAGTTCGTTCTCACCTTGGACAGCAGTAATAGGTGACCCCTCAATGGCCTGAGGGTGCTGGGAACAACCTGGGGGTCATGAGCCAGAGAACATAGGCCCTCGAACCAGCTTCTGGGTAAAGAGATAAGGAGGGAAGAGAAAAAGAGCTGTCAAGGATGGTGAGAAACAGATGTGATCCAAAAAAATCATTATTAATAGCAACCTGTTTAATCTCAGGTGTCCCAGGTTTGACAATGTTGGGAGGGAAAAGTTGTCTCCAAGTGAACTTAGAAAGGGAGAAAAGAGTGGATTCTGGGGTCAAACAGAACTGGTTCCAATCCCACTTACTAGCTATTGCTCCTTTAAAAAAGCTACTCAATCTCCTTCAACCTGTATTGTTTACTCCTTAACAGTAAAACGGGTAAGGAAAAAAAAAAAACAAAACCCTCTCTTGTCAGGCTATTTTGAAGACTAAAAGAGACAATATCTATGAAGGGCCTAAAATAATACCTAAAGTAGATCCTCCTATATAACTCCTACTATTAATAATTTGTATTTATTATAATAAGGTTGCCCTTGGATATTGCTCTTGATAATGTAATGGTTTGTGACTACCTAATGGAATTCACGGGTAGTCACAAACCATTCACATGATCATTTGTACGTTTATTTAACAAAAATCTATCAAGCGCTCAAATACCATGCTCTGGGGAAACACATCTATGCCCTTAATGAGCAGCCAGTTTGGTACATGAGGGAGACATCTAACAGACAGGGTGGTCATAGTGTAATGGGTGGGTGGAAGGTAGGAAGAGGAGTTTCAGGAGTGCTAGAAAGAGAGATCGCTGCCTGGGAGAATTGGGGAAAGCTTCACAAAGAAGGCAAGGTTTTATCTTTTTGAGGAGGTTTGTTTTGGTAGAGAAGAACAGGGAGGGCATTTTAGTGAGCTCAGCTTGTGCAGAAACAGAACTGTGGAAGGGATAGGGTGTATTTGGGCAATGGGATGACTTTCAGTGTTAGCAAAGTACATTTGGGTCAGGAAATGTGAGAACTGAAATTGGAGGCCGGAACCAGATTGTGATGATCTTACACACCATAACAAGGAATTTGGCAAGGTGGAGCCAGCACAAATCTTTAAGCAGGTGAGTGACTCGATCACATTTACGTTTTCACTCGGATAGGAGACTGAACTGAAGTGAGAGAAGCCTCAAGCGAGAAGACCAGAAAGGAAGCTGTTGTAATGATCCAGAGAGGAGATAATGAGACCCTAGTAAGGCAAGGACAATGCTAAGAAGTGGGGGTGGCTTCAGAAGCTATTTCAGTGATAGAATTGAAAGGATTTGGAGACCGGCAGGGGCAACGAGAGAGATGGATGAGTTCCAGGTTCTGGCAAGGTATCCAGCTCTAAAGACAGGATGGCTGAGTTCACTGAGAGACAGGAAGGGAGCCCACTTTGAAAGGATGCTGAATTGCTGAATCCAACTTGAGTTTGAGGTGGCTGAGGGGCATGTGGGTGAGATACTTGGCATAATGTTGGAAATATGGGATCAGGAGCTCAAGAGAAAAGTCGGATGCAAACTTTAGAATAATTAGCACATGGGTTGTCATTGATGCCGTGGCAATGGTTAGGATCACAAAGGAAAAGAATTGTACATTGGAACGGGGCCAGTGACTGGTGGGAGCATACATCCAGGTTTGCCTGGGATAGTCCTAGTTTACACCTGTTGTCCCAGCATCATTATTAATAGCAACCTGTTTAATCTCAGGTGTCGCAGGTTTGGCCATAAATTATATAGTCCTCTTACCAATGACCTAACTCTGGGGACCATCAACGAGTGAAAGAGACAGGGCTGGGAAATCAAAAGGTTGGAGGAAACCAGGAAGGAGAGCATCTTTAACCATGCAGGGAATAGTCTAATTAAATGTATAAATTCTACACTATCAAACAAAAACCCCAACAAAACTTTTATTGAAATTTGATCATTTAAACTAAAGTCATCCTTTTAAAAAAAAAAATAAGCATAAGAGATAAGCCATGAAAATTCCCAGATAGAAGCAAAAGGAGCAAGAACTAACTTCACCGTGTTTTAAATTGATTATAAGCCTGCAGCAATAAAAGAGTTTGGTACTGATGGAGGAATTGACAGAAACATCAATGAAATAGAATAAAGGGTATAAACATAGAACCGAACACATATGGGAGTTTAATACATGGTAGACATGACATTTCTGATGGATGAAGCTAAGATATATTAATTATTAAATTATGTTGGGACAGCTGGCCAACCATCTGGAAAAAAAATAGGCTAGATTTCTACACATTACTACCATTCCAGATGGATAAAGCATTAAACATTTTAAAAAGAAACCATAAATGTACTAGAAGAAAGCATGGATTTTTTTTAATCACCCTGAGGCTGATGCTGGGGTTAAGAAGACCTTAATAACCATGATGCAAACCCCTAAATACATAAAGAAAAATTTGATGAATTTACCTCAGTAAAAATTGGTATTTTCTCCTGGGCAAATAGAACATGAATAAAGCAAAAAAAAAAAAAAATCAAATGGCAACATAGGAAAATATTTGTAACATATGTGGTAGACCAATCTTGAGCTCTTATGAATCAGTAAGTAAAAGGCCAACAACTCAAGTTTTTTGAGGGAATAAAAGATATGTAAGGAAAAAAATTACCATTAAACATAAGAAAAGATGCTTAATCTTATTCATAATTTTAATCACTTCCAATTCAGATTGGAAAAAATACACCACTTAACAGTTTTCTTGACATACAATTCATATACCATAAAATTCCCCCATTTAAAGTATAGAATACAGTGGGTTTTCATATATTCACAGAGTTACGTAACCATCGTAGTATTCCCTCTGAGCCTCAGTAAGCCTGGGGTGATTATGGAGCTGCTCTCATGGAAGTGTTGTGAGAAATGATTGGAAATATGCATGTAGAAGACTTGGCACAGTGCCTGACCTATAGGAAGCCCTCAGCCAATAGGAATAGTTATGGTTATTACCTAGGGTCACATAGTAAATCGGGGGTGAAGCTGATGGTGGCACAAGACTCATCTTACCCGCAGGGTTTTCTCCCCTTCCTCTGTCCTCTGGCTGCTTCTGTGCAGTGATGTGAGGAGGTGTAGGTGGGGAAAAGGCAATGACATCAATTGTTTGAAAAACCCTGAGATGGCTAATAATTGAGTCAGCCACAACCACTTCCATCAGCTAATCCAGTGATTCTCAAAGTTAAGACTGAACACACTTTCACACACTTTTAGGAAGTTTTCCTATATGTATATTTCATAAATATCTCAAAAACTTCATAAATAGCTCATAAAATTAAAATGAAAAGTTGGGCAGAGAAAACAAGATTCAAGAAGATGCTGCTTTCTGAAATAAGATACTAAACAAGAGACAACAATTTTCAAGATAGGTGGCTGATAAAAAGTTAATCAATTCAGAAATCCTTCATGTACATTGAGACTATAAAAGGGATATAAAATTGAAAATCTCAAAGTATTTCAGAAAATAGCCTTTGATATGCTGAGGTTCATGTCCTATTAAGGTTTGAGGTGGACACCACTTGCCCCTTACATCAGAGAACTCAATTTGCATACCCTGCAGCTGGGGATCAAAGTGGACTGGTTTCTGGCACAACTCACCTACTTACCCAACACCGAAAATCAGCCATCCCATTCAAGAATCTGTTGGGAAAACCTTCCTACAGAAGAAACCTACTTCAGCCCTCTGTACCAGTCAGCCTAAGTTCTTCATTCATAAATAAAAGGAATCTCAAAGAAGCTAGATTTTTGAAGGAAATCAGAAATATGAAAGGGAAAGACCAAATAAAACAACTGAACCCTCCCAGGAACCAGAAAATTCAATAAATAGAAGAAATTTAAAAATTCTAAATGAGCGTCCTCAGAAAGATTCAAGAGGATTTTGCTTTCACAAAATATGAATGCTCCTATGAACAGAAAGCATCAGGAAAAAGGAAGAATACATGGATACTTAAAATATAATTGACAAAATGAAATTATTCAACAGAGAGGTGGAATATTAATATAGACATGGCCAAGGCTGAATTGGTGGTCTGCCAAACAAAGCCAAGGAAATCTCAAAGAACTTCAAACTAAGTGACAAAGAGAAAGTTTTGTAATTGAAATGTGGGTCAGTTGCTCACTGCATACAGAGTCCAATTAAAAAGAGCGAGGTCTGATATGAAGCAAGTATATTTATTCTGAAGCTAGCTTGGGGAAGAGGCACAGATGTCCTGCCTTAGTGCTCCACTTTTGGAACAGAAAGTAGACACTTTTATAAGGTAGGGGAGAAAATGAGCAAGGGCAGGGGCCCCTTATCTACTGGGCAGTTGAGTTGGTGCTTTCCAAGTTGTAAAGTGGCCAAATGGGCATGCTTTCAACATACCTTCCTGAGGCAAGCCCCTGGAGGTGAGAGTCCTGTGGGAGCATGCATTGGTCTGCAAATCAAAACTGTCAACTCTCAAGGAGAGGTCTATCTTGGTGCACACAGATGAACTTGCCCTGTAGGGAATGTCTGGTGAGGGGGAGGTGAAGGTTGTATTTGCATTTCTAAAGGGCTAAGAGGTGAGAACCGGGGGGAAAAAAGAAGAAATAAAAGAAGAGAGAGTGGGAAAAATTAATTAAACCACCTCTTAGAAAAATGGGAGTACTTGGTTACAGTTCGAAAAGAAAGTTGAAAAAGACAAAGAAGACCAATCCAGGGGGTCCAACATCTGCTTAGTAGAGGTTCAAAAGAGAGACAAGAGAGACAAGAGACAAGCTGGTTCAAAAGAGAGAGAAGAGAAATTTGCATGAGGAAATAATAATAGGATAAACAAACATAAGAATTTTCTGAGCTAAAGACTCAAGTCTTTAGATTGGGATAGGTCTACAGGCTCCCAAGCAGGTGAACTGTGGGAAAAGTGACATTTATACATCTTCTGAGATTTCAGAATTCCAAAGATGAATATTCTAACACCTCTCAGAGAGGGAAGAACAAGTCACCCATGAAGAAGTAGTGGCATCAGACTTCTCATCTGCATTACAAGCTATCAGAAGACAATCGAGCAAATTCTTTAACATTCTAATGACATGAGTCATTCTGTACCTACACATGCCAGTTATTGATTTATGGCCTCTTGGCTCCAAATTCTCCCTTTTTGCTTGCTCTGTGAAAATGGATCTGGATCCTTTAAGTATTTTCCCTTGCCTGGTATCACTGAAACACAGCCAGTAGAGAGCCTGAAGAGACATCCCTGGGGAAAAGAGATTTATTTGCTTGCTGGTTCTGGAATGCTCCCTTGGTGGGCTCCTATAGCACAGGCAGCTTCTTCAGCACCAAGCTGAAACTGCCTTTGCAAAAATTATAACTGAGGAAATTATGACAGTGAGAGAGATCTGACCTAACTGACTCCTTCTTGTTTCTAACCTCCAGTCTACCCTTGTTCATTCCTGGGCATAGGCTGAACTAACTTTAAGAGAAACTTATTTTATAGTTTGAAACAAAGACGTTAACAGTCCTTTCCCAAAACAAACTCCCTTTCTGCCTGGGGACTAGACTGTCTTTGCAGGACTAACAAATTAGTCACAAGATTAGAAATTATGGCTTAGGAGTTATGCAGCTAGAGGCTGCAAGATTCCGCTCCTGGGGATATCATCACTATTATAAAACCTAAGATGACTGCTTGAGATATTTTACAGACCCTAATTGATCTGCTGGCACCACCCTAGATAGATAAACTGGTTCATCTGGTCTTATGGCTCACAACTCAAAAACTGACTCAGCATAAGAGGACAGCTTCAACTCCCTATGATTTCATCTCTGACACAACAAATCAGCATTCCTGATTCACTGGGTCCCCTATCCCCCCAAATTATCCTTTAAAATCCACGATACCTGGTCTCCCATATAGCATGCTCTGTGTGAATTAAACTTTTTCTCTATTGCAATTCTCCTGTCTTGATAAATTGGCTCTGTTTAGGCAGTGAGCAAAATGAACTGGTTGGGCAGTTACAAAGCTTCTCCAGTAGCCAAGTCCTGTAGTACAAGGCTGGCAGCAGCAGGCTGGAAGTCTGTTCCCCTGGAATCACCCCCTGAGCAGTTTTGTAGTGCAGTGCATCTGGTAAGACCAGTCTTCCATAGCACCTTAGAAGATCAATTTCCAGCTGGCGTGGTACCACAATGACTCCCCTGCTATGCAGTGAGCTATGGCTATGTCCTTTCCAACAAGACCTGGATCTCAGCTCTGGGAAAAGGAGGAGAGGAGGAGGGGAGCTCTTTCTGGGTGCTCTGTCTCAGCCCAGGGGTAGAATGGCTCCTTGTATCTGTCATTCCTATATTTTTTAGAGTTCTCTTTCCTTTTTACTTAGCAATTCCTCATTACTCCAATTCTCTGTTAAAGTTTATAATTCTTTATATTACTTTTCCTGTTCAAATTACTCTGTAATTTCTGTCTCCTGATTGGACCAGACTGATCACTAGACTTTAGGGGTCCAGATAAATATGAATCATGTATGACAGCCAAATAAAGGCATTTTCAGAAATCTAACAATGCAAAAAATTATTCTATAATTTCCAGTAATTATTTGACCATAGAAAATATGTATGTCATGAACTAGGAAATTGTGGAGGTTGCTTATACTGGTCTTGCGTCATTTGGGCTACTTAAAAAAGATGACAAAGACCCCGTCAGTCTCCAGAAAGGAAAAAGTAACTCTTCTTGCATTAGTGGAAATTGCAACCCATTAGAACTAATAATTGCTAACCCACTAGATCCCCGCTGGAAAACAGGGGAATATGTAACCCTAGGAATTGATGGGACCAGTCTTGATCCCAGAGTCCATATCTCGATATGAGGAGATGTCCAAAAATGCTCTCCCCAACCAGTGTTTCAAACTTTTTATAATGAACTAAATGGGCCGGTACCAGAAATTCCAGGAAAAACTAGAAACTTGTTTTTGCAATTAGCTGAGCACGTAGCTCAGTCTCTTAATGTCAATTCATGTTATGTTTGTGGAGGAACTATAATGGCAGATCAGTGGCCATGGGAAGCCTGAGAATTACTGCCTACAGATCCAGTTCCCGGTGAATTCCCGGCCCAAAAGAATCATCCTGATAACTTCTGGGTCCTAAAATCCTCAATTACTGGGCAGTATTGCATAGCGAGAGAAGGAAAAGAATTTACCCACCCTGTAGGATGGCTCAGTTGTCGTGGACAACTACAAAAACAGCCATTTGGTGGAGTTCAAACTACACTGAAAAGAATCCATTTAGTAAATTTCCAAAGTTGCTGACCGTGTGGACCCACCTGGAGTCCCATCGGGATTGGAAGGCTCCCTGGATTATACTGGATATGTGGGCATAGAGCCTATGCTAAGCTGCCTGACCAATGGACAGGTAGTTGTGTTACTGGCACTATTAAACCACCTTTCTTCCTACTGCCCATAAAAACAGGCGAACAAACCTGACAAAAACAAGCAATGGGGAAAGGATTCCCTATTTAATAAATGGTGCTGGGAAAACTGGCTAGCCATATGTAGAAAGCTGAAACTGGATCCCTTCCTTACACCTTATACAAAAATTAATTCAAGATGGATTAAAGACTTAAATGTTAGACCTAAAACCATAAAACCCCTAGAAGAAAACCTAGGCAATACCATTCAGGACATAGGCATGGGCAAGGACTTCATGACTAAAACACCAAAAGCAATGGCAACAAAAGCCAAAATTAACAAATGGGATCTAATTAAACTAAAGAGCTTCTACACAGCAAAAGAAACTACCATCACAGTGAACAGGCAACCTACAGAATGGGAGAAAATTTTTACAATCTACCCATCTGACAAAGGGCTAATATCCAGAATCTACAAAGAACTTAAACAAATTTACAAGAAAAAAATCAAACAACCCCATCAAAAAGTGGGCGAAGGATATGAACAGATACTTCTCAAAAGAAGACATTTATGCAGCCAACAGACACATGAAAAAATGCTCATCATCACTGGCCATCAGAGAAATGCAAATCAAAACCACAATGAGATACCATCTCACACCAGTTAGAATGGCCATCATTAAAAAGTCAGGAAACAACAGGTGCTGGAGAGGATGTGGAGAAATAGGAACACTTTTACACTGTTGGTGGGACTGTAAACTAGTTCAACCATTGTGGAAGTCAGTGTGGCGATTCCTCAAGGATCTAGAACTGGAAATACCATTTGACCCAGCCATCCCATTACTGGGTATATACCCAATGGACTATAAATCATGCTGCTATAAAGACTCATGCACACGTATGTTTATTGTGGCACTATTCACCAACCCAAATGTCCATCAATGATAGACTGGATTAAGAAAATATGGCACATATACACCATGGAATACTATGCAGTCATAAAAAGGATGAGTTTATGTCCTTTGTAGGGACATGGGTGAAGCTGAAACCATCATTCTGAGCAAACTGTCACAAGGACAGAAAAGCAAACACCACATGTTCTCACTCATAGGTGGGAATTGAACAATGAGAACACATGGACATAGGAAGGGGAACATCACACACTGGGTCCTGTTGTGGGGTAGGGGGAGGGGGGAGGGATAGCATTAGGAGATATACCTAATGTAAATGACAAGTTATTGGGTGCAGCACACCAACATGGCACATGTATACATAGGTAACAAACCTGCACATTGTGCACACGTACCCTAGAACTTAAAGTATAATAATTTAAAAAAAAAACTGGTGGGGAGCGAAGGAAGAGATTCATATCATAGAAAAATGGTATGGAAAGTGCTTTTCTTCATGAAAAGAATTCATACAATATCATCTTTGTGGGAATTAAAAACAGTATCCTGCTAGAAGAACCAGTTTTTAAAATGTGTCCCTTCCTTGGACTGACAGACCCATACCAGAGCAAATAACTTCGCCAAGGATGCTGGCTAGGGGTTTCAGCCCCACTTACATCCCCTTGGCCAAACATCTTTGTGCAGGGAACAGCACACACCATTGTGCACAGAGGCCCTACTTGATCCCATGCGAATCTGTGACACATTCATTGTTCTTGCCATCACCAAACACAAGGAAACTAGGAGAGTCCATCCCAGTGAAACCCTCACCTCTGCCCAGATTGCAATTATTTTACCAGAACATCTTAAGACTTAGGCGTTAAGGAAATCCAGGCTTACACTGGAACTGGTGTGAACATGAAAATTTCCTGACCTGCTTTTAAAGCACCTAACATAGATGATGTTTGCTTAACAGCTCTTCACCGTCCTCAGCCCTCACATGTATCCCCCTTTTCTCGGGCATTTGTTTTTCAGGGCATTTGTTTTTCAAAGCAACTCACACAACTCTGTGTTTGGAAGAGCTGTTCCATTCAAGCACCTTGGGATATTGCTGGCGTAGTGTGCCACATACTCCACCCTCCATAGCACAGAATTCTAGCTCAGGACCTAGATGGCAAGCTTTGCCTTGGCCATGTGGTCTATACATGCCCTCAGGAGTATCTTTTTTAATGTGTGAAATGTGTTGTTTGTGGGTGGCTGCACATCCCCTTTTGCCAGCTGCTTTCCTCTTTGAGACTGGTATCTCAGCGGTTCAGACGGGCTTGTCCCATAAATCACAGAGAGGAGGAGGGTTAGAAGACAGAAAGAAACAAGACATGTGGCATATGGAATTTGTCCAGAACCACATAGATGCCTGCTAGTTACAGTGTTGGAGCTCGCTCACTCTCTCTCATATCTACGAGACTAATTTACCCTTCTGTTATTGTTATTATTTGTTCTGGGAAGTTTTTGTTTTACTAGAACATCTGGCACTATAGTTTCACACCCGAGGGTTTCCTGGAAACACTCTCGGGGAGGAGTTCGAACCTTTGCTACTGGAACTCGCCTGGGCCTGAAATGTGGTGAGCTATAATCTCAGCCCACGTCACGTTCTCTCCCTTGTTTCCTTTGCAAAACATCATTACAATCAGTCCCACTGTTTTTCAATGAGAGATGCTGGCACCAAGCCTAGAGACGGCTACACAGGCCTTGTCCTGCCAAGAGTGGAGATAACGTGGGCCTGATACAAAGCCCTCTGACCACACCTCTGGGTAGCTCCTGCTCCTACCCTGAAGCACAGCCTGGCCTCCCGGATGAGGTCAGAGCGCCAAGCCCAGGAGCAGGCTGGGTGTGCACCAGGTCCCACCCTGGGAGCCCTGGTTCTCGTCACATTGTTAACCACGAGACCTACCCGCCTGTCCTAATTTCTACAGGAGAGCCTCAGGGCCCCTTTCAGTTTTGAAAGGCCCTGATGAAATGAAGAATGTGACTCGTGAGTCTCTGGAAGGGCCCCGTCTCCCTTCCCTCTTCCCATGGAGTCTCTCCCTCTCCTTTCTGTCCTTGCCTCAGCTGCGTTGTCTGCAGCAGCTGTTCGCAGAAATTCTCTTCCCCAGCATCCTCAGAGGCTGGTTCCTTGACCTAAGACTGCAGTGTCAATGTCACCTTTCCTAAAAAGTCTTCCTTCTCTGATCCCCCAGGTGAAAAGGGCCACTGAGCGGCTCCAACACTTCAGTCTTTTAATTATCTGCATGGAACTAACCACTATCTTAGAGTTTGCTCCTAGGCTTGCCTCTTGGATTTTTACCTGACCTTACCTGCTAGAGGGGGAGCCTGTCTTGTTCACCTAGAATAAATGCCTTGCACTGTGAAAGGAAAATAAATCTTGGGATCCCAAAATCACTAAGCCAAAGGGAAAAGTCAAGCTGGGAACTGCTTAGGGAAAACCTACCTCACGTTCTATTCCTAAAAAAGCTACTAAATTTAAAAATAAAATAAAATAAAATAAAACAAAATAAAATAATTTTTTAAAAAAGCTACATTCCTTCCTCACAAGGAATTTCTTTGTGGACAAAGGACAGACGGAACTCAAAGTCATTCCTCTTCTCACCAAGATAAATGCAAATCTGACTGCCTCCTTTGGAGAGGCTAATCAGAACCTCAAAAGAATGCAACCATTTGTCTCTTACCTACATATGACCTGGACGCCCCCTCCCCGCTTTGAGTTGTCTCACCTTTCTGGACAGAACCAATGTACTTCTTACATATATTGACTGATGTCTTATATCTCCCTAAAATGTGTAAAACCAAGCTGTGCCCCCAACCACCTTGAGCACATGTCATTAGGACCTCCTGAGGCTGTGTCATGGGCATGCGTCCTTTGGCAAAATAAACTTCCTAAATTGACTGAGACCTCTCTCTGATATTTGGGGTTCACACCACATAGAAGGTACTGAATTAACATTTGTCAAAAACATACTGTCCCGACTCCTTACTAGTGTGATCTTGGGAAAGTTAACATTTGTGTCTCAGCTTATCTTAAAAATAGAACTAATTATAGTGCCTAATTCCTGGGATTGTTGAGATAATTGGACAAAGTAATTATTGTGCCGTCCTTAGCAGAGTGCCTGCACAAAGTGAGCGCTCAGCAAGTATTAGCTATTATCATTAGCAACATGTTAACCCATTTGCACTTGGTCATTTCCCAGTCCTCACTAGTTTCCAGCTTAGCTGGTCCTGAAGGAGTGGAGGGGAGCCCAGAGGGAAGGTCAGGCCTTTGAAGGCACCACAGGGAAGTGCGGAAGAAAGAAATGCACCACAAAGGAATGCCTCCTATTTCTCAAATAAGGACTACTCCTTTCCAAAGGGTTCTTTCTTTCCCCCTTTTCCTTCTCCCCCATCCCTACCAATACCACACAACTGAACCTGGCCCTACACTTGTTACAAGCAGCAGGAGCCAAAGGTCAGTGACACTCTATAGACACGTGGCTCAGCCCTCCAGCTGGGCTGAGGACAAGTGACTGTTCTTCCTAGCTGTGTCACCTAAAAGTAGGGCAGACAAAGATGTCTGATAAGTCACGATTCAACCTCAGCCATGACAGGAAGAGGAGGAAGGTCAGTTGGCTTCGGTTGTAACCATGGTCCAATATGGGCTCAAACCCATGACATGGCTAAAGTGTCCTGCACCAGGCACACGAGGCCATTTTGCCTGAGGATTTGGCATTTACTAGGAGATGGTTTACGTAGCTACCCAGAGGAAATAAAGAGACTGATTTTCACAAGGAAAAGAGACCTTGTGCTCTTCTAGAGCAGAGACTATCTCTTGATCATACCTTCCCTCTGCCCACAGTCCCCAACAGAGTGGGCACTGCCAGCTACTCGTCTTCCCAAACCAGCCAGTTGCTTTTAGCCCCCCACCCCCCATCAGGGTCACGTGGATGTTCTTAAACGCTGATCCACAGTCACCACCTGGTGTGTCAATGACCAGGTGGGGGTCATCTCATGGCCACTGACACTGAGTTCTCCCTCTTTATTACCACCCAGGCAGGTGCTGGGCTTAGTAATGATGCAGTCTCTCTGGGTCAGTCTGGTATCTCCATCAAGTTGTGAATCTTACTTTGTCCACATTGTGATGCCTCCTGCCCTGGAAAAGACAAATCCCTGCTGGGCAAACCTCTATCTACCTAACAACAGAGAGAGGAGAAGACTGCAGACCTCAAGAAGTTCTTGGCAGCGTGGCCCTGCAGAAGACACAGAGGTTTGTCAGGTCTCAGTTTAGGTTCCTCCATAAACCAACCCTGAGACCAGGATTTAGGGGCAAGTGTTTCTGTGGAGGTGACCAGAATGCACAATGACTGAGCTGGAAGTTGAGATAGGGAAGGGAAAAAAGCCAATTAAGGGGTATAAATGAGAAACTTACAATTGCAGACAGCCAGGACTCAGTCCTACTGGGACCCTCTTAGGGACTGTGCAGCACACACCTCAGAATTGATCACTGTGTCCCTTACTGGCTGAGCGAGGCTCCTGGAGTATTGATTCCCCAGCACTTCAAGTCTGTTCCCAGGAAACACAGCCAGAGAATATTCTCATCCAGGGGGCTGAGGAAGCCATTGTGCCTGTACAGGAGCTGTCTGTGAATGATGTCCACGATAGACTAAGGGGACTTGGGCTGGGCCCCAACAACTCCTGCTACATGTAATGACAGATATGAGCTTGTTAGAACAGTGCCCCATGGGTAGAGGTGTTTTAGAATATCTCAGATTTTTGTTAACTTCCTAGAAACTCTCTCAAAAAATCCTTAAGTAGACACAGTTGCATAAATGAGCCTTTTTATGATTTCTTTGAAAGAATGATTCATGTGCATGAAACAAAGCCTTCCCCACTTGTGGCTTGGGTTTTGCCCTTCCTGGAATCTTAATCCAGGGCCTCCAAAGCTTTGAGTAGGAAGTTCGGACACTGGGAGGAGGTCAGATCTCACCATTTTTCCATGGAGACCAAGCAGGAAAAGAGACAGAGTAGTCTGTTTTGCAGTGCTTTGAAGTTCAGATGAAAAGCCCAGCAGGGAGGCACACACACCCTTCCCCAAAGTATGGGTGTGCAGTGGGGAACTCAGGAACTGGTGGAATAAACTGGATTCTACTGAGAAAATATAATCTCTCCCCCCAGGTGCCCTTCCACCACCCATCTAGACGTGGCTACTTTCAAAAGCCCTGGGCCAAACAGGCTTATTTTGAACAACAGAACCATATCAGGGAAAATTTCCTGGAATTCAGACATGGAAAAACTCACCCAACTACCATGTGATACCTTGATCCATGGAGCTCCCACTCCCCGCAGGCACTGTTAACCCCTATAGGGCCTTTGGATAATATCCTCATTCAACTAAATGTCACATTGGTCTTTGCCAACAAAGAGGAATTTTCCACATGCTTTGCTGCCTCTCTTACATTCTTGAAAATGGCAGGTGATTCTGCATAGAAGGTTCCAAGAAGGAAGAAACGTCTCCTTATTCCCGGGCTACAGCCCACATTGAAGGTCCACCATTGACCAAAAAGATGGGAGTAGGTCAAGAAGTTTTCTGCAACTACAGCTTTAGAATAAAAATTGCTGATAAACAGTTCACCCAGGTGATGGTGAGAGGGTCACAAGGTAGACAAGAAGGAAGTCAGAGTCCTGTGTTCCTGTTGACTCTTACTGATTTTGTGGCCTTGGATGAATCATTTGACCTATCAAGACCTGTAAATTGATGGGTCACTTAGGAATAGTAAATACAGTCAGCTCTTAGAACACTGCCCTCTACCTAGAACAGAACCTCAGCAACTACAACTGTGCCATAGCCCCTAGAAGAGTCCCTTGCATACAATATAGGCACTCAATATTTGGTGACTGAATGAATGAGTGAATGTGGTAAACGTGTCTACTGCTCTGACTCCTGCACCCAGGGCAGATATTACTAATCAACTGTGACTGTTTTTCATGTAAAAAGTAGATGCAGTGTCAGAATTCTGCTTAGCATAACTCTCCAGACAGGCACAACCAATTAGAGATCACATGTGAAATGTTATCTATTTGCCATTCCTGAATGAGCTCTAGTATTTTTCCACATTAAACTTTCCTAGTAAGAGAAATACTAAAAGATAGATGGATTGTCACTCAGAGAAAATAAACACAATTGAATATTTTGATCTTGTTTTTCTGCGTAAGAATCGGTATTTTTTCATCCTGACTAGTGCAGGAAATGCATTTGTTCAGTGAAGACTCCGTAATATCAGGCTACTTGGAGTTCTTGTGGCCGAACCCACATTCCTAGAGCCCTGTGGGAGCCATTCAATTTCTCATCCCAATCATGTAGAAGAAAACTGGCTCCAAGGCATATCCCCATCCTGGCAATTAGACACCTCTGGTCAGTGTTAACTCTAGGAGGGTCTAATGTCTGGGACCTGGTTTGTCATCCGAGGGCCATACTCCCTACCAAGTTCACATTGGTGAAATATCAAGGACAACAATAAAAGGAAAAAGAAGCTACAGAGAGGCAACAGAGAGTGAGATAGGAAGAGGGGATTTTCAACACAGAAATCTTCAATGTTTTTAGCCCTCACTGGCTGAGCTGCCTAGAAATAGTTGGTAGCATTAATCTATTGTCTTTTGTGGAAGGCTGTGTAACAGCTTGATGGGTTCATCTTGCTCTCTGATAAGACAGAGTGAATTTATCAAGACAGGGGAATTGCTACAGAGAAAGAGTTTAATTCATACAGAGCTGGCTGAACAGAAGATTGCAGTTTTATTCAGCCTCCCTGAAAATTTAGAGGCTAGGATTTTTTTAAAGATAGTTTGGCAGGCAGGGGCCTAGGGAATGGGGAATACTGATTGGTCAGGTCAGGGATGGAATTACAGGGAGTCAAATCTGTCCTCTTGCACTGAGTTTGTTCCCAGGTGGGGACCATGAGATGAGATGAGCCAGTTTACTGGTCTGGGTGGCACCAGCTGATCCATCAGAATACAGAGTCTGAAAAATATCTCGAACACCAATCTTTATGATAGTGATGTCATCTATAGGAGCAACTGGAGTGATTAGTGATCTTGTGGCCTGCAGCTACATGACTCCTGAACCATAATCTTTAATCTTGTCACTAATTTTTGGTTTTACAAAGGCAACCTGGTCCCTAAGTGATATGGTTAGGCTTTGAGTCCCCATCCAAATGTCATCTTGAATTGTAATCCCCAGGTGTGGAGGGAGAGACCTGGTGGGGGGTAAATGGATCATGGGGGTGGTTTCCTCTATGCTGTTCTCATGACAGGGAGTTCTCACAAGATATCGTGGTTTTATAAATTGCAGTTTCCCCTGGGCTTTTCACTCTCTCACCTGCCGCCGTGTAAAACGTGCCTGCTTTCCCCTTTTGCCATGATTGTAAGTTTCCTAAGGCCTCTCCAGCCATGCAGAACTGTGAGTCAATTAAACTGCTTTCCTTTATAAATTACCCAGTCTCAGGTAGTATCTTTATAGCATTGTGAAAACGAACTAATACACCAAGCAAGGAGAGAGTTTGTTTGCAGAGAGGCTGTTATCATCTTTGTTTCAAAGTTAAACTATAAACTGAATTCCCTCCAAAGTTAGCTTGGTCTACCCCAGGAATAAACAAAGGCAGCTTGGAGTTTAAAGGCAAGATGGAGTCAGTTAGGTCAGATCTCTTTCACTGTCTTAATTTTCTCACTGTTACAATCTTTGCAAAGGAGGTTTCATCTGAATGACTATCTTGGGCACAAATATTAAAGCCCACCAAATGGCTTTTGGAACATCATCAAAAGAAAAGTATGAAGTTGCCAATCTTCACATTTGAACAGAGCTGTGAATATCTTGGGGATAGCTGATGACTCATGCTCCTCTGCACGGTGCTCACCTAAGCAAGCTATAACCACCTGATGGGTCCTTCCTGCCTGCTGCACAAACAAAATCAAACTTACCAAGACCATGGCATTGCAGTAAAGAGTTCAGTTGATATGAGGAAACAGATATTACTCAAATCAATCTCCCCAAATGCTCATAGGTTAGGGTTTTTTCCAAAGATAATTTGGTGTGCAAGGGGCTAGGGTAGGGGGCATGCTGATTGGCTGGGTCAGAGAGGAAATCATAGGAACTGAAGCTGTCCTATTGTGGCTGAGTCAGTTCCTGGGTGGGGGCCACAGGACTGGTTGGCAGGTCCAGGTGGGGCCATCCCATTGTTACAAATGCAAAAACCTGAAAAGACATCTCAAAAGGCCAGTCCTAGGTTCTACAATAGTGATGTTATCTGCAAGAGTAATTGGGGAAGTTGCAAATCTTACAAGCTGCAGAATAATTGCTGGTAATTCTAGCCCTTCTCATCCCCCTAACTTGATGGCCCTTTCGTTAGTTTTACAAGAACAGTTTAGTTTTGGGGAAGGGCTATTATCATTTAAACTATAAATTTCTCCCAAAGTCAGCTTGGCCCACACCCAGGAATGAGCAAAGACAACCAACCTGTAAGGCTAGAAACAAGATGGAATGAGCCATGTCAGATTTCTCTCACTGTCATAATTTTGCAAAGGCAGTTTCAAAGCCATGGCCAGGGCTCTTCTCTCCCATTGTTTGTTGCAGTCAGCACCACGGCCTTGCCTGGTCACTTGCCTGACATCTACACTGATTGACATAAGCTAAATTAACTGTCTGCTTTTCTGTATGAGGAGAACAAATGAAGTGGATCACTGTGCCCCCACATATGCAAAACACTGAGGAACAGATATTTTCTCTGGCCAAAACATCAGTTTTCAGTATGTTAATCTACTGTTCATTGTCTTCCAGGCTTGAATCTGAGGAAATAAATCTAGAAATCTCTGGGCATGAAAAGAAATGGAATAGGTTTGAATCCTTAGCAAGTGGCTTTAGTTGGGGGTAAAGGACGATACTTTATTTGCCCCAATAATTGCCAGAGCATGTTACTCATACTGGTCTCAATTAAAATCCCAAGGGCGGTGAGTTAGTAAATTAGTGGATTTAACAAGAGCCTCAGGAACTAAGAGGAGTTGTTGTGGAAGGAAGGGCAGGGGGCCTTCAGTTAATAGCTCCCCCAGTGCTGAAAGGCCACACCCTCAAGAACCGCCCTGCTGGGGAGAGACCCAGGGCAATTCACCATGCCCTATCAGTTTAACATAGAACCACACTGTCTTGACTAACGTAGTTTCCTCTGAAAGGAAACATATGAGATAAAACGCTAACTTGTCCAGCTTGTTTAAGTACAGATAGTCTTAACAAAAGAAAGCTCTTGGTTAGCACCATTTTGAGCACATTTTGCTCCTATCTATGGCAGACGGAGCTTACTGCCCACCAAAGATTTTGTTCCCCTCTGTAATGCAGGTCTTTTCCTGGGAAGCGGCTGCCCAGCCAGAGTCTACTCAATGATTGAAAAGTCACAGAACTTGTCATAAAGGCATGGGGTCTTCAATTAATGCTCACTCAGAGCATTTATTGCTCCTGTTGCCAAAGGGAG
Organism: Nomascus leucogenys; assembly: GCF_006542625.1. Lineage (NCBI taxonomy): Eukaryota > Metazoa > Chordata > Mammalia > Primates > Hylobatidae > Nomascus > Nomascus leucogenys. The sequence goes on along the minus strand of NC_044381.1, from coordinate 72,677,137 downwards.
CCCATAGAGAAATGTGAATGGAACAGATGTGGTTAAAACATAGATATGAGGCCAGGCGTGGTGGCACCCAGTGCTGTGGGAGGCTGAGATGGGAGGCTGAGGTGGGAGGATTGCTTGAAGCCAGGAGTTTGAAACCAGCCTCAGCAACATAGGGAGACCCAGTTTCTACAAAACATAAAATAAAACAATGAGCCAAGCTAGGTGGTACACACCTGTTGCCCTGGCTGCTCAGGAAGCTAAGGCAAAAGGATTGCTTGAGCCCAGGAATTCAAGACTGCAGTGAGCCATGATTGCACCATTGCACTCCAGCCTGGGCAACAAAGCAAGACTCTGTCTCTAAAAATTAATAAATAATGAATTAAATACTTTTTAAAAGTAGGTATGCCTTCTTTCCTTCCTTGCCGCTCCCCTATTTGCTGGCTGGTATTGTTGACAGGGAAATATTGAAAGTCATATGTTGAAGACAGCACTGTCAACATGGATCTCTGAATGATTACCTGAAGTAGAGCTGCCTCACTTCCAGCCAAACAAGAACCTCCTGGATTTGACAGTTATGTGAGAAAGACAGTGTTTGTATGAAATCACTGGGGTTCGTTTGTTACAGAAGGTAGGTTGCTCTAACCAACCCACTGTCCTTATCCAGATTATTCTCACAGCAAACAACAGCACACGTCCACCTCCACATTCCATCCTACAGTCTCTAAACAGCCTCAGCATTCAAAATCATTTCCATAATCACCTCAATCAATATTTGTTTTTGCTCTCAGAAACTCATTCCATCTTTAACCTGCCACCCCAAAGGGGATGGGCCAGCCCACCAGAGGACTGGGGGCTTCCTTAATTTGGGTTTACGTAGCTTCTGTGTACGAGGCTGCCAACTTACCAAACACCTTTGCTTTCCTCTTTATCATGCGTCCTGTAATCCTTAGACCTTAGTTATGTGATTCTAACCTTGTCAAATATGCATAAACTCAGTTCTTCCAGGCTGCAAGTCATAATGTCTGATGCTTTCTGAATGACCTGAATGTGCTGTCTCCAATACTAGTGCACATATGGTAAAAATACATACATATAGCTCCAAAACAGGCTTACTGTGGGATCTTAACCACCTCTTCACCTCCTCTCTAAATCCCTGTGCTGATTTTCAACCCTAGCTTCAAGCTCATAATTTTGTGTGTTACATGCTGAGCTCTCAGAAGTCAGAAGCCCCAGCAGAGGTGCCATGCTGTGAAAATTCATGTGAGGAAACCCCTTTCTTTCTAAGCAGTTGTGTCTAGTAGCTGCCTACAAGCTCTGCTAAGCAGTGATGGTTTAATTATCCCACAAAGGCAGCGGTATGCTGGGGCACATTTGTACATCTTGAGAGAGAGCTGGCTGTGCCCATCTCCTCCCAACTCTGTGTTCAGTAATATCACATTGGTAGCTTGAAATTAGCCATGGTGGGAGTATTTACACCATGAAAATTGGCACATGCTACAAATCAGGAATATATATATCCCCCAGAGAACTGACTGTGAAGCATCTGCCAGCACACTGCTGTGTGTGAGGGAAAGGCTGCAGAGCCACCCAGCCAACAGGAAGTCGTGGAAGAGTCTGTCTGCACTCAGTAATAGTCGAAGAGCCTGTGCTCTGGATTTATGAGAACGAAGAGCAAGTGACAAGGACTTTCTGTGACAACTAATGAACATAAGCATGCTGAACTGCTGCAGAAAAACAGGCTGCAAGAGGTGATGTGTTATTTCAGATGCCAGGAAATGGATCCTACCTCGGTGATCAGATTCTAATAACTTGCTTTGCCACTGGCCCAGGCGCTTTACAGGTCTTCTAAGGTAGGAGGAGGAAAGGATGGGGACTGAGCTCATTGTCCATCTGTTAAGCTCAGTGGTAGGCTTCACGCATGGGCCAATGCATTTGACCTCCCACATGGCCCTTAGTTGTAGGTATTAGTGTGCTAATTATTCAAAGGAGAGTAATAAGGCCCCAGGAGTCAAGCCAGTAACTTGCCTAATGTCACCTGATGGTAAGGAGTTAAAAATCAGGTGGCCAACAAGCTACCTGATATATCTGCAGAAAGATATTATTAGATTTTATCTGTGGAAAGAAACAACCACCTTTACCTTGTGGGAAATTAGTGACAAATCTGTGGGTCATCAGTAACAATCTTATTGAGATATAATTCACATACCACAAATTCATCCTTTTAAAGTACACAATTCAGTGGCATCAGGATTCAGGACATGTTACTGCAAAATACGATGCCTCAGAAATTGGGAAGAAAACAGAAACAAGAAGGCCATTTTCAGACCTTCTCCTTCCTTTCTGTGTAACAGCTGGCCATAACAGAATTCTTTGACCTGCTTTTCCTGAAAGTAGGTCATAAGACCCTCATGTAGCAGGTGTCCTGCCCTATGCCCAGAGGAAAGAACAAACAGGCCTTGCTATGTTCCCCTCAGTTTATTACCATTAGGCCACACCTTCTTTTTGACCAATTATACTTCTACATGACTATCCATTCTTCATCAAACCTAAGCACAAAAATAGACACTTTTCCCTGAGTCTTGGGTTCTTCATTTCTGAAGTCTTTCCTGTCCTATAAAACTTTGGTTGAATAAATGCTGATATGGTTTGGCTGTATTCCCACCCAAATCTCATCTTGAATTGTAGCTTCCATAATCTCCACATGTCATGGGAGGGACTGAATGGAAAGGAACTGAATCATGGGGCAAGTTTTTCCCATGCTGTTCTTGTGATAGTGAATAAGTCTCATGAGATCTGATGGTTTTATAAAGGGCAGTTCCCCCGCACAAGCTCTCTTGCCTGCTGACGTGTAAGACATGACTGTGCTCCTCCTTCACCCTTCTGCCATGATTGTGAGGCCTCCACAGCCATATGGAACTGTGAGTCCATTAGACCTCTTTTTCTTTATAAATTACCCAGTCTTGGGTATATCTTTATTAGCAGCATGAGAACTTACTAATACGAATGTGTTACCCTTTTCTCTTGTTAATCTGTCTTTTGTTATAGGAGTGTCGGTCATGAACCTTGCAATAGATGAGGAAAGTATATTACTTTTCTCTCCTACAGTGGGTTTTAGTATAGCTACAGAGTGGTGCACCATTATCACTATCTAATTCTAGAACATTTTTATTAGCCCAGAAAAGAAACCCATACCCATTAGCAGTCACTCTCTACTCCCTCTGCCCCGCAGACCTGGCAACCACTAATCTACTTTCTATCTCTATGAATTGGTGTATTCTGGACATCTCATATAAACGGAATCATACAATATGTGGCCTTTTGTGTCTAGCTTCTTTTACTTATAATATTGACAAATCTGTTTTAAAGTTCATGGAGCTCTACAGATGAATTTACAAAGTTAAAAGGCAAACACATGCAGTTTTATTTAAATACCAATAAGCAACAGAGCAAGGCAATGAATGTGAAGTACTAGCATATGTGTTTTTTAATTCAATTTTACAATGTTTGTTGAGTGCCTGTTTATACAACAGACACAAAACAGACAAAATCCCTGTCTCATAGAACTTATATTAAGATGGAGAGAAAAGACAAAAAACAAACATAATAAAATAATAATAGCACATTAGAAGGTTTTAATGACTGTGGCGGAGAAAGATGAAGCAAGTGTGGGGTGTTGTGGATGCTAGAGGAGACCTTCTGAATGCATTGCTCTTCTCCTTCCCTGCCCCCCGCCTCTCTCTCATAAAATGTCCATGATTCTGATGCCTGACAGCAGGGGTACTCCTGAGTCCCTGTGCCATTGTCTACCTCTGAAGTTTAGTGGGCATCTTTGCTACCATGAACACTAGACCAGCAGGCAACAGCTCTCAGTCATTATATGATAGGTTCATCTTCCTCTCCCAGGCCAGAGTCCCATCCTCTCTGAAATTCTGAGCTGAAAAGCAGAGAGGTAAGAGGTACCTCATCCTTCTCTCCCAGATCTCATCTTTCCCCTTCAGAGCAGCAGTGAAATTGCTACCCTGCCACTAGCCCCCTACCCACAGCACAGGGTATAAGTGCCCTGCTCCATCCTTCACCCTCCACACACCTCCTCATTCTGTCTCCCTGCAGCTGTCCCCACATTGACATACATTAAACAATGACCTGCAGGGTTTCTTGACAAACATCTCAAGGCACAATATTTGCCTTGGTCTGAAGCTTCCTGGAGCCTGGTGAGTTTCCCTTAGCCTCCACATCCTGCCATTTCACAAATTATTGTCAACTTCAGCTCCTCTACCACTGCTGCTGCTGTTAAAAACACCAAACTTTGTTTAAATCCAGCACTTATCCTTATAACTAGAAAACATTCCAATATTTCCTCATAGGTAACTTCACCAACTCTAACACCATCAAGAATTATTACACCATAAAAATCCACATCTATGTGTGTAGACAGTGCCAACAGGAAGCCCAATTTTCTTCCACCAAAGTTGTGTACATAATTATGTTTTTATGGCTTTTTCTTACTATAAAAGTACGACATATAATTAGAGAGAAAAACAGAAAATACAAATGAGAAAAAGTAAAATCACCCCATGTAATGGGTAGTCACTAAGACAGCCCCCAGTGACACTTCTTTCCTAGCATTTATGTCCTTCTGTAAGCTCCTCCCCTTGCCTGGGGCTGGACCTAGTGACTCACTTCTAATGAACACAATACACAAAATGCAATGGGTGTCATTTCTAAGATTAGGTGTGCAGAAAAGAGTTAACATAGCAGGCCTGAGACTGTTCTCCTTAGATAGTCCTGCTTATAAGACTGGCCTTTGCATTTCATGAGAAAGGGTTCCCCCCATGCCCTGATAAGAAGGACTCACTTTCTGCCTAAGCTGTTTGTGCCAACAATAGTTATGTCGAACATCAGCCTTCCTTCTGGAAATCTAGAATATGGGTATGTGCTAGACATCAGGTGTCAATGTGACTAACCCACAGTAAAAACCCTGGGAATTGGGTCTTCCATGAGGTTGTCTAGTGACAAACATCTCATACGTGTTTCAGGTCACTGCTAGGGGAGTGAAGTTTGTCCTGTATGACTGCACTGTCAGAGGACTTGGAAGCCGGTGCCTGCTTCCCTCTGGTCTTTACCTCATGCACCTTTTTCCTTTGCTGATTTTGCTTCATCTTTTCTCGGTAATAAATCACAGCCATGAGTATGACTATGTGCTGAGTCCTGTGAGTCCTCCTACTGAGTCATCAAAGCTAGGGGGTGAGTTTTGTGGACCCCCAACACATTAGACTACTAAAAAGCCTATGGCCTTTCCCTCTCTCTCTCCCCACCACTTTCTCTCTCACATACACACACAGAACTTGCTGCCACATTGGAAGTAGCCTTATTGAGAGGCTTACATGGCAAGGAACTAACATCTCTTGCCCATAGCCAACAGCCAGTACCTGAGCCACCTGAGTAAGTGTAGAAGCACAGGCTTTCCCAGTTGAGCCTTGAACTAAGACCCAGATCAAGGGTCTTGACCACCTTGACTGCAGCCTTGTGAGAGGCCCCAAGACAACTAGCCACACTCACATTGCTGCCCCACAGAAACTGTGAAATAATAAATGTTTGTTGTGTTAAGCTGCTAAATTCTAGGATAATTTCTTACACAGGAATAGATAACTAATAAACCCTTCACCTAGAGGTCATTATTGCTTATATTTTAGGGCACATCTCAAGGGTTTTCTACACCCATATATAGGTAGAATAAGTGTTCTAGTTGACACTGAATTTCTTTTTTGTTGTTATTAACACTATTGGTAAAAAGCAAAAGCATAGGGGAACGATATAGTATTTTCCTTTGTTATCACAAGAAGTTTTGCATTCCAGAATGATAGCTGATATTTCTTTTTGAGTCAGGTTGTCCTTTTGTTTGGGGGAGTAAGAGGTGTGGCAAGAAAAAGATCTCTTTCATGGCCTTTTCTGAACTCCCATTCTGAAATGGGGAGGTTTCACACACTAGGTTAAATCACTTAGCACAATTAATGTGAATGTAACTATCCTTCATGTGGGTGGAATTAATTTCTACAAATTATGTTTCCTTTTAGGGAAGCTGTTTTTCCCTCTTTGGGGGTCTCAGGGAGATTGGTGGCAAGGACTCCTGGGAAAAGAAAAGCTGAAGGACACTCTGGCAAGAGGTAATAAGCTAGTCCTTGCAAAATGGCCATGGGCTGGATGAAAAGGAAAGAAACAGCCAGTACAGGACACAGTGGGTGAAACTGACACAAGCTTAAGTTTTCTAGGAGCAAATGTATCTCATAATCAATTTTAAGTTTTTCTTTTTTGTTTGGAACTTCCACATACTATACCCAAGCACTCAGCAAAGTTGCATTATACATCACAGCTCAGTCTAACCTGCATTTGGAGAATTAATCCATTGTCCGTGTTTCTGCAAAGCCTCATGAAGAGAGATATTAAGGGAACAAGAGGTGCCCTGCAAAGAAATGAAGCTCCAGGCTAAGGTAATGAGATACAGGGAAGGGGAATCTTCTAGAAGAATATCGTGCAATCAAACTAGATGGGGAATAGAACCACAGGATATGAATACTAAAAAACAAGTGTAGCCTCTTGTTGCTAGAATAAGCTGGAAAATCAAAGTTGCACACACTTTTTTTTTGTAACAAATTACAATCAGGCTGAATGTACTATTTATGGCCTGCTAAATTGACTTAACAATATATTGTATCATTAAAAATTCTGCTACAGCTCAGTTTGTACTGGCTGCTAATTATTCTGTTGTATGGAAAAACTATAATTTATTTTACCAATATTCTATTATTGGACATGTAAGTCATTTCTAATTTTCATTGTTATTATAAACGATGCTACAGTGAACATCCTTATAGCTAAACCTCTGTTCAAAACTGTAATTATATCTTTAGAATACATTGCTAGAAATGGCATTGTTACATCAAAAAATATGCACTTCTAGTGTTTAAAGAATTTTTCCAAATTTTCTTTCAGAAAAATTACACCAATTCAAACTCCTGCCAACAGGAGACAAGAAGTGCTTTGCCCCACCACTTGGCCAAAACTAGATATTGTCTTTTTATCATTCTTACAACATATGCTTGTTCTTATACTTGCTTAAACACACTATAAGAGATTTATAATTGAAAATTACTTTTTTATTTGGTTTGTATGTGTTGTCAAGTCCAAAACTCATACCACTCACTGCACAATAGCTAGTAACTCCAGAGACAAGGTGTTGGGGCAAGCAAAACGACTATTTCAATGGCCAACAAACCAAGAAGATGGTAGACTAGTGCTGTAAAGAACCATCTTTGAAGGCATGAATCTCGGCCAGGCACAGTGGCTCATGCCTGTAAACCCAGCACTTTGGGAGACCAAGGCGGGCGGATCATGAGGTCAGGAGTTTGAGAGCAGCCTGGTCAACATGGTGAAACCCCATCTCTACTAAAAATACAAAAATTAGCTGGGCGTGGTGGCACATGCCTGCAATCCCAGCTACTCAGGAGGCTGAGGCAGGAGAATCACTTAAACCTGGGAGGTGGAGGTTGTAGTGAGCCGAGGTCTTGCCACTGCACTCCAGCCTGGGCAACAGAGCAAGACTCCATCTTGAAAAAATAAAAATAAAGGCACGAATCTCAAGCTTGTTTTTATATTGCGGAAAGGGAAACAAGGAGGAGGTTAGGGGTTGAGGTCAGGCAGTGACAAGTGACCACAGACATCTGGGCATCAGCAGGAGTCCAAAAGGTTGCAAATCATCTTGTCCTTGGTCAGGTCACAAGGCTCCTGTACATTTTTAACATAACACGGTTATTAGTGTGTATACCCTCCTTATCTCCTCAGGCGTTAGTTTTGGGAAGGGACTGTTATCACCTTTGCTTTAAATTAAACTAGAAACTAAATTTCTACCATAGTTACCTTGGCCTGCATGCAGAAATGAGAAAAGGCAGTTAGCTTGTGAGGTTAGAAGCAAGATGGAGTCAATTATGTTAGATTTCTCTTCACTGTTACATGTGCAGCTCAAACATAAACAATAAAGGTCATTCTAGGCAGCTCTCCAAAGTCATGCAGCAGGCAAACAAGAAAGCCACAGAACTGGCAGCATCTTGCCACATACGGCTCCCTTCAGTAGCCCTTTCTGAGGTTAGTACCAACATAGGTAATACTGACTATAAAAGCTCCCTTCTTTTGCATTTAACATTTATAACTTGTTCATACCCAGGTTTTAAAAAAAATAAAAAAGTTTTTGTTTTGCCTAAAAATGGATACAATGTAAGTTTTAGAGAATTGAAAAAGGAAAAGAAAATGCTTTTCTAGCCAAGAAGTGCCTTCTGCTATTGGCAGGTAGATAAATTTGTTTTTAAAACAAGGCTTTTGTAACAAAAGAACCAGAAGGAAAATCTTCCATTTTTATCTCATTGTCCTTCTGAGATTTGTCCTCTGCTCTTTCGCCATGTTTGATCACTGTAAACACTTCCCTAATAAGCAGCTTTGGGGAGAAAGCAAGAGATCCTAGATAAGGAACAGTGTCAGAATGGCTGGATTTCATCATTTCCTCAATTACTAATGATCCTCATTCTTTGTACAGGAAATGTAGACTGTGCTCAAGTATAAAAGGTCATTAATATGAGAATATTTAAAAAAAAAAGGTCAGTTCTGTAAAAAATGCATTGAATGGGTAAGTGCCTTGTTGGAGTAGAGAAGGGAAGAGGAGGGGTGACAAAGAATGAGGAATAGTCAGGCTCCTCCTCAGGGAGCTTCCAGTCACCCAGCACAGGGTCAGCACACACGCACACGTGTGCACGCGCGCACACACACACACACACACACACAAAGCCAGCAGCACCTGCCCAAGCATAGAAGCTGAACAGAGGTGTGAGAAACCACATGAGCAAGAGCAGACAGGAATAAAAGAGTGACTGAGAATAAGGACAGACTCAGGAGAGGTGGCGTTTGATCCCACCTTGGAGAGGAGAGAAAGGTTACAAGAGGAGGAGACTGGGCAAGGAGAATGAGCTTTGACAGGCAGAGAAAAAAACCGAAGCCAAGGAACCCAGTGTGCAAATTGGCTTTAGTCTGTTTGTGCTGTTATAGCAGACTGCCACAGACCGGGTAATTCATAATAAACAGAAATTTATTTCTCACAATGCTAGAGGCTGGGAAGTCCAAGAACAAGGGGCTGCCCTCTGGCAGGGGCCTTCTTTCTGCCTCAAAACATGGTAGAAGTTATCAGGAAAAGGAGCCAAACTCCTTGTTTTATTACAAACCCACTCCCACAGTAATGAATCCACTCCTGTGACAATGGCATTCACACCACATTCACTCTGCCCTCATGGCCGAATCACATCTCATTAGGCCCCACCACCCAACACTGCTGCATCGGCAGTTAAGTTTCCAACACGCGCTTTTTGGGGAATACAGTCAAACCACAGCAGGACACATAAGCCATAGATTTCACCCATGGAGAGAGATAGAGCGGAGGCGAGGTTAAAAAGAAGGTTAGGTGCTGTGACTACCGGCCTGACATGCAGTGCTAAGGAGCATGAACCTGACTCTGTAGGCCACTGTTTTCCAAACTTGTGATCACACACTCCATTCATTAAAAAAACTCTAAGCACATAACCCTAATATAGGTATTTCTGTTTATTTACTTAGAAATTATATATCTGATTCACTACATTAATGTGTCATACTATCTTATGAAAGACAAAAATATATATTAACTTAAAAGGAGGATTTTAAGTTTAAATGCCTTGCTGATTGCGATGGCCTCATACTGGCAGAGGCACATCCTCAAAGCACAATGTACATTTACCTAGCAAAACTTTTATTTAACATTTGCATTTCAAACAGTCTTCTTGACAACTTTGGATTTGTTTAGCCAACTGCTTGCATAGATTGTCATTGCTGTCACCTCATAAAGCAGCTGACCAAGGGCTTGAACCAGACTTAACTTCTTGTTTGTTTGCACTTCAACACTAGTATCTTCTTCAGTCCTTGGAGCAATTTTTAAGCACCTTGTCCATTTTACTAGAGCTTAGTTAAAACTAGATACTAAAAGCTTGTCCCTGGGCTCAAGTCCATTGCAGTATTAGGATGAATTCCACTGGCACCCTCTTTGCACTTTGGTGAAGCTTTGGCTCCTCTGTAGGCTGTGCTCTGTCACCTAAGCTGCAGTGCAATAGCTCACTGCAGGCTTGACCTTCTAGGCTCAAGCAATCCTCTCCCCTCAGCCTGCAAAGTAGCTGGGACTGCAGGCATAGGCCACCATGCCCAGCTGATTTCTTTTATCTTTAGTAGAGATGAGGTCTCCCTATGTTGCCCAGGCTGGTCTGGAACTCCTGAGCTCGAACGACCTTTCTGCCTCAGCCTCCCAAACTGCTGGGACTGCAGGTGTGAGTCACTGCAACCGGCCTCCATCTTTTTTAACATCAGAATATACATAGTTCCAAAATTTCCCTCCTGTCCACCTCTTGCACACTGCCTAATGTGTGTGTCTGCATACTGGAAGCCAGTCACCAGCACAGAGAATGGAAAGCCCTGGTACAATTTAATAGAGAAAATAGCAGCTTCCAATCTGTATTTCAGGAAAGTCTCTCTGTCATGGATGGACTGGGGCTACCATGGGTAATGTATTTAAGAAATGATCACTTTAGGCCGGGCGCGGTGGCTCACGCCTGTAATCCCAGCATTTTGGGAGGCCGAGGCAGGCGGATCATGAGGTCAGGAGATCGAGACCATCCTGACTAACACGGTGAGACCCCATCTCTACTAAAAACAAATACAAAAAATTAGCCAGGCGTGGCAGCATGCGCCCGTAATCCCAGCTACTCAGGAGGCTGAGACAGGAGAATCACTTGAACCAGGGAGACAGAAGTTGCAGTGAGCTGAGATCGCGCCATTGCACTCCAGCCTGGGTGACAGAGCAAGACTCCGTCTTAAAAAAAAAAAGAAAAAAGAAAGAAATTATCACTTTAACCCAGGCTGGAGACAACAAGGAGTGGAACCTGAGTTGCACACAGGAAGACTGAGAGCTCCAACAGAGTTTTGGAGGAGGAGGAGGAGGTGGAATTAGATTTGAATACTTCCAAAGGAGGCCAGCTTCTCAGCCCACCAGAGTCCATGTCCCTCCCTACTGTGTCACAACCCCTTTTCATCATTTACATTTGTTCTCTGGCCTCTCCAAGCATCAGAGTCAAAGCTCTACACAAGGACAGTGACTGTGATGGTTCAAGGAAGGGCTGGATGTGAAAATAGCTGACGGAGGAGTCAGAGAGCCTGGCAAGTGATTGTTGAGACGAAAAGAAAGAAAAATGCCAAGATCCCTAGCCTGTTACTGGAAGGAAAGTGACTCCATTAATCCCTTCAGAAGGAGCAGGTTCTGCTTAGAGGATTGGTGTGAAAATAAGGTTATTATCTGACATATTGAGTTGAAAACATCTGTGGAACATGAACAAAGAAATGTCTTAAAGCCTGTAATCCCAGCACTTTGGGAGGCCGAGGCAGGAGGATCACGAGGTCAGGAGATCAAGACCATCCTGGCCAACACGGTGAAACCCCGTCTCTACTAAAAATACAAAAAAAAAAAAAAAAGTAATTAACCAGGCATGGTGGTGGGCACCTGTAGTCCCAGCTACTCAGGAGGCTGAGGCAGGAGAATGGCGTGAACCTGGGAGGCGGAGCTTGCAGTGAGCCAAGATCATGCCACTGCACTCCAGCCTGGGCAACAGAGTGAGACTCCATCTCAAAAAAAAAAAAAAAAAAGAAAGAAAGAAATGTCTAAAAAGAAAGTGGTAATATAACATACAGCAGTGTACTCGGTTGAATAAGGTCCCCCCAAAATGGATGTGTATCTGGCACCTCCAAATGTGATCTTACTTGGAAATGGACTTATCAGACTTATACATCTGATAAGAAGCATTTGCAATCTATTCTCCCTGAAGCCTGCTACCTGGAGGCCTTACTTGCATGATAAAACCTTGGTCTCACAACCTATCATCTTAACCCAGACATTCCTAAGTCTTTAGACAATAACTTAACTCTTTCGACCAATCATCAATCAGAAAATCTTTGAATCTACCTATGACCTGGAAGCTTCCAGTTGTCCCCCCTTTCTGGACAAAACCAATGTACATCTTACGTGTATTTGATGTCTCATGTCTCCCTAAAATGTATAAAACCAAACTGTACCTTGACCACCTTGGACACATGTTCTCAGGATCTCCTGAGGGCTGTGTTATGAGCCATTTGTCTCTTGTATTTGGCTCAGAATACATCTCTTCTACCATTTTACAGTTTGACTCTTTTTGTCAACAGAGTGATGCATTTACAAACAAAAGAGTGCCAAGAATCGCAGGCAACCAGCAGAAGCTAGAACTTTAGGCAAGGAAAGGTCTTCCCCTAGAGCCCTCACAGGGACCATAGCCAGCCAACACCTTGATTTCAGACTTCTAGCATTCAGAACGGTAGAGAAAACATTTCTGTTGTTGTGAGCCTCCCAGTTTGTGGTACTCTGTTACAGCAGCCTTAGGAAACAAATACAGATTCCCAGTTAGGGTCCCGCTTAAGAGCTGAAGCTGTAGGAGGTACGCAGTCACCCTGGAGGAAGACCCGTGGGGCGGGGGGATCCAAGCCAGAGTTGGGGGAGAAAGAGCCATGTGTGAGAAACAAGATGAGAAACCAGTCTGGACACTGGACAAGGGATCAGGAAACGGCAATGAGCCCTTGGTTTGAGGAGAGCAGGGAGGAAGGAGAGGGTGGTGGGATGGGAAGCAGTGTCGTGAAGTCAATGCAGGAGAATTTTGAACAGAGATGAGGTAGCCAGTGGAGACAGATGCCCCCAAAATATAGAATAAGAAATGAGAGAAACTCTTAAGAGGCAGGTGATCAATTCACATTTCATACCACCGTATTCCAAAGAAAAGAAACTTTGAATGCCAAAAAGGTCAAGTGACCCCCTCTACATCCATCAGAAAGGTATTAGGCCTAAGGTACATTATGTGAAAAAACTAAGCTCCAAGACCGTATAGAGAAAATCACGTAACATACATCGAACTATTTAAATGATTATCACTAGGGGAGATTTTCATATTCTGCATCATATGTTTGGATTAAACATATGATCTAAAATGTTTGATTTTTTTTTCTTTACAATACGCAGTTGTTACTTTTAAGCAGAAAAAGAGGAGGACTAAAAAGAGAGCAGGATAGAAACCAGCATGTGTAGTCTCATTATAAGATGGCAAACCTCTCTGTGGGTATATGGATAAAAAGAGATCTTAAAGGATGCCAAAATGTTTAAGCGTTTGATCCAGGAAATGTTTTTCTGTGTATTTTCTTGTTTCTGTGTATTTTGTCCTTTTCTCTTTTGTTTTCCTCTTTTAGGTTGAGTACAATATGATTTTCTCCAAAAATAAGGTCATTGGCATTAAACTCTACAAATAAAGCCCGCTTCTTCTCTGGTTATTTTTTTCTTGACCTCGGCCAACATCATCAAATGGATGAACAATTATAAAATTGAAGTTCATCTTTGGTGCTCTTAATACTTTTCCTATGATAAAGCTTTTAATCTATTCCTAAAGGACCCAAGCGAGGCAAACGATCCATCCATGCAACACAAGCATATTCTGGATGCTGTCACTCTGGCCAAGTTTATCCTAAAATTATGTGACCTCTAACTGTGCAGGGCAGGCAAAAATGTCCTGGCTCTTAACTTTCTCATTCACAGTTCCATTCAGCTCCTCTCTTTCTATACTATTTTGAATTATTTCACTCCTATCCACTTGAAACATGAGCTAATTTTGTACTAACGACTATATTTTCTGCAGTTTAAGTTTTTCCCTTATTGGCAAATCTTGCACACACACAGATGCATAAATGTCTTTGTTTCTTCAACCAAATTCAACTTTTATTATATCCAATTTTCTTTCCAAAAAAAAATGTGCTTAAATAGAAGCAGTCACTACATTTTTATTACTCTTTGGCTTCTTTTCATGAGCAATTGTACAAATCTTTCCCAAAGTACTTCGCCCCTCTAAGAGGAGTCCTTACATTCTAGGCAGACATGCTTAGCGAAGGAAGCATGTGGAAAGAAAGGCCGAGCACTAAGGTTAAGACGTGGTGCAGGAGGGCAGAGAAGGAGAGCTTATAGAGCAGGTTCGGGATGCAGCTTCACCTGTTCTTCATTATTGCTAAAAACTGTATTCATTGTAAAAATAAGTATATGCCCTTCTAAGATGTTCTTCTAAAAATGCAAACATTTAATCTTGTGCCACCTCCTGTAATGCCCTTAGTAGGGAACAACATCATCTCTTGTGGTATTCCTGCCAAAAATGAATAACCTAAATTGAATCAAGAGGAGAAATCAGACAAACCCAAACTGGCGTTCATCCTACAAAACAGCCAGTTAGTACTCTTCAAAAGCATCAGTCATTAAAAAAACACAGAGGGACTGTTCTAGGTTAAAGGATGCTGGGAAAAAAATATGGCAACTAAATGTAATATGGGATCCTGGATGGGATCCTGGACCAGAAAAAAGGATATTTGTAGGATAACTCATGAAATCTGAATGATTTAATTTGAAATCAAATTTTAATTGAATTCTACAGAATTAATCTGTAATTCGTTTCATGTTAATGTTAATTTTCTGGTTTTGATCACTGAGCTGGGTTTTTTAATTTTAGGTTCAGGGGTACATGTGCAGGTTTGTTATATAGGTAAACTCGTATCACAGATGTTTGTTATACAGATTATTTCACCACTTTTGTACTAAGCCTAGTACCCAATAGTTATTTTTTCTGCTCCTCTCCAACCTTAAGTAGAGCCCAGTGTGTTGTTCCCTTCTTTGTGTTCATAAGTTCTCATCATTTAGCTCCCACTTATAAATGAGAACACATGGTATTTGGTTTACTGTTCCTGCATTAGTTTGCTAAGGAGCCTCCAGCTCCATCCATGTTCCCGTGAAAGACATGACCTCATTTTTTCTGGCTGCGTAGTATTGCATGGTGTATATGTGCCATATTTTCTTTACCCAATCTATCATTGATGGGCATTTATGTTGATTCCATGTCTTTGCTATTGTGAATAGTGCTGCAGTGAACATATGCATGCACATGTCTTTATGGTGGAAAGATTTATATTTCTCTGGGTGTATACCCAGTAATGAGATTGCTGGGTCAAATGGTAGTTCTGTTTTTAGCTTTTTGAGGAATCATCATACTGCTTTCCACAATGGTTGAACTAATTTACACTCCTGCCAAGTGTCTAAGTGTTCCCTTTTCTCTGCAACTTTGCCAGCATCTGTTATTTTTTTACTTTTTCATAGCCATTCTGATTGGTGTGAGATGGTATCTCTTTTTGATTTTGATTTGCATTTTTCTAATGATCAGTGATAGTGAGTTTTTTCATATGCTTGTTGGCTGCATATGTGTCTTCTTTGGAAAAGTATCTATTCTTGTCCTTTGCCCACTTTTTAGTGGGGTTGTTTTTCTCTTTAAGTTTTTAAGTTCCTTATAGTTTCTGGATATTAGAACTTTGTCAGATATATAATTTGCAAACATTTTCTCCCATTCTGTAGGCTGTTTACTCTGTTGATAGTTTCATTCGCTGTGCAGCTTTTAAGTTTAGTTAGATCCCATTTGTCAATTTTTGCTTTTGATGTTGTTATGAAATCTTTGTCCATTCCTATGTCCAGGATGGTATTGCTTAGGTCGACTTCCAGGATTTTTATAGTTTGCGGTTTTACATTTAAGTATTTAATTCATCTTGAGTAGATTTTTGTATATGGTGTAAGGAAGGGATCCAGTTTTGATCTTCTACATATGGCTAGCCAGTTATCCTTGCACCATTTATTGAATAGACAGCCTTTTCCCCATTGCTTGTTTTTGTCAGCTTTGTCAAAGATCAGATGATCATAGATGTGTGGCATTATTTCTCGGCTCTCTGTTCTGTTCCATTGGTCTATGTACCTGTTTTGGTACCAGTATCATGCTGTTTTGGTTACTGTAGCCCTGTAGTATAGTTTGAAGTTGGGTAATGTGATGTCTCCAGCTTTGTTTTTTCACTTAGGATTGCCTAGCCTATTCGAGTTTCTTGGTTCCATATGAATTTTAAAATAGTTTTCTTACTAGTTCTGTGAAGAATGTCATTAGTAGTTTGATAGGAATAGCACTGAATCTGTAAATTGCTTTGGGAAGTATGGCCACTTTAATATTGACTCTTCCTATCCATGAGCATGGGATGTTTTTCCTTTCGTTTGAATCATCTCTGATTTCTTTGAGCAATGGTTTGTAATTCTCATTGTAAAGTTCTTTCCTATCAATGTTAGTTTTCTGGTTTTGATCATAGAATTGGTTTCTGAGAGGTTAATATTTGAAGAAGCTGAGCAACATATATAAGAAAGTCCTTGTACTATTTTTATAACTTTATATGCCAGAAATGTTTTTAATCTATTTACTTTACAGAATGAAATTATTTCTAAATAAAAAGTGAAAAAATTATTCATGATACAAAGCCTAATTAAATGAGAGAGACTGGCTTCCTTTTCTATTCCCCTTTCTTCCCTCTTCAAGGTACCACCTCTCACTGGCTGCCCAAGCAAGATTCTATGGCTTGGAATAATTCTCACCCACTTGCTCATCAAAAGGCGTCTATTTAGAAGCCCTACTCCTTCAGGGACATCTGAGGTTGATGAGCTGATCCAATAAGCCATCAGAGCTGGAATATTAGTAGTTAACAATGGCTCTCTGCACTCTTTTTAAATAACTTTGCTTTTCAGGCCAAGGTGAAAGCCTCGTGGGAATTTCACACATTTTATAAAAGCAGAGGAGTGCTATTTGAGCAAGGGGTAGATAACACCTACACTCCACTCAGGATTGCCAAGCATAGCCCGAGGCAGAAGTACTCATACTTCACTATAGAATCATCTGGGGAGCTTTTAACCTTCTGATTCTAGTGTTCCCCTCTGGCAGATGGAGACAGAAACAACTTGAGTGGGCTCAGGAATTTTTGCAATACAAGTAAGAAGACAGGACTACAATTCACAAGAACAGTATATCCTGGGGATTCCTGAGAACAGAACGCACTCAAAAAAAAAAAAAAAAAAAAAAGAAGACGACAAAAACAAAGATAACATGAAACCAGATTCCACAACCATGTTTCAAGTGACCCATGTGAGTCAAGCCCATGAGACACATACTATACCAATTTCAGCGAAGCCTCACAAAACTTAGGGGGGTGGAGGAGAGGGTCTTATGCCCATTTCATAGATGAACAAACTAAGGACTTAATAGATTTCAACAATTTGTTCAAAGTCTCTACCTTAAAGGATTTTGGGGTTCTGGTTTTTGTTTTTACCTGCCCTGTTAACTCTTCTAAGAATGAGCCCAGAAGAAGACAACCTTCTGAGATACTTTCCCTGCCCTCCAAGGGCTGTGGAGAACGTGATAGGGTTGGAGCTGCCCTCTCCTCTTCCCAGAGACACTGCTCCACAATCCCATCAAGTCTGACTGGTACCAACGACTCCAGGGGACCTCTGCCTTCAGAACTCCATAGGCCTGTGTGGACACCAGTCTTTACGTCCATGTTCCCTCGCCCTCCAGGGGCCCAGATTGACCTGTCCAAAGCTCTCTCATCATGCTGAATTCTGGTGACAGCATAGGGTGAGCCTGTGGGTTCTACAGCTCAGCAAACCTCCAGCCAACTAGTTTCCCTTCATATGGTTCCCCAGTCTTTACTGTGGCATCCAAGAAGGGAAAGCATCCCCTCTCCCTTGATGAGATGTCAGCCCCTTAGCACACACGGCCTGGGTGCTAGGAGGACCCATACAGGCTAGGGTGGGGCCACTGGGAGGGGAATGCGTAGGGGGTAGACCCCATCTAGCTGCTTCTTGATGAGCCTGGCATGGAGTGTTTGATCCAAATCTTGACAGCACATTGGTGGCTGTCATCACTGTGTGGCAGGACTTGCAGTTGAGCTTCTTGTGACTTGGACCTCAGCCTCCATTGAAGACCACAACACAAGTCCCACCTTACAAACAAATGAGGGAATGAATGAGCTTTGGCATTGGATAAACCTGGGTTCAAATCCTGGCTACTCTATTTCCTGTGTCAGTTGCTTCACTTTTCTAAATATAAATTGTGTTCCTTCTGTTTTGGCTTCTAGGAAACCCCGAGCCAAATGTATGGCCACCTCTGACCACTCGACCAGCCCAGCACGGTGTACATTTCTGGGTAGCTTATCACGCCTTCCAAGCATTGCCTTTATCTTTCCTCTCCCCATCAAGCTTGTATTGTTTTCCTTTTGAATCATAAGCACTTTTGTTAAATACCTCAAATCTTTCGAGAACAGCAAGGAGCAAAATAAATAAACTTAACTTCTCTGAGACCATGTTTCTTCATCTGGAATATAATCATTTGTACTTTACAGGGAGTATACATCAAGTCAGCCTGCATAATGTGCCCAGCCAAGGGCCTGGAGCAGACAGGGAGAGACTCCCAGGGGCTGGGGCTGTCCCACCTCCCCTGTCTCCTTTCATGCCAAACCTAAGGACCTCAAGCCTCAGGTCCCATTTCACAGAGAAACATTCCTCACTGATTGCATTTATCCAGAATAGACCATAGAGGTGTGAGCGTTTTGGACAATATTGGGGGGGCTGTTCCCAGGAGACAGGCACGTGGCAGGAAAGAGTAGGAGGAGAGGGCAGTGTGAGCACCGAGGACCCAGGGTGAGCCCCCATATGGGTGCAGAATTTCCCCTGATAAAACTCCCTATTTAATCAGGCTGCAGAAGCAGTCCCAAATCTTACTTCCTCTTATTTATTGATGGGGTTCTCCACCCTGTTTTTAATACTAGTTAATCTTCGTGGCATCAGCCTGCTGGAACAAGGCCCAAATTCTTTCCACTGCAGGTCACGAAGCGGATTACCCTAGAATTCTCAGAGCTGGCCTTTGTGTTCTTTCTGGAAGGTGCTTGTGTAATGACGTGGAGGGAGATGGTAAGGGAGAACTTCTGCTTGGTCTTGCTTATAACTAAATTGAGACAGTGCTGACAGGGGAGGGTCAGGCAGGAGGGAGTGGAGGAGAGAGAGTGCCACCATTGGTCCTGTGCCTGCAGCATAATTTGGGTGTTGGAAGCTTTCTGTAGATTCCTTTTCTCATGAAGCTGCACCAAGCCTTGTAATGAAAACATTCCTCCCTGTCCACAGCTCTGATCTAATGAACATCATCCTAAAACACAGTGGCCCAGATGTCATTCATGGGTCTCCAGGAGGCCCTTCCATCACACGCAACCTGTCAGTCACCCCAACTCCAGGAAAAGCCTGAATAAACAGGTGAATCAAGCCTCACAGTGACAGGAAAACTTTATGGGTTTTTGTTTCTAACTCATTAGGCACACATTCATGGAGAGGGCTAGGATAAATTTTTCTTTCATCCAGAATAGAACTGAAATCTTTGGCTTTGTGATGTGATCCTCTCACTCTTGTAATTTAAAAGTACAAACTAAAGGAGGCATCAGTGGTGTGGGCTACAAGGGCCCAGCAAGGCCCCCCAACATGCTATGCAGCTAGAAGTGGTTTCCCCATATGTCATAAGGCCCCACCTGGGCTTCATGGTAGAGAACACTCTGCACATTTAAAAAGCTGTTGGCCAGGCACAGTGGCTCACGCCTGTAACCCCAGAACTTTGGGAGGTCGAGGCGGGCGTATCACTTGAGGTCAGGAGTTCGAGACCAGCCTGGCCAACATGGCAAAACCCCTTCTCTACCAAAAATACAAAAAAAAAAAAAAAAATTAGCCAGGTGTGGGCACACCTGTAATCCCAGCTACTCTGGAGGCTGAAGCAGTAGAATCACTTGAACCTGGGAGGTGGAAGTTCCAGTGAGCCGAGATCGTTCCACTGCACTCTAGCCTAGGTGACAGAGTAAGACTCCATATATTAAAAAAATAATAAAAATAAAAATAAAGAGCTATCGCTTAATCATGCCAGCAGACTGGGGATTTTACAAGTGTAGAGTCACCTCTGGGTGAACCTAAACTGTCTCAATGAGGAAAGTAAGCCAAAACCAGCTCTAGCCCTAGGACTGGAGGTGCATGGTAGAGCTTATAGGGACACACTTGATACAACTGACAGAGGAGAATTCTTGGGCAGCTGTGGGCTTTAATACCAATGGGCACCCTGGTAACATTATAAAACTGAAGATGGACCTGGAATGACTTGTGGAGTGAGCAGAGCCCCAAGTGAGAATTATGGCCTGTCCTTCAAAGCCCACCTGGGCAGCAGTGTTATTGCCATTAGCCATGAGGAGCCCGATAGCTGAGGTTTTTTAAAATCACGCTCACCTAGGCCTTCCATTAAGCACATAATGTTTTTAGCACTTGGCATTTCTGAAACTGCAAGGCAACTTAACATTTCCATAGGCCCCACATTCAAGTGGGGAAAACACGAACACTGAAAAGAGCTAGCCACTTGCTGGGTTTATATCACAACCTCCAAGCCCTACCTCTGTGCTTGGAGTATGAGAAGTTATGAGTCTTTGGAGAAATGTGAGAGCAATAAATATAAGCAAAAAGCAAGCTTATGAGACAGGAAAGACAACCTGCAAGAGTGATGCTGAGTTCCCAGGAAAGGAAGACAAAAGCAGCTCTTTCCATGGAAAGTGCAAGTGCTACTCATTTGAGGAAGAACACGCATGCAGGAAGAGCTGTTAGTCCCAAGCTGGTGGCTGATCAAGTCAGAAAGTCCTTTCAGAAAGAGAGAGACAAACACTTTCTGGAATGGTAAAGCTCAGTCCCCCAGAGTCTACACACTGTGTATGTCACTTTTTCAAGATGCCCATGAGTCCATGGTCAACAATTTTAGCCTAGGGTTCTCTGCCCAAAAAAGGAAGTAAACAAAGAAAACAGAGGGCATAGCAATAGCAATAAACCCAAACATTCATCAAGAATGGATAGACAAGAAATAGTATATCCATGCAATGGAATATTATTCATCCATGAAAATGAATGAAGTCCTGACACATGGTATGACATGGATGAACCTTGAAAAAATCCTGGCAACTGTAACAAGCCAAACATTGAAAGCCATAAATTGTATGATTCCACTTATATGAAATATCCAGAATAAGTAAAACCATAGAGACAGAAACTGCATCACTGGTTGCCAGGAGCTAGGGCAGGTGGGGGGAAAGGGGGAGGGACTGTTTAATGGGTGTGGAGTTCATGTTTGGGTTGATGAAAATGTTTTGCAAGTAGGTAAAGGTGACATTTGCAAAACATTGTGAATGTATAAATGCCTCTGAATTATAAACTTAAAAATGGTTAATGATATGTTATGTGAATTTCACTTAAAGACATAGCAACACTCCAGTGGGTGCCCCATGTTTGTGTGGCTGGTAGAGGAGACAAGAGAGGCATAAATAAAGCAGGAGCAAATAAAACAGCCGGTGAAATCGAAGTTTATCAAAGGGCAGGGCTGCTGGGAAGGAACAAGCTTGGTAAAAATTTTCCAGGCTCTGCGGTTCAGAAGAGGACCCTGGGTGTATCCCATGAAAAGAGCCCTAGCTGGTCTGCCCTTGCTGTGTGAGGGCGTGAGGAAAACATTTTTTCCAAGGCCCAGACCCTTTCTTGGCATAGATACTTCTTCCATGGCCCAGCCAAAGAAGTAGTGGCCCTGGCATGGCAATTACCTAGGACATCTTCTCTAGACAGAGACCTTTTTTGCATAACATCATGGGAGAAAGAGAAAGACCATGCAGGACCAGGCATGGTGGCTCACACTTGTAATCCCAGCACTTTGGGAGACTGAGGTGGCTGGATCACCTGAGGTCAAGAGTTCGAGACCAGCCTGGCCAACATGGTGAAACTGCATCCTACTAAAAACAAAAAATTAGCCAGGCATGGTGGCACACACCTGTAATCTCACCTACTTGGGAGGCTGAGGCAGCAGAATCACTTGAACCTGGGAGGTAGAGTTTGCAGCAAGCCGAGATCATGCCATTGCACTCCAGCCTGGGTGACAAGAGTGAAACTTGAAAGAGAAGAGAAGAGAGAAAGAGAAAGAAAAGAAGGAAAAAAGGAAAAGGAAGGTAGGACATGCACAGGATGGAGCAGCTTCAGATGAATCTCAGCCCCTTCCAAATTCATGATTTGGGGGGCACAGCCATTCCTGGGTAGGGTCTTTTCCTTTACACATAGCACATGACTCAGTGAAGCCAGCCTCCTCCGAGCCCACACCACACCTTTGAGACAGAGTCTCACTCTGGAGGGCAGTAGCACTCCAGCTCACTGCAGCCTCCACCTCCCAAGCTCAAGTCATCCTCCTGCCTCAGCCTCCCAAGTAGCAGGGACAACAGGTGTGTGCCACCACACCTGGCTAATTATGGGTTTTTTGTTGTTTTTTTTTTTTTAATAGAGGCAGGGTTTTACCATGGCATCCAGGCTGGCCTCAAACTCCTGGACTCAAGCAATTTGCCCTCTTTAACCTCCCAAATTGCCAGGATGGCATGCATGAGCCACCATGCCCAGCCCACATCTTCTCTTACTGGGTCAGCCACGGTCCACGAGTCAGGTGCCTCCTTCCTACAAATTGCCAACATAGATTGGCACCTGTCTGCCCCACTGATGAGTACTCATCAGAAAGTTCCAGGGAACAGCAGCAAGGACTGAAAAATTATTTTTAAAAGTTAAAAATAATTCTGTTTCAAGGTTCTTTATTGTCTTTATTTGATGCCTCTTAATGAGCTTTATAAAAAAAGATTTTAAGTAGAAAGTATCATGCTCTTATTTTCTTGGAACTGTGCTTTCCATTAAAAGAAAAAGTTGGAGTAAATAGATTCAGCTACTTTAAGAGAATGTTACATAATAACTTTAGAGCTCTAAAAGGTATTTAAAATATTTATAAATTTTGACATATACATAGTCCCAAAATGTCTGAAATGAATAAACTGACTTTTCTATGTGTTCTCTATGGCCGAGTCTGGGAATGAGTGTTTAAATAATGAATATAAATGTTTGAAAAATCAATTTTATGACTCCAGTAGACTAAATTTCATAAATGATTAGAGTTGCTTAACAATTCTCATGAGTGTGGAGTTTAGTAACTACACAGTGTTATTGCTTCTTAGATTTCTATCTGAGGGCTTTAATATTATTTGCCAGTCGAGTGGCTGTGGGGTTTTTTTATGGCTATTACAGCAAGGAAGTAGGTAGATGCAAAAATGGATGGATTGATGATGATAATGACAGTAATAATATTTTTAATTTTTTATGTTCTCTGAAGCTCCTAGACCTTATCCTTTTCCAATTGATTTTATCATTATTATTATCATCTAACATTTAAAGAGCACAAGTTTTCTTTAGACTGAATTAAACAATACATGCAAATAAGAAAGTAGAACAGCTGAGATTGTCATGGTAAAGTTAACCGTGTTGCTTTACCTCATGTGGCAGACACTGTTGACTGCTGTTATAGGTTGACACTGTTATGGGTTGAATCGTGTCCCTCAAAAACTCATATGTTGAAGTTGGGCCAGATGCAGTGGCTCGCACCTGTAATCCCACCACATTGGGAGGCTGAGATGGGAGGATCGCTTGAGACCAGGAGTTCGAGACCAGCCTGGTCAACCTAGCGATATCCCATCTCTACATAAATAAATAGACAAACAAGCAAGCAAGCAAGCAAACTCATATGTTGAAGTCCTAGCCCTCAGCTCCTCAAAATGTGCCCTTATTTGGAAACAAGGTCATGGCAGATGTAATTATTTAAGATGAGGTCATACTGGAGTAGGGAGGCCCTCTAATCCACTATAACTGGTATCCTTATAATAGGGGGAAATTTGGACACAGCTATGCACACGGGGAAAATACTATGTGACGATAAAAGGCAGAGATCAAGGTGACATTCCCAGATGCCAAAGACTGCCAGCAAACCGCCAGAAGACGGGGGCGGGCATGGAACAGACTTTTTTTTTTTTGAGACAGAATCCCACTCTGTTGGCCAGGCTGGAGTGCAGTGGCATGATCTTGGCTCACTGCAACCTCCGACTCTCGGGTTCAAGTGATTCTCTTGCCTCAGCCTCCCAAGTAGCTGGGATTTCAGGTGTGCCCAAACACACCCAGTTCATTTTTTTGTATTTTAGTACGGACGGGGTTTCGCCATGTTGGCCAGGCTGGTCTTGGACTCCTGATCTCAGGTGATCCATCCATCTCAGCCTCCCAAAGTGCTGGGATTACAGGCGTGAGCCACCACACCTAGCTGGAACAGACTCACAACCCTCAGAAGGAACCAACCATGCTGACACCTTGATTCAAATTTCCACCCTCCAGCACTGCAAGACAATAAGTTCCTATCGTGTGAGCCACCTAGCTTGTGGTACTTTGTTACAGCAGCCCTCGCAAACTAATACAGCTTCTTAACAGATAGCCATTCCTCTGTTAGCTACTGCACACATTAATGCTATTATAGAAGTACAACTCTTATTTAATGCAGACACAACAAGATCTGCCTGCTCCAAAATGTTTTGTCTGCTCCTTCAGCAGTGGGGAGAGGATGGGGAAGGGTGGTGTTAAGTATTCCCAGCTTCTGAATGTGAAGACGTTTTCCTGCCATGTGCTACTGACCAGGTCTGCTCAGAAGGCCTTGTGCATAGTTACCTCCTATATCACTTTGTCAACATCTCCTTCTGTGTTTAGCTGTTGCTAAAAACTGCCCACCTGATGCATCCCTGGGGTTTTGCTATTTAGTTATTTTATTTGCTATTTAGTTTATTTTGTGAGTATATTAGACTGATAGCTAATGTTCAGGTGAATGCCAGCTCTAGCTCCAGTGCTCGGGAGGCCTTATATTAGTCAAGATTCTCCAGAGAAACACAACCAGTGAGATGTAAACAGAATTATTATAAGGTATTGGCTCATGTAATGATAGAGGCGAAGAAGTCTCACTATCTGTCATTCTTAAGCTGGAGACCTAGTAAAGCCAGTGATGTAATTCTGGTCCAAGTCCAAAGGCCTGAGAGCCAGACAGCCAATGATATAAGTCCTGGAATGAGGACAAGAAAAGACAGGCATCCCCACTTAAGCAGACAGAGGTGAAGTCTCCCTTCCTCCACCTTGTTGTTCTATTTAGGCCCTCAGTGGATTATATAAGGGCCACTCATACGGGGGAGAGCAAGCTATCCTATCATACATTCTATTCCCTTCTGGAAACACTCTCACAGACACATCCAGGATAATGTTTCACCAAACACCTGGGCTCCCAGTGAACCAATGTTACGTGTCAAGTTGACAGGTAAAATTAACTATCCCAGGTCTAGTTTAGTTCAGGAGCTCTTCCAAATCAGACCTAGTTCTAGCCTTCAAGGGGTTTCCACCCACTGAGGGAGAAACATCTATATCATAGACAGCCTATGTTCTGAATCCTGCACTGTGCCAAGTTTAGATATATCATCTCACTCATACACCTAAGCTCACATAATGAACATCACTCAGTGTCTTGTGTCAAACACACAGCACAGCTGCCTGGAAAGGTCACCTAAACCAGGCACCCTGGTCACTCAGTAACTGTGTGCAACTCCAGAGCAAAACCAGAGGGTCTCATCCAGTCATGCTAGTCTCAGGTGGCTCCAGAGGAACAGCAGGAATCTGGATCGGGAGCAAAGTAGACTCCACAGTGGTCTGAAAGCAGAAGGTGGATGGGGGGTGGCACCTGGAGACATTTCCCAAGCAACAACGCAAGGAGGAAGGAGTCATCATGGGGGATCCTCAGAGAAGAACCTGGGCATGAACCAAAATGGGAAGGAGCCTAAGCCGGGTGGGAGAAACTTTTCCTCTGAAGTTCTAAAATGCCATCTTCCCCAGAGCAGTTTTCCCCACAGTGTGTGCGGCCCAAAGGGCATGTGTATCCAAATGCAACAGGGCATTTTTTAACAAGACAGATTCCTGGACCCTCCCCCTGATCTACTGAATCCTAACTCAGGATGCTGGAGCCTAGAATGACTCTTAACAATCCACCTCGGTAAACCTCATACAAGCTACATGGGGAACCCCTTCCCCAGATGATGGCCCAAGCACTGGGCCAAACATTCATTGAATAAACGTTGACTATACACCCCCATGTGCTAGAACCAGTGCTGGGAAATGAATAAGACAAACCACCCCCATTACCATGTGCAATAAGAGAATCATGAATACATCTATTTCTAGAATATCTTATATTTCCAAGATCACCAAAGTATCTAAGAAGAACTATTCTGCTAATTATGGCTTAATTGAGAGAAGGAGGAACTGGGAGCCTCACAGGCTCATGTTTGAACATTGTAGAGGTCTGGGTAAATGGTTCTGGAGGGCTATTCTGAGCTTCATTAAAAAGATGCCCCTACTGCAAAGAGTTCTGTCTCTTTTTGTCTTCTGTAAAAGAAAGAAAACAAAGAAATATCAAAGAAATACAATTGGGAAAATAAGACTGTTTTAAAAAGTCATTTGCAGAAATTGACAAAAACAAAAGAAATTCTGTGACTGAGTCTGCCCTTGTATTCTAAATCCCTACCCATTTTTCTTCTCATTTCTTCCTCAAAAGTATTATTGTGAGGACAGAGTCAGCCTCGCTGTAAATGGTTCTGGTGTCAGCGCTGGATAACACACTCCGGCAAACAAGAAGCATTCAGGCAAGCACAAATGAATCCCATGAGGCGGCCTGCACAGCTGGGAACAAATCTGACTAATCTAGTAAAAAGAAATGTCTAACCCAAAACATATGCATTTAGATATAACTCCATAAAGCCAACACTAATTAATCCTCCTGCTCATATAAAATGGCAAAGGAATTAACAATATTGCCGACTCTCAGAAAGTCTTTTAATTGCCCTGCAATGCTTTCCAAACAGCAGGTATCTGCCCATACGTGGTTGCACATCACACACCAACACAGATCTGCCCTTCACACAAAGCACTTGGTGCTCAGCCTCACAATGGTGTTTTGTTGAAGCCTGGTACACATACCCCCACAAATTGCTCAAAACCCAGCAAGGTAAAAGTATCATTTACCTTTGGAAACAATCAACTACTGAGTGTCTAAAGTACCCCCAGAGCCTTTCAGGTCCCCCTCTGGCATTCCCCTTCCTCCGAAGTTATTGTTGTTTTTCATGCTAGGAAAGGAATTCAGACTAACATTGTGGGCTATGGGCATCTTGCCTTCCATTTGGGAAAGGTCATTAAGTATGTTCTTCATTTAGAATGACTTTCCTTTTGACTCAAAGCCAAAAATGAAAAGCACTGGAAAGTAGGGTTTCCATCTGAATACAAATTCTAGGATAGAATCCTGGCATCCTGGATGGTAAAGCAGGTGAGATGCTCAGCCTTCTGCCCTGAGTACAAAGAGGAGTCTCAAGAAGCCCCCATTCTGGTCCACAACCCCAGCTCAGGCAGAGACCTTCAAGACCTCACTGGAATGTGAGTTCTGAGGGCATTCTGTCTTTAAGCCTAGCCCGATTTCGATGCTGGATTTTCCATCTTCCCCACTGGGAGCCTCCACTCCAGATGGTTCCCAACTCCCAGGGATGGAATTATTCTGCTGGAGGACCAGGAGCCAAGCCTTTCTGGGAGGCCCCAGCTGAAAAAGCTCAGACTCATGATACATAAGCTCTGCAAATTGCCAGATTCATTGATAGAATAAACAGTCATAGAGTACCTGCTATCTGTAAGGCAGTGCTGTTCCAAGAGCTCCGGGAGGCATAAATGAATCGAAGATTCTCTTCTCAGGGAGCTTAGAGTGAGAGAAGAGGGGGAAGTGGGCAAAGGGCATGTGAATAAATACATATTATCACCAGGTTGGAAGAAGGAGAGTGGCTCTGATGATCTGTGAGCACTCCAAGTTGTTCATTGTTTTGGAAGTTTTCTCAACAGCATGAAATTTCCAGACTTCTTTCCTGGAACAAAGAACTAATTAAGAGGCCCTCAAGACTTTTGGATTCCAAGTTCTGCATTGCTGACTCTGTTTGGAAACATACAGGGCTAAAGTTCACAAAACTTGAATGTCCTGATGCTCCCTCTCTCCAGACCACCAGTGTGGAGTTTCACTGCTTCTCAGGCCATTCTTGGCTATGGTCTCCATGAATTGGACCATGCCAAGTTGGTGAAGCTCCCAGCAACTTAGGGCATCTTAACCTGAGGGATCAGACAGAAGAGTAGCTCAAGGGTCACCTCAAATGTCCAAATCTGAGTTGTCCTTGGGGTCTGGAGCTGAACAAGGCCTGTTGAAATTTTCTCAGATTATCTTTAGTTAAATTCTTTGAATTACTCTATTCTTCTGAGAATTCTGCCTTGACCACCTTATCTAAAGTAGCTCTCCCCTGTTTTTCACTAGTTTACACAACCCTTGTTTTATTTCCTTTATAATACCACAATTTCTAAACAATCTATTTGATTTTTTTGTTTTTTTGGAGACAAAGTCTCACTCTGTCACCTCAGCTGTAGTGCGATGGCATGATCTCGGCTCACTGCAACCTCCGCCTCCCGGGTTCAAGCAATTCTCCCACTTCAGCCTCCCTAGCAGCTAGGATTACAGGCACACACCACCACGCCCAGCTAATTTTTGTATTTTTAGTAGAGATGAGGTTTCACCATGTTGGCCAGACTGGTCTTGAACTCCTAACCTCAGGTAACCCACCTGTCCTGGCCTCCCAAAGTGCTGAGATTACAGGCATGAGCAGCCGCACCCAACCTATTTGACCATTTTCTATTTCTTCCCTCTAGACCCTAATGGCAAGATCTGTGTCTGTCTAGTTCACTGCTGTATTCTCAGCTGAAAACAGTTTCAGATATGTGATAGATACTCAGTGAGTATTTTTCTAATCGATGAATGACTAACAGGAACAGACAAAGGGTATATACCATAAGAGTCTAGTTTCCCTTCCTTCAGACATAAACCCAGCAGAAATAGTAATTATGAGCACAATGGCCATATAATATGCATAGAGGTTAAATAAGTCTTCAAATATATATGTAATTTTGTGTCTAGAACTCTAAGCTTTTCCTCTCCTCATCTAATTGAGGAATTGGACTGAATACCCTCTGAGATCCCTTCCAGCCCCAGCACAGCATGACCTGTGATGCAGCATTTGGTGAGACCAGCCCATCTTCCATCTCTGAACTCTTCTCTAAACCAGAAGCAGGACTAGTACTGCCTTCAATCTGAGAGAGGAATGGCTGGTTCCTAACATGACTGAAAAAGGGTCCACACGAGCATTATTTTTTAGAAGCTTCTGTGCTTTGGTAGGACTAGCTCTGACTTAGACACACACATTATCATTTCCTTATAACACCTAAAGGCGGGATGGGGTTCAACTTAAGTGTGTGTCCTCAGAGATGCTTATCTGTAAATGAGCTCAGAATAGATTATCTACATCATGTTCTCCCAATAATTATCCTTGGGTGGGTCATTGTTCATGCACCACATATGTTCCCAAGTGCTTTTCTGTCTACCCATCTCCTGAGCATGCTCGTCCCTCATAGAATGGGTATTTTCCATTTGGACCACTCAGCATGCATTTTCTCTAGCTCTTTAAAAAGGAAGTTTAATTTTCCTTCATATGTCTACCTCCACTGTGTGCACTGGGAAAAACTGACCCTACTCTCAGTTCCATGGGTGAATCTTGACTGGCTTAAGCCACAGACCCATAGATTACCCTTAGACTGGCTGAGGTCACTGCTGGGTATGTCATCCTGCAGTTCCAATAAGAGGAAGGAGGTGTCTTCTTTGGTGAGTTACTATAACTCTGCCCCTGATAGCTAGATCTCTGCTGCACGTTCCACAGATGACCGTGCAGAGCTCAAGGCAAAGAGCCAGAGCCCATCCTGGTGACCAGGGAGCTCTGTTTTGGGGGGTCAGTTTGGTAGTAATGCCTGAATGTAGTATCAAGATCAGTGGACCAGTATCAGGCAATGACCATTCCAAGAAGGGAACTAAAATGAAAACTCACAAAATCAGAAAGACAACAGAAACTAGAAGATAAAGGGAGTGCAGTAAAGCTCTCCTAGCCACACTCCACCTCATGCTCATGTTAGCTGCCTTAGCTGATACACCCATTATTCTTACTTCTAGCGGTATTTGTCCTGGTGTATTGCAAATGCAAAATGTTTCCTCTATTCCCTCAGTTCCTAAGGACTTTGGGATCATCTTTGGCTCCTTTCTTTTCCTCATCCCACAAAAATAATCCTTTAGTAAATCTTGTGGGCTTTATTTTCTGTTGCGTTTATTGCAAATTGACAAATTATAATTGTACACATTTATGGGGTATAAAGTGATGCTATATGTTTACATGTTGAATTGTTAAATCAAGCTAATTGTCATATCCATCACCTCAAATACTTTTGTGGTAAGAACATTTGAAATTCCATGTCTTAGTAAGTTTGAAATATGTAATACATTATTATTATTATTATTTTGAGATGGAGTCTTACTCTGTCGCCCAGGCTACAGTGCAGTGGCGCAATCTTGGCTCACTGCAACTTCCACCTCCCAGGTTCAAGCAATTCTCCTGCCTCAGCCTCCTGAGTAGCTAGGATTACAGACACCTGCCACGACACCCAGCTAATGTTTGTATTTTTAGTAGAGACTGGGTTTTATCATGTTGACCATGCTGGTCTCAAACTCCTGATCTCAAATGACCCACCTGCCTTGGCCTCCCAAAGTGCTGGAATTACAGGCGTGAGCCACTGCACCAGCCTTTTTTTTTCTTTTCTTCATTATTTTTTAATAGAGATGGGGTCTCACTATGTTGACCAGGCTGGTCTCCAACTCCTGGCCTCAAGCAATCCTCCCATAGCAACATATTATTCTTAATCACAGTCACCATGCTGTGCAATAAATTCCAAAAAAAAATATTTCTCCTAACTGAAACTTTATACCCTTTGACCAACATCTCCCTATTTCCCCCACCCTTAAGTCTCTGATAACCACCATTCTTCTCTTTGTTCAATTGTTTTAGAGTCTACATATAAGTGAGATCACGTGGTATTTGTCCTTCTGTGCTTGGCTTCGTTCATTTAGCATAATGTCCGTACTGTCCCACATGACAGAATTTCCTTCTTTTTAAAGACTGAATAGCATTCCATTGGGTATATATGCTACATTTGCTTTATTTGTCTGTCAGTAGAAACTTAGGTTGATTCCCTATTTTGGCTATTGTGAATAATGCCACAATAAACATGGGAGTGCAGATATCTCTCTGACATACTGTTTTCAAATTCTTTGGACACATACGCATGTATTAGTCCATCTTCATACTCCTATAAACAACTGCCCGAGACTAGGTAATTCACAAAGGAAAGAGGTTTAATTGACTCACAGTTCAGCATGGCTGGGGAGGCTTCAGGAAACTTCCATTCATGGCAGAAGGTGAAGGGGAAGCAAGGCACCTTCGTCACAAGGGAGCAAGAAGGAGAAATGCCTAGCGAAGGGGGAAGAGCCCCTTATAAAACCATCAGATCTCGTGAGAACTCACTCACCATCACGAGAACAGCATGGGGAAAACCACCTCCATGATTCAAGTACCTTCACCTGGTATCTCCCTTGACACACAGGAATTATGGAGATGACAATTCAAAATGAGATGTAGGTGGGGACACAAAGCCTAATCATATCAATGCAGAAATGGGATTGCTGGATTATATGGTCACTCTATTTTTAGTTTTTTTGAAAAACCTTCATACAGTTTTCCGTAATGGCTGTGCTAATTTACTTTCCCACTTTATTGGCTTTATTTAGAATATATATTCCAAATACAACTATTTATCATTAATTCACCACTATCATCCTAGTCCAGGCCTCTATCAATCAGTTCTTGCCTGGGCTAATATAATACCCTCTGGACTAATATAAAACTCTGAATCTATTGTCAGTGCCCTTTATTCTCCACATAGCAGTCAGGGTCATTGTTTCAAAACTTAGGTCAGATCCTGTTATTTCTCTGCTCAAAGTCTTCCAATGACTGCACAACACTGAAAGTAAAACTTGAAGTCTTCATCATAGCTTCATAAAACTACTTGTCCCAACTTCGCTCTGCCCTTCACTCTTTCTGCTCTAGTCATACTCGTCTTTTTGCTTGAAGCCTAGAATGCTCTTCTCCCAAACATTTACATGAGTTGCTCCTTCACTTTGTTTTTTTTTATTTAAAAGTAATTTATTTGATTCTGATTACAAAATACAGGTGAGGAGCACAGGCAATGCCTGTATCCCCTTTGTTGCCCATCTTCCCAGTCTATGCTGCTATAAATACCCTTTGTACAACAGCAAGCTCATGCTGTCTCCAAGCGCTTGCACATTCTAACAGCTGCAGAGCATAGTATATGACCAGGTGGAAAGTTAAACAGGAGCTCCACTCACAAGGTAGGGCCCCTCCAATTAGTCTTCCGGCTCCCTTGTGCTAATAGTAACTAGTTTCTCTTCCTATTGGTCATAGATAAATTTCACCTGCACAATTCTCCGAGTACTTTCAAGTAACGTCAGAAGGCAGTAACTGAGACCCTTTCCTTGCTCCCAGCTTCCTATGTCCCAGGCTGCCTGTGGCACCTGGACTGCTGCTGCCCCTGGGTCTCGCACATTCCAGGGCTACGATGGAGGAAGGGCAGGCCAGGCCAAGCATGAGAAATTAACAGTCTTTATTGGGCTCAGACCAGGAGTCCGTGGGTCTTCAGGACCTCTGTGTATTTGTCAATTTTCTTCTCCACGTTCTTCTCAGCCTGTTTCCCTAGCCTCATGAGCTGTTTCTTCTTCCGGTAGTGGATCTTGGCCTTCTCCTTCCTCTCCTCCTCCAGGGTGGCTGTCACTGCCTGGTACTTCCACCCAACCTCTTGAGCCAGGCGCCCCAGAAGGGCAAACTTTCTTGTAGGCTTCAGACGCACGACCTGGAGGGCAGCAGGAACCACTATCCGCTTTTTCTTGTCGTAGGGCGGTGGGATGCCGTCAAACACCTTGAGGCAGTCCAGGGAGGCCTGGCCTCGCTTGGTCTTGTGGGGCGGCATGCATGCCTCGCACTGTCCGCCGGAAGATGCGGCTGGGGGCCCGGAAGTGGTAGGGGCCTCGGGAAGGGTTGATGTTTATGCGCTTGCAGAGGAAAGCCAGATTCTTCAACTTGTTTCTGTAGAAATTGCCAGAGATGTGGATGCCCTCGCAGCATACGACTACCACCTTCAGGCCCAGCAGTACCTGCTTAGCCACGATGGCCTCCAGGCGGCCCAGGAGATGGCCTCCTGGATGGTGACCATCCAGCACCAGGACCTGCACCTCTGCCATCTTCGGCAGCCGCCTGGGAAAGGCTCCTTCACTTTATTAGATAACTGCTCAAGCACTACCTCCTCTGACAGAAGGCCCCCGATCTATTTATCCAGAAAGGTT
Organism: Nomascus leucogenys; assembly: GCF_006542625.1. Classification (NCBI taxonomy): domain Eukaryota; kingdom Metazoa; phylum Chordata; class Mammalia; order Primates; family Hylobatidae; genus Nomascus; species Nomascus leucogenys. The sequence goes on along the minus strand of NC_044381.1, from coordinate 72,643,778 downwards.
ATTTTATCCCTCCTATCCTCTTACCTGCTTCATTTTTCCTCAAAGTCCTTATCATTTGTTGGATGTCTGTCTCCTACCATTAAAATGTAAGTCCCAAGAGGACAGGGACCAGTGTTGAACTGCCTTTTTCCAATAACAGTCGAAGGGTCTAAAAGATCTAAGACTACAGGGACAGTAAAATATGAGTCCTACTACTACCTCTTCCTTCATAAATTTGGGCAAGTATCTTGACCTCTTTGCCTCTGTGTTTCCTCCCTGTAAAGCAGATGAGATAAAATGTGTTCTGTAAAATAAAAAGCTAAAGCTCTATCTTCCTGGCTTCATTATTCAAGGTTGGTATAGTGTCCATTATTATTTCATCCAGCCAAAAGATCTAATGAATTACGAAAATATGCTTTGGAACTTAGAACAGTTTTATTTTGATTCTTTTCTCTCTTTTCCTTTTTTTATGTTAATCTACCATTTGTATTTCTTCTAGGAAATACTTGTTTATGCCTTTTGCACATTCTTTAAAATTTTTATTTATCTTTCTGCCATTGAAATATAGTTATTTGTCTGGAATGTCTCTTTCTAGGCTAAACTTTTGAACAATTTTTTAATGTAAAATTCTAGCTTGATGATGATTTTCTTATTTTATTTTATTTTTGAGACAGGGTCTGGCTCTGTCACCCAGGCTAGAGTGCATTGGTGCAATCTCAGCTCACTGCAACCTCCACCTCCCAGACTCAAGCAATCCTCCCACCTCAGCCTCCCAGGTAGCTGGAACTATAGGCATGCACCTCCACACCTGGGTAAGATTATTTTCTTTCAGCACTTTGTAGATATCATGCTATTGCCTTCTGGAACTTATTGTTCCCGTTATGAAATTAGCTTTCTGTCTGATTGTTGTTCCTTTAAAAGTAACATATCTTTTTATTTCCTCTGATTTTCCTTAAGATTTTTTTCTTTGTTTTTGGTTTTCATCAGTTTTATTATAATGTGTCTAGGCATGGTTTTCATTGTATTTATTCTGCATTGGGTTCACAGTGAATTTTTATATCTATGGCTTGATGTCATTCATCAGTTTTGGAAAATTCTTGACTACCTCTGCAAATATTCTTCTACCCCATTCTCTCTTCCCTTGTTAAATTCAAATTCAAATATTAGACCTATTCACCAGTTCTGCATGTCTCATACTTATTCATGTATTTTTCCATCTTTTTTTCTCCATGCTTCACTATGAATATTTCTAGTCACCTGTTGTACAACTCACTGATACTCTTTTTACCTGTGTCTTATTTGCTGTTAAACTCATCTACTCAGCTCTAAATTTCCGTTGTAGTGTTTTTTATTTCCAGAATTTCAATTTGGTTCTTTTTAAATATAAATTCTTATTCTCAGTTAAATTCTTCATTTTGTCGTCTATTCTCTTGAATAATTAATCCCAGTTATTCTAATACCAATGTCTGATCTTTCCTGTGTCTGGGTCACTTCTTGGTCTGTTTTTCCAGTTTACTTTTTTCTGTTGGTATAATTCATAATTTTTAATTGAATGCTGAATATTATACATGAAAAGTTGTAGAAGCTCTACCTTATATAATAGCCCGTCAGAGGAGGTGCACCCTATTCTCTGCCAATCGTTTTATAGAGGCTCATCTCCTCAGCCCAGTCAAGATCCATGGGTCCCAACATAGAATCTAGTATGTTTCCTGTGGCTATTCCTTCTTGATGGGCCCTGAACTGAAATTTTTGTCTCTTCAAAACTGCCTTTGATTCCATTCTGTTTCATCAGCTTTCTGGTTGTGTTTTTTTGCCTCAGTATTCATCACATAATCAGATATTAATCAGTAAATGCCTTGAAGGGAAAACTAGTGCTTCTGTTCCACTTCTCTCTAGAATCTTGGACCCTTACTCTTGGTTGCCCTGCAAGTATGGACTCTAGATTTTGTCTCTTCAGTTTCATGAGATTGTTTAAAACTCAGAAGTCTGCCCTGGATCTTGGAAATCAATCCTCTGCCCGAATTCTCAGCTTCTTGTCCCAGGCCTAAACTCATAAAATGTGCCAAGGAGAAAGTAGCATGTTTTAAAAATGGCTTATGTCAATGAGCCTTTCTTTTTTCCAGAATCTGGCCGTTCAAGTTCTAGCAGGCGAGGTATCTTTCTGATGCTTTTAAACATACATTTATTTTGTACCTTACCCAGATTTTCTAGGTGCTCCTGGCAGAGCCAATGGTCTGCTATAAGCGATAGAATTATCATAGCCAGAAACCTAATAAATGTGTATGAAATAGTCAATTTTTAAAAAACAAAATAGTTTTTAATAAAAAGTATCATGTTTTCCCTCCAATAAAATAACTTCAGCAGCCGGGCTCAGTGGCTCATGCCTGTGATCCCAGCACTTTAGGAGGCCAAGGCGGGCGGATCACTTGAGGTGAAGAATTCAAGAGCAGCCTGGACAACATGGTGAAACCCTGTCTCTACTAAAAATACAAAAATTAGCCAGGCGTGGTGGCGGGCACCTGTAATCCTAGCTACTTGGGACACTGAGGCAGGCGAATCACTTGAACCTGGGAAGCAGAGGTTGCAGTGAGCCAAGATTGCACCATTGCACTTCAGCCTAGGCAACAAGAGCAAGACTCCATTTCAAAAAAAAAATAATAATAATAATAAATAATAACTTCTGGGTGAACATAAGCTAATTGGATATAAAATAACAGCATGTTTTGTGTAGGGCACAGGAAAATTCTTCACTGGCAGCAGAGAGTTTTCTTTCAATAGAAAGCTCCTCTGAAATACCATTTGACCCAGCCATCCCATTACTGGGTATATACCCAAAGGACTATAAATCATGCTGCTATAAAGACACATGCACACGTATGTTTATTGCGGCACTATTCACAATAGCAAAGAGTTGGAACCAACCCAAATGTCCAACAACGATAGACTGGATTAAGAAAATGTGGCACATATACACCATGGAATACTATGCAGCCATAAAAAATGATGAGTTCGTGTCCTTTGTAGGGACATGGATGAAACTGGAAAACATCATTCTCAGTAAACTATCGCAAGGACAAAAAACCAAACACCGCATGTTCTCACTCATAGGTGGGAATTGAACAATGAGAACTCATGGACACAGGAAGGGGAACATCACACTCCGGGGACTGTTGTGGGGTGGGGGGAGGGGGGAGGGACAGCATTAGGAGATACACCTAATGCTAAATGACGAGTTAATGGGTGCAGGAAATCAACATGGCACATGGATACATATGTAACAAACCTGCACATTGTGCATATGTACCCTAAAACCCTAAAGTATAATAAAAAAATAAAAAAATAAATAAATAAATAAAAAAAAGAAAGCTCCTCTGAAAAGTTACCTTTTTTCCTGTTTTGGTTTTCAGGAGGAAAATAAGTATTCCACTTAGTGTATGAAGGTAGTGGGGCAGGTTGGATGGTTGCTATGCAAGAAACAAGTAATAATATCATAAAATTACATCAGTTCCACTCATATCTATTGAAACAAAACTACTGCTCCAAAACTTCTAGTGAAAATCGCCTCATTTTCTTTGAAGAATATATGTGTAGTTGATTTTCCTGTTCTTGTTTTTAGTTAACAGCAACATTTTCTGTCTTTCTCAGAAGACAGCATTCAGTCCCTGCCCTTGGGAGTAGTATCTCCACTTTCACACAAGCACTCTGTCATTTACATTTTGCCGTTTTTCAACCTGCTGTGGTCTTTTTAAAACACATTATGGTGCAGTGCCTTTTAAAGCTGGGAAGGATATAGCCACCCCCCTCATGAATCTGCTTTTCAGTCTTCCTGAACCTGAAGGTGTTGAGTAAAAACGAAGGATGAGATTGTCCTCAGCACAGGATAAAAGAGCAGCCTGGGGCCCCATGGGGAGGGGAGCACAGGGACCTTTTTCCTACACTACTCACAGCTCAGCTTCCCCTTGGCGCTTTGCCTAAGCTTTCTTCACGAGCTGTGTGAGAAGAACTGGACCTTGGGGATCTAGGCAGAAACTATTCTAAGGTGAGTGTTAGTTTTTTCATTTACTAATAATCTAATTTTACTGGTCTATAAATATGCATTGGCTACAGGTCACGAAAGAAAACCACTCTCCCAGATGGTACGCCGACTGGATATTTGTTAAATAGTGTGGAAGCTATTCAATGATTTGCATACTGGCCGCTTAGTAGGTAACTCTCTCCCATCTCATCTGGGACAAAATTCCATAGCCTATTCCCATCCCCTTCAAGATTAAAACTCAGATGATTAAAACAAAAAATACCTATTATCCAACTTGCTCCTGTCTCAACCAAAACCAGCATTTGGAAACACTGTCTTAGAGCTGAGGAAGTGGTCAATTAGCCCAAAACGGTTGAGTGACTTATCCAAGGCCACCCTGTAAGTTAGAGGTAGCATCCAGACTAGCAGCATCTAACCCCTTTGGTGAAATGTTCTGCCCTCTAAACCCTACATCCACTGACTTGTCCAAAAGCAGATATAGGAGCCAGAGAAATTCAGTCATTTAGCAAGGTTGATTAAGCACCACTGCATGCCGGACTCAGTGCTAGCAACTGGGGACACAGTGGAGAACTCAGGAGAGCTACGCTACTGACAAATAACCTATTCAACAGGAGACTTTCAGGGGGCACTAAGTGCTAGAAAGGAAATAAACCAGGATGATGTAATAGGGAGTGAGGGAATGGGGACTTACTATGTGGTGATGGGGGAAGGTCTCCATGGGGAGGTGGCATTTAAGCTGAGATGTAAGCGACAAGAGAGAGCCAGTCATGCAAACATCTGGAGGACAAACCATTCCAGGCAGAGGTTATCAAGCACAGTCCTAAGGCAGGAACACAAGCCAGCATCTGGGGAGAACAGCGCACGAAGATAGAGGGACAGGGAATGATCAGATGGCAGACTGAAGTCAGCAATGCCGACTCTTGTAAGCCATTGAATGGAGTTTGTGTGTTATTCCATGTAAGAAATAGAAAAATTCAATCTGTCTTTCTACCTGCTCCCTGAACAGCATACACATGTGGTCATGGTCAGAATTTATTCCTCAGTTTTAATTAAAAGACATTACCAAGGTACTAGAACATTGTCACCAGATAATAGCTTCCATCAATGATAGAAACACATTTATTTTTCCAAGCCAAAGCAATTGATCCTCCTGGCAATATTCAAGGGCGCTGACAGCACTTGCACTGGGCACTCTGATGAGTGCAGATTTAATCGGTTTGTCTGATGGATATCAGTGCAGCTCTCTGACAGTGCCTCTGCGGACCCCCTGGCTGAGATGAATCAAGAACTAGATCAGTTCATCCCAGAGGCACTGAACTATTATGTTATGAATAAGCTGTCTTCTGACTGGCTCAGGTCACAACGTATGTTCATTAATTTTGTTAGTGAATAAAGCTCATCTACATTGATTGGATCCAATTGATCAGCCTGGATCCCACAACACATAACAAAGGCCACGTTGCATTGGAATATTTCTGGAACTGACATGTGGCAGGCAGAGAGATTCAAAATGAGCTCATCACCACTGGGTCTCTGACCAAAATAAATAAATAAATAAAGTCAAATTAATGCAGAACAATGGATTGGCTGAACAGCCAGCTGCTGCCTTCCTGCCCCAGCACGTTGCTGTTCACCCCTGAAAAGCGTGTCCAGTCAGTTATGACAAGATTCTTGAAAGACCCGACTGTGTGTAAGCGCAGGAAATCTTAACTCCAGAACCTCGGCTGCCTTCCATTTGGGATAATTATATTCTGTACCTCAAGAATTTCCTCTGCTTTAGGCTTTCAGAAACATGGCCGCATGGGGTCTCTGTGCCCCCAATCTTAACATGTCACCCCAGTAGGACTCACTCATGCTAGTATTAATCAAAGAGGTTTCCACACATGTGCACACGCAAACTATCAGAGCTCAATTTGTTTTTCCCAGACACATGACAATTTTATACCTACCATTAGAAAGGTATGAGCATATTAAATAAAACAATGCTCAATTGGGAAAAAGAAATATATCATTTGGTTCACTATTGGGCATTCATAGCACAAGTTCATTGGTTTCTGCATCACAAGGGAGCTCATTATGATAGAAGTCTTGCCTGCAGTACAGCACAGACAGGGAGCTGGCCCTATTTTCTGGGCTTTTTGAGCAGGAGGTGGAGGAAGAGGAGCTGTAATGCTGTAGGAATCAGTCGTCTGGAGCCATAAGCAAATCGAGCAGATAGAGGTGGCCCAGGCAGCTGCTGTTTTAAAGACCAGAGTGGCTCGTTTAAAAATTATATATATACATAATATACACACATATATACATATATTAGACATACATATACATATAGACACCATTATATATATGTATGTATGTATGTATTCAGCACAGAGCAGCTCCTCCCCAAGGGAACCCCACACCCCTCATCCAGCAGGTAGACTTTTTGCCTCTTCTCCTGGGCCATTTGCTCTTTCACAGCAGAGGTTTGACTACTTCCTTCAGTAGTATGAGTTTGGAGACATTGATTCTATCACCAACACAAGCATGATGGCTTTGCCATGGGTCCTAATTTGGACTTCAGAAAATATGGCACTTGTATAGCTCGGGTGCTCATTTTGGTCAAATTTTACTGGCAAAGAAAGATGAGCAGGGTGGGGAGTAGACATGTATGATTCACAGTCTCCCTCCTCCTGGCCCCACACCAACCCCTCAAGAGGTATCTTGGGGTATCACAATCAAATGCTTGACCTCTAGAATCTGGGTACCCCAGTCAGGTGGCATTTAAAACACCTAAGCACTCTTTATTATCATAAAGATTCTGCATCCTATTTGTATAACAACAGGATATTATAGTGCTTTAATCATATCCTTAGACGTTAGGAAGATCAATCTCTAGTATGGCTTTGGATTTGGAGTTTTCTTTTTTCTTTCCTTTTTCCTCTCATGCACTCTTTTTATCATCCATTTCATCTAGCTGTCCTGAAATTTTCAATGTACCCCTCAAAGATAAGCTGAGATTAGGGAATTTGAAACAGGAGGCTTTCCCTTGTACAAGAGCAAAGAGAGAAACATGAATTTCCCGGGTCACGGCACAAGCCTGGGGAGTCTTAGGGAATGATGTTAGGCAATAAGGAGAAATCCACAGGGAGAACTTGTTAAAAAAAAAATAGAAAAGTATGCCTATATGCCACTAATATTTATTGTAAGTGAATGCAATAAATCCAAAACAAAAAACTGGCAGTAGAAGTTCAATAAGTATGCAGACATCATGGGAAAGCGAGGAGATACAGAAGGAAGAAAGGAGCCTGTGGCATTTCGGAAGCTCCATGTGATAGGTATTCAAATACAGGGGCAAAGAACAGCCCTGGGGCACAGGATGACAGATACACGTGATGCCAGGGTCAATACAATATTTTTCTGTAAAAGGGAAACTTACTCAGATTTTAAGAAATCAAATTGCTTTATTTTGCTTAGTTAGGTAAAGTAACACTGAAATAGGTCTTACCCTATATGAATGTCACAGACCACTCAGGGATAGAATATGCTAACTCTAGGAGGTAATTATCTGTTACAGAACATGGTTAATGATTACGTTCAGAAGATGTTAACAATCAGCTCAGAAAAGATTACAGGAGCTTCAAAGGGGTCCCTCTAGACCACATGACTGTAATGTGGCCTGAGGAGCCTGCTCTTAATGCAAATGCTTGCTGTCATGGTGACAGGATAGCACCCCTGTGTTCACCAGCACCACACAAACCCCCCTATTTGGGACAATAGCTTTTAGTTCAAGATAGACTGCATAAGTAACCAAATGTGGAAAGTAATATCCCATATGATCTTATCTATCAACTGCTCTGTGAGGACCTGAAGTTCTGAAAGTGATCTAATCCTAGGAAAGGTTTGGCACAGAATAAAAGAAACTGAGAAGCCCCCCAAAATTTTTATTCCCTGCAAAACAAACACACACACACACACACACACACACAGTCTCCATTTTCTGAAATTCATCAGTTACTGCTTGCAGAATTATCTTACACTTAGACTTATCATCATTGGATTCTTTGCTTATTCATTCAAAATAAAGGAGATAGCATTTAAAATATTTTGTGACACCTTAGAGATAAATGCTCACCCTGGGTGGGTGATGATTTATGGGGGTCAAGTACTAAAGAATAGGAATTTCATTTATTTTATTGCCTGTTTACCTCCTGGGGGAAGAGATAGCTGGTAAATCATTTTGGTAAGTTAGTAAATTGGGGGGCCTTTGTTTGCTGGGCCCAAGAAAAAACTCACAGGATGGAAAAGTATCCATAGGGTGCCTCCTTCACCCACCCCCTTCTGAGCAGAATTGCTTGCAGAGTATATCAGGAAGAAAGCTGTTCATTCTTTCTTTTAGAAACTCCATGTTAAAAGAAAAAAAAAGCCTCCCACTTTATTCCATTGTTTAGCCCTTCTAATCTCTAAATACTTCCTATATTTAACCTAAATCTCTCTGCTTTCCCATCTTCACAAGTGAATATTAGTCATAATTACTTCTCTTCAACATATGTAGTTTTACCTGGATACAAGCATAGATATTCTTAGTATTTCAGTTGAAGAATAGGATTTCCTCGGGATTGCTAGTCAGTTCCTAAAAGAACCTCAGTGAATCTCTATTTCCTCCTCTTTAAAACAGGAAGACACCACAAGCCCTCAGTCAGTCAGTGGGGTAGACATGGACATTTCTTTGCTCTTTTATGTGAACCTTATCAAAACTTAATCATTTGCTGATATTCTAGAGATCAACACTCATGCACGGTGACATCATTTTGGTGACTAAATAAGTAAAGATAAAAGGTCGTATTATTTTTTCAGAACTATTTTACCCCCAAAATATTCCATAAATACCCAATGTCTCCCTGCCCTTGTTCTATTTCTTCTGTGATATGGCCCTCAAGCTAAAACAATAAGGAGAAATATTGCTCAGGAAAAGGGTTCAATCTCCTGCCTGTATCTCTTTTTTTTTTTTTTTTTTGTGATGGAGTCCTCGTTCTGTCGTCCAGGCTGGAGTGCAGTGGCACTATCTCAGCTCACTGCAAGCTCCGCCTCCCGGATTCACACCATTCTCCTGCCTCAGCCTCCCAAGTAGCTGGGACTACAGGCACCTGCCACCATGCCCAGCTAATTTTTTATATTTTTAGTAGAGACTGGGTTTCACCATGTTCGCCAGGATGGTCTCGACCTCCTGACCTCATGATCCGCCTGCCTCAGCCTCCCAAAGTGCTGGGATTACAGGCGTGAGCCACCGCGCACTGTGCCCAGCCTCCTGCCTGTATCTCTTGCAGGTCAACTTGCAAGACATCTGCCAGGAGTACTTTGACCACTGATGTGTGTGTGTGTGTGTGTGTGTGTGTAATGGGCCAACATAGTAGTTTAAAATTTTTATATTATTTGCCAAAATTTTGTAAGTGGAAAATTCCAATTAAAAGTCTAGATTTCAGGCTTTTCTTTAAAAATGTGAAGATCCAGCCACAATTGCCCATAGAGCCACAAGTGGAGAGAGACAGCAACTGCCCCTGTAATGGGGCCTCACTCTCCATTTTCCCTCAGTCCTCATCAGTCCCTACTATGGGACACCCAGCCCCTTAACTCATGTTTCCTGCCTGTCTTTTTTTTTTTTTTTTTTTGGCAACTATTACTTTATTCTAGCTTGAGATAAGCCGTCACACCCAGTTAGAATAAACTTTCCAAATACAAGCCTCATTTTCTTATGCTGTGAAATTTGGGGGCTGCTTATTGTCCAAAAGATGTGTCCTAGTGGGAATTAAGTAGTCAGCACTTCCCCTCCCCAAGGGCTTCTAACAAAGGGGCGGATTTCAAAGGAGTCTCCATTATGGAGAATTAGCATAAGAGGGCATTTCCTCCCTTTGACAGTCCTCTTTGACCCTCTGTCTACCCACAGACTGTCCTTTTCTGTGGCTGAGAATCCTTATCTCAGCAGCCGAGAGGGGACAAGACCCTTGTTCCAATCAAATCATCTCAGAGCATCCTTCTAGTCCAACCCACCTCTTTTCTCCCTGGGCTTGTTGAAGGGCAGGTAGCTTCTGAATGGAGAGTGCTAGGCCTACAGGGCTCTCAGGAAAACAAAGTGTCGTGATAACCCATGTAGGAAACTGACTACATCACTAAAGAGTGTAGAGAGGAGAGGAATCCTACTGGTGACCTTCCAGAAATATCCAGCAGGCCCTGAAGAAACACTTGTTGACTGAATAGCAATAAGCCCTCACGGACAGGATACAAAGAACCAGGCAAGAGAGTTTCTGCTTCCTAATGTAAGTACTTAGTATTTATTTTCTGTTGTAGCCCAGGCATGCGGCAAGCACTTCTTGTGATTACTTTCATTTACTCCTGGAGTGGCTTAAAGATGGCTGCAATTTTTTTTTTCCTCGGATCTGAGCTAGTCCTGACAGTGGCTGCAGAAGTGATCCTGTGCAGCTCCCAAGACTTGTCTGTGCTTAGAACATTCCCTCTTGGAACCCAAGAGGTTTACATGCTCTGCTGTGAAAACATCAAGCCACAGAGAGAGGCCACGTGGAAGACAATAAGGTGCTCCTGACAGCCAGCACCAACTGGCAGCCACGTGAGTGACAGAGGACATTGCCTTGGATGTACCACCACCCAGCCTACAGATGACTGCAGCCACTGATGACACCACTGGAGCGGAAGGCCTGCCCAACTGTTGTTGCTTTAAGCCACTAAATTTGGTGATCGGTCACATGACAGTAGGTAATTAGAACAACTGCTTATAACTGTGTGGGGTGCATGCTAGTATCATCTCTATTTTACAGATGATGAGACTGAGGCACAAAGAGGCTAAGTCACCATGTTCACAGTGCTGGTAGAACCAGATTTCAAACTCACATCTGTCTGTCTCCAAAGCCCACATTCATAGCCTCCATCATACACTATTTTGAAAAGCTTGCAATTCACTGACAGCCACAGAAAAAAACACATCAGAAAACTCAAGCATATGCACAATCCTTTATTCTGAGTCTTGGTAATCTCTCAGGAGCTGGGGAGTCAGAATTATCTGAGACTATTCTGGAAGGAAACAGAGAAAACAGCTTTACCTGATTTAAAAAGAAAAAGAAATATGGAGGTAACACCATCTAATGCTGATCACATAAAATGTCCCTGTTACTTTCAAGCATGGGTGGACAAACTATAGCCTGGGGGCCCAAATCCCATCCACTGCCTCTTTTTGTAAAGTTGTATTAGAACATAGCCATATCCAATATTTACATATGGTCTATAACTACTTTTCCTCTACGTGGCAGAGTTGAGTAGCTGAGGCAGAGATAGTAGGGGCCCCTGGTGCCTAAAATGAAGTTCACCAACCCCCTACTCTAAGCCAATGACTATCAAACTTAAGCATGCATCAGAATCACCCAGAAGGAGTGTAGAACACACATTCCTGGGCCCCACTCTCAGAGTTTCTGATTCAATAGGTCTGGAATGGGGTCCAACAATTTGTATTTCTAATAAGTTTCCAGGTATGGTAGGCAGCTCTAAAATAAGCCTCTTGCATAAGGCCTGCAATCATCCCCACTCCTGGTATTCACACCCTTGTGTAATAGCCTCCCCTGATGTAGACTGAACTTACTTAACTTCTAACACATAGAATACAGCAGAAGTAATGGAATGTCAATTCCAAGCACATGTTCTCCAAAGACTGTAGCTTCCATCTCAGGTGCTTTCTCACCCTCTCTGAACGCTTGCCCTGCGGGAAGCCATGCTATGAGACAGACATATGTAGAGGCTCACGCCATGAGAAACTGAGGCCCAACAACAACCACATGCATGAACTTGGAAGTGATGAACTTGGAAGTGGATCCTCCTCCCAAATGAGTCAAGCCTTCAGATGAGATCACCACCCCTGCTGATAGCTTGACAGCAACCTCGTGAGACATCTTGAGCCTGAGGCTCCCAGCTAAGCCATGCCCAGACTCCTGAGCCACAGAAACTGTGAGATGAGAAATGTTTGTTGTTTAAGTTTTAGAGTAACTTGTTAAGCAACAATATGTAACACACACCAGTTGATGCTGAGGCTGGTGGTCCAAGGACCACACTTTGAAAACCTTGGCTCTAATGGAACAGCTGCTTCTTCAGTGTTCTGACTTGACGTGGCAGGGAAATACTGGGTTTTAATACTTCTGAGTTCCACAGTGTTAATGGAGCATCCTTCTAGACTCTGTCCAGCAGGTCGATGGCAGAAATAAGTTGGATACCTTGTCCCCAGTCACCATAGAGCCCCCTTTTGTGCAGGTTGAATGATGGAGGTAAGGCTAGTCCTCCCACAGCCTCCACTGCCCACAGCTATGGGAGTGTCCAGAGATCAGAGCTCTCAATTATAAGGAAAGACATGGGCAATAGATGCTTGAGAGCACAGCAAAGTCAGGGCCCAGAAAGCCTGCGGGGTGGAAAAAGTCTATTCCTCTGGAAGCCCTCATCATCGCTTCCTTACTCCAACCTGGTGAGTAGCCTCTGGGGCCTGTCTTATGTGTCATTTGTTCTCTGGATTTAGTTACCAGTGAATCCACAGGGAGGTGCCAGCCAGTTCTTATGTGCGTTCCACAAGGGCAGAGATTTTGGCCTGTTCTGTTCAATGACACCTACAAGGACCTAGACCTGAGACTGGCAATATAAGGTGCTTAGTGAATAATTACTGAAGTTAAGTATGATTTATTTATTTTTCACCCAGGCTGGAGCGCAGTGGCAAACTCTCAGCTTACTGCAACCTCTGCCTCAAAGGCTTAAGCCATTCTGCCACTTCAGCCTCCCTAGTAGCTGGGACCACAGGCACACACCACTGCGCCCGGCTAGTTTTTGTATTTTTTGTAGAGATGGGGTTTGCCATGTTGCCCAGGCTGGTCTCAAACTCCTGGGTTCAAGTAATTCACCCACCTCGGCCTCCCAAAGTGCTGGGATTACGGGCGTGAGCCGCGCCTAACCAAATTTAAGCCAAATGTAAGAATTTGAGAGACGGCCCCAATTAGCTTAGCCAAGCCTCGTGCACTGTGGAGGTGGGGGCTGGCACAAGTGTGCCAACCTTGTGCCACACTACCACCAGGGTGTTCAAGGAAGAGGCCACCTCTTATCCCCTTCAAGGAGACAGGTACGCGAAGATTCTGTGGGTCATCTCTGTAAAGCTTTAATTCAGAGCCCTCAGACATGGACTGTCTGGGTTCAAGAGATACCAAGGAGCTGGAAACACCAGTGGGGTTTTTTGGTGACTGGGGCCAAAGTGTCTGGTGCCAGGAAGCAGAATATACAAACTGGTATGATTTTGTGCATATAGCAACTAGCCTGAGGCCGCATTCTACCAGCTTCAGAGAGAAATAAATCATGTTTGTTTAACAGACGCAGTGAAAGAATGCCCTGGCGCAATGCCTGACACCCAGTAAGCACTTAATAAATGTTTATTGAATGAATGAAAGAGATCTGAAGCACAGCAATATATTTCTTGGCTGCAAGTGGGGGAAAGGTAAAAATCAGACTTGTGAAACCATATGCCCTCCCCTCCTCCCCATAAGTCCCACCCGCAGAACAGCAGAAAGGAAAGTAAAGAATGGTATCTTTGGAGCAAGAGGAAGAAGCCATCTCTGCTTTGTAGCTTGGGTCAAAGCACTTCACCTCTCTGGGCTGCAGCTGTTTCATTTGTAAAAGGGAAAGTCTGGGCTTGGTGATCTCCAGGTCTCCTTCCAGCACTGAGATCCTGTGGCTCTGTGCTTCCCCAAGGCACTGTCCCTCAAACCTAATTGCATGGTTTTGCCTGTAAAAGGAGCGCCTTGATCAGGGCAGAAACAATGAGAAGGAGCCACTGTCATTCAAATCCTGGAACTGACCTTTTTCTCAACCTATGTTTAGAACATTCCCTCTTGGAACCCAGACGCCATGCTCTGCTGTGAAAACATCACATAACACACTGCCCCCTGGAAGTCCTTGGACAATAGCTGTGACCACCAGTCACAACAAGAATGCTATCGAAGGGGGTTTGGCGTGGACAAGTTGTGCCCTGCTTGACTTATGGGGTCCTTCTAAATATGAACGATTCTAATTTTTCATCAACCTATATAAAGTAAAAATTATGGTATTTATGAAAACACTGAATTTATGGTATTTATGAAACCACTGGCTTGGATGAGGAGCCCAGTTGCTCCTTTTATGAAAGGAGCAGATATGCCTCTCCAGCGCTGATGATTTAGGAGCACTGAGAAGAGGTTGCAGAGGAGAAGGTTCTGGTGAAAACATGCCTGCCTTTTGGAGTTTTAATTTTTTATGCTCACAATGTGGGAAAACCACTCTCCAAGGGAAGTGGTAATGGAGAAAGAGCAGCAAGCTTAGTACTATGTGGAATTCCTCCATGACCTCTAGCTGCTGGGGGTGGGAGCCGCTGGTATTTAAGAAACCTGAGTTTTCCACGTGAGGGGCAGAAAAACGTGCAGAGAGAGCAGGCTTTTTTTGTGTCCCCTTCTTGTTTCTTTCCAATTGTGCAGACAGTAGAAAATGCCCTTCTGAAAAGAGCAAGAGGAAGATGTGGAAAAAGAAGTTTTTTAACTTCTTTCCAAAAAAAAGTATTAAATTATATTTTTGTGAAAAAGAAAAACACTTATTTTCAATGTCTGTAGTATTTGTGGCCAGCATCAAGAACCTTGGTGAAAAGAGAGCAAACAAATCAAAATCTATGCCAAGGAACTGCAGGGATATTAAAAGATGTCACATTCTTCAAGTTAGTTTTAGGAACAATTTATTGCAGGACTCCTCAGAGCCCTTAAGGTACAAATGGGTATTGTGACTTTTATCCTCTGGAGTGTAGCATTTTCAAAAGACACTTTGGGAAACACACTTAGGAGTGACAACACTCTTTTCTTATTAGAATGCAAATCATGGCCAGGCACAATGGCTGACGCCTGTAATCCCAGCACTTTAGGAGGCCGAGGCAGGCAGATCACTTGAGGTCAGGAGTTTGAAATCAGCCTGGCCAATATGGTGAAACCCCGTCTCTGCTAAAAATACAATAATTAGTCGGGCATGGTGGCAGGTGCCTGTAATCCCAGCTACTTAGGAGGCTGAAGCATGAGAATCACTTGAACCCAGGAAGCAGAGGTTGCAGTGAGCCAAGATCACACCATTGCACTCCAGCCTGGGCATCGCACTGCAGTGAGACACTGTCTCAAAAAAAAAAAAAAAAAGGCAAATCATGCAAATGAAAAAGAATTATCCTCTGTAGTTTCAGAAGGCAAAACAAGATCAACACGTGTTTAAAAATTATTCCTTTGGGAAACAAATCAATATGCCAAAGGGACATCTGCACGCCCATGTTCACTGCAGCACTATTCACAACAGCCAAGATGTGGAAACAAACCTAAGAGTCCGTCCACAGATGAATGGATTATTCAGTGTTGTAGAGAGACACAATAGAATACTATTTAGCTTTAAAAAAAAAAAAAAAACTGGGAATTCTGTCATTTGCAACAATATGGATGAAACTAGAGGACATTATGTTAAGTGAAATAAGCCAGACACAGAGAGACAAATCTTGCATTATCTCACTTAAATGTGGAATCGTAAGAAGTCAGACTCATAGAAGTAGAAAGGAGAATGGTGGTTGCCAGAGACTGGTGTGGGAGGGGGGCTGAACAGGGAAAGGGCAGACATCAGCCAACAGGTACAAAGTTTCTGACAAGCAGAATAAGTACTGGTGATCTATTGCATGCCAGGGTGACTACAGTTAATAATAATGTGTTGTATATTTCAAAATAGCTAGAAGAGAGGATTTTAAATGTTCTCAACACAAAGAAATGATAAATGTTTGAGGTAATGGATATGCTAGTTACTCTGATTTGATCATTCCACAATGTATTCATGTATGGAAATATTACTTTACACTCATAAATATATACAATATTATTTGTCAATTAAAAACGAAATAAAGCTAAAAATTATTTCTTTGGGAGAGTGAAATTTAAAACATAGTTTGAAGCTTGAACCCTTGCATGGACAAAAGATCTGGGCTTGATATATTGATGCACTTGCTAACAACAGCAGCTATTCCCAAATAAGAAAGTCCACCATCAGGAGGATGGAATAACTTGTCTCTGGAATAATAACAGCCACCTTGGAGATGGAATGTTTGTTATTGGCTCTGTGCTAAATATCTGTATTTATATAGATGCGGGTATAGATATATAAATATATATGTATGTATATTATTTGTGTATGGACTTATGTTTATATCTGTTTTTTCTATTTAATCCTTAGGGCCTTATGTAAGCAGATACTGCAATTATCCCCATTTCGTGGAGAAAAATACTAAGGCTAAGAAACATTGCACACCTTGCCCGAGACTATGCATAAATTGCTCAGCCAGGATTCAAAGGCACGCAGGCCACCCACAGAGCCCCACTCTTCACCGTGACACCACACTGCCCCCTGGAAGTCCTTGGACAATACCTGTGACCACCAGTCACAACAAGGATGCTATCGAAGGGGATTTGGCGTGGACACGGTGTGCTCTGCTTGACTTACGGGGTCCTTCTACATATGAACAATTCTAGTTTTTCATCAACCTATATAAAGTGAAAATTATGGTATTTATGACAACACTGAACTTAATTTTTAAAGTATTAGTGACTGCTACGTGCCAAGCATTGTAAAGAGTGCAGTTGGTAAGAGGTAAGGGAATTTAAAATGTTGAAGGTGCTTTCGCCTTTGAGAAGATTATAGTCCCATAAGAGATGAGAGGATACATAGGAAGCCATGAGACACCATGCGGCCTGCACAGTTGCATTTCCTAAAAGCGAGTCAGTTGCTGCAAGCACCCCAGGTCTGTGTGGGCTGCAGCCTCCCCCACAGTGTTGCTGTCTGCTTGACAAGATTTCACAAGGCACCTGTGATGGGTATTGATCATTTGGGGCTGCCTGGCATCTTTACTTTCTTCCCATGTTTGTAAGAATGCTGGTGAGAGGCAGTAAACACCAGGTGCTTGTGCAATGTCAGACTCCAATTGCCAACTCCTCTAACTCAATGCCTGAGGGCTTGCTCTGGCCTGCAGAGCCCACTTTGCAGGACAAGCAGAGAATGCCAGGGATGTACACTTTACCTCCCTACCCAGCAGACCCCCAGCCAATGACTGCCAAGAGTTGATGGGTAAACATCCTAGACCCCCCACCATGCCTCTCAGTGGGATAACCCTGAGGCACATGGCCTACACTGTCTTTCAGAATCCCAGGCAGGATTAAGCTGGAGTTGCTCACAGGGGAACTTGCTTGATAACAAACCCTTTATTGTTTCACCCCCTTCCCTATCTGACTTCCCCACTCCCCCACCAGTGTTTCCTTGAATTACCTCCCAAATAAGCCACTCGCACTCAATTCCTTGTTTCAGGGTTGCTCCAGGAGAAACCCACACTAAGATACTTGATCTCCCAGATCCTGGCAACCAGGGCCTACAGCTTAAGTCCATAGGACCTAAATGCTTCTATCTGAGACTTTTACCCTGGAGCAAGTGAAGAATTAAAAAACAGTCTAGAATTCATTCTAACGCCACCAGCAAGGGCCTCCAGTGCCCAGTAGGGTGGTAGCACTGGCATCAGCTGCAGAATTCAGTGGGCAGCCATGGGGTATAAGCTCCTCACCAGGTCATTCCTAGGCATTACTCTGACTATAATCCACCTGATATGTTACAACACATGTTTCTACTTATATTAAGCAGAGTTGGATTATGTTATCTGCATCCAAGGAGTTAACAAAATCAAGACCTCCATTCTTGCATAATGGTGCCTGAACTTGGTCCTCTATGGGGAATTTTAGAGTTGAAATTTTATTCTTATAGTTTTGGAGTTGAAAAGGACATTTGAGGTCACCCAGTATAGTTCCTTTCTTGATGGATGAGAAAATTGAGGCCCAACAAGGTTAAGGGACTTATTTAAGGTTACAGAAGTAGGTAGAGGCAAGAGCCAGATTTGGGGCCATAACGGTTGATGGCAAAGCACTTCGAAGGCAAGTATGTGTGTTTGAGGCCCCACTTGCTGCTTGCGTGATTTGGGAAGTCATTTGAGTTGTCCAAGCCCTCGCTTTCTCATCAACATAGAGTTGTGAGGATCGAGTGAGATGATCTACATGAAACATTCAACAGGGCATTCATTAGGATGCTTTCGGCTCTAAATAACAGAAGACCCAACTAAAAGTATCATGAAAAATATCTATAAGGAACATATTATCTCCCAGAACGAGAAGTTCCAAAGCTGTTGAGCAGTATCTTTTAATGTCATTAAGGACTCAGACACTCACCATCGTTCTGCTGTGCCATCTTCAACGCAGCTTCTGAATGGATACAAGATGGCGGAAGATGCTCCAAGCAGCACAACCCCATGGAGCAACAACCAGCAGGAGAGCAGGAAGGCAGATTGTCCCGAGATGCTGCTTACACCGAGGAGGAAAGCCTTGCCCACAAGCCCCTTATGTGTCATTAGCAAGTTTACATTACATCTCCCTGCTAAGTCAATTCCCCACCGCAGAAATCCAGGGAGCATGGTTGAATTAGACCAAGGCAATGTGCTCCTCCTAACACTGGGATACAGTCACCTTCCTGACACACAAAACCAGGGAGAAGGAAGGTTGGCATGGAACGGCTGCTAGATAGAGAAGCAACAATGTCTACCACAGTTGCCAGGTGCTCAGAAGGTGCTGAAGAAATGCTAAGTATTTTTATTGCAATGGGCTTTTCTTTCTACTGTACAAATGCAACTGTGCTTTGGTTTAAGGCTGCTTGTCCTCAAAAGGTACAATTCTCCAGGAGTATAAGTAACACTGTCTTAACAGTCATTTTTTTACTTTACTAGAGAGGGAAATTTTGTAAAAGGGAAAGGTGGCTATGGAGCTGCTGGAAGAGATGGAAGAATGAAGAAAGAAGGCAAGACAGGCAGAAACGAGGGCCTCGTGGTGCTAGAAGCCAACTTCACAGAGATCGCAATTTTGCCTAAGGCCTGCTCCAAGCTGGGCTTTAAAGAATAGATTTTATACTTGCACTGTTCCTCATGAAATCCAAAGTTCCACTTGTACTAAGAGACTTTTAAGCAAAGGGCAAGTCAGAAAACAAATCCTGTCAGAGCCTCTTCCAATTGCTGTGTCTCTTGGTGCACATTACAGAGGGCAGAGGCCTTGTCTAACTTGTTTTGTCTACCCCGAAGCGGCCGACCCTGAGTGCCGCAGATGCTCAGGGCGGGAAATGGCCTATCCAGACTTGCCCAGGTTCCATCACAAATGCAAATCTTGACCCTCAACTAGTATCTTTCACCTTTCAAGTTCCTCACCTGGAAAATGGACTGTGACCTTGGTTTCCTAGTGCCGCCAAGTGAGAAATACCTCCTTCTTCAAGGAAGAATCAGACGAGGAAGAAGAATACTGCTCTTGGTGCTCTCGGCTAAAGAGTGTCATCCAAAAGACCCCAGGATGGCTACACGGTAGAAAGGAGAGCTTGATTGGCAGTACAGTTTGCAAACTAGGAAGAGAAAGTCTCCAGTGCAGAGCAAAGGTCCTTTCTCTTCAAAGAGGGGAAGAACAGGTTGGGTTTTATGCCTCACAGGGTCTGTATCATACATATTCAGTAGGTTTGGAGGGAAAGCTTCGCATATTTATGAGGGGAGCCAAACAGATGCATAATGGGTAAACATATACATAGCATACATCCCATGTTCACTTTGGCGTGGGGTTTTATCATTAACAGAAAGTGGACTTTGGCTCTTTATGTTGAAAGATTAACTATAAGACACAAAGTCAGTTCGTGTACAGCCTCTATAAGCTGGCTGAAACTGGTTTAAGGTCTGCAGTGGCTTATCAGAAAAGAATGTCTGCAAGGCTGGTCCTCTGTCCAGTCAGAGTCATAGTGGTCTGGGATGTAGATCAGAGTTGGGGGGGTCTGACAATTTACCTGATAGTTCCTCTTGTTAGGGAGTTTTCCAAGAGTGTGGTTTTTCCTATAGCCATAGGAATTTAGGAAGTTGGCATGCCAGTCAAGCACTGAACCCTCTATCCACAGGTAACTTTTGTTTCCTTAACCCTAGGGTCCCTCTTAGTTGATAAAGTGGCATCTCTTTTGCTCCTCAGATCACAGGGGAAGCACAGAGTCCTCTACTTCAGGTCCCTCCGGTCACAGGAACCCATACTTCAGCCTGGATGCATGGTGGCTTCACTGCAAGGACCTGGAGGACCCTGGGACTCCACAACAGCACATCGTGTGCCATCTGGGACAGGAAAGCTGCTGGGCACTACAGCCAACCCCTCTTTCTCTCAGGGGCCTCGAGACCACTTGTCCTCACAACCCAGTGTCCACAGCTTTCTCCTCAGCTTCACCTGATGCCCGTCTCATCAGGATCTTTCGGCCTTAGTGTTTTCTGCAACTTCCTGGGACTTCTAACTGGAACATTCCCCAGAGACGGAATCTGATGGAGCTTGCCCTCTGGCCAGTCTGCAAATAAGAAATTCCCTTAGGTGCAGAATAGCGCAGTTCAGGCAGTGCTAGATCATGTTGTGTTTGCCTACATGAAAGGGCCTGTGAGTACAGGCAGAGTCACCCTACAGGGGTGGGGAGAGGGGAAGCCAGCTCAGAGTGTATCTGGGAGAGGGCAAAAGAGAGAGATCAAGAATTTACTCAGTAGTATTTTACCAGAAGGGGAGAGATAGTCCCCTGGCCCTCTCTAAGACAGAGATGCTCTGGGAGTGCCGAACATGGAGTGAGATCTAAGGGATAGTGTTTTGTGTCTTTTTGTTGTTGTTGTTGTTTTTGAGACAGAGTCTCGTTCTGTCACCCAGGCTGGAGTGCGGTGGTGCGATCTTGGCTCACTGCAGCCTCCACCTCCCAGGTTCAAGTGATTTTCCTGCCTCAGCCTCCAGAGGAGTTGGGATTACAGGCACGCACCACCACGCCCACCTAATTTTTGCATTTTTAGTAGAGACAGGGTTTCACCATGTTGGCCAGGCTGGTCTTGAACTCCTGACCTCAGGTGATCCACCCGCCTCAGCCTCCCAGAGTGCTGGGATTATAGGTGTGAGCCACTGCACCTAGCCAGGGATAGTGTTTTTGAAGGCCCCAGAATCAGTTTGCCTCCTTCCTCCCCATTGACACCCCACATGCAGGGTTTTACTGCTAATCACAAGAAAACAAAATAACAAAGGTGGGACACTGCAAAGGCCACAGAAGCTTCTGAAAGTCTGAAGAGCCAGCCTCCCTTCTGACTTGGCCGATGAGAATCTCTCTGAGCTTTCCCTTTCCCCTTGTATTCCTTAGACTGGAAGTCAAATGTTTCACTGCCTTGAGTCACAGAATTATAGACACAAAAAGGGAAAAGAGTTGTAAATTAGCACATCTTCTAATTTTCAGATGCAGAATCCAAGACCCAAAGAAGCCATGCAACAAGCCTGTTTGTAGGAACTTGTGTTAGAATCGAGTCTCTGGCCTGGCTACCCAGTGTGCCCTGGGACCTCTCCATAGCTGCCCAGAGGGAGCCTCTGAGTCACAGCTGGTGGGTGGCAGCATGTAAGTGACAGGAGTCTTCCCAGACACTACACATGGGCAGCCTGGAGGGTCCCCAAACTTCCATATCCCCACGGCCTCTGTGAATGGGAGCAGTAGCATTCTGGCTGGTGGGGAACACCTGGAGGTAAACAGAGAAAGCCAGGGGCTGCCACCCACTTTCCTTAGCTAGCCGGTAATTTGAGAAACTCAAGCAAGTTACCGTGCCTGTGGTGTGAAATGATATTACCGTTACTTCTGAAAGGGTGCCGGCCAAAATCACTATTCATAAAAAATACATCAAGATAGGGTTATAAGTTACAAAGACGGCTGGGTGGGATGGCTCATACCTGTAATCTCAGCATTTTGGGAGGCCAAGGCAGATCACTTGAGGCCAAGAGTTCAAGACTAGCCTGGGCAACATAGTGAGAGCCTTATCTCTTTAAAAAAAAAATTTTTTTTTAAACTTCACCAGGTGTGGTGGCATGTTCCTGTAGTCCCAGCTACTCAGGAGGCTGAGGTGGGAGGATCGCTTCAGCTCAGGAGTTTAAGGCTGCAGTGAACTACAATCACACCACTGCATTCCAGCCTGGGCAACAGAGTGAGACCCTGCATCTAAAAAAAGTTACAAAGGTGAAGACTGGATCCAATAGCAGATTACCTAAAGGAGGGAACAACCAACTCCTGAAAAACATCTGTCCCAAAGCTGAATGAAAGAATGCAGCTACAAGGTTGGGCATAGTGGCTCGCGCCTGTAATCCCAGCACGTTGGGAGGCTGTGGCAGGCAGATCACTTGAGGTCAAGAGTTTGAGACCAGCCTGGCCAACGTGACAAAACCCTGTCACTACTAAAAATACAAAAATTAGCTGGGTGTAATAGTGCATGCCTGTGATCCCAGTTACTTGGGAGGCTGAGGCACAAGAATCCCTTTAACCCGGGAGATGGAGTTTGCAGTGAGCCAGGTGTGGTGGTGCACGCCCGTAGTCCCAGCTACTCAAGAGGCTGAGATGGGAGGATTGCTTGAGCCCAGGAGTTTGAGGCTGCAGCAAGCCATGATTGTGCCACTGCACTCCAGCCCGGGTGACAGAGCAAGACTCTGTCTCAAAAAAATTAAAAATGAAAAAATTAATAAATAACGCAGCTGCTTAGCCACTGCCTTTTCCCTTGGTTATGTGGATAATAGGCAACCCATGCTCTAGAGGGAAGGGGTGTGGGTACCAACCTGGATTCCTTAGCTTACTGGCTGTGTGGCCGCAGCCAGGCAATTTCACTTGTCTGAGGTGCTACTCCCTCATCTACATCATTCAGGGCTGTGATGCTGGCATATTCAACGAGACAATATGTGTAAGGGGCCCAGCTCTGGACTTGGCACAGAGTAGGTACTAATGAAATACAATCATGAACATAGTTATCATCATCATTTGGCCGAGTGTGCCCAGATCCAACCATTACCATCACCAAGCCAAGCGAACTGTTCCATCAGGGAGAGCTGGGGTTTAGTTGGACAGAACCACCTGAATTCACATCCCAGTGCCAGCACTGGACACTTGCTTCTCTAACAGGATTTTTCATCCTCAACACTATTGGCATTTGGGGCTAATTTTTCATTGTGGGGAGCTGTCCTGTGCATTGGGTGGCGTTTAGCAACATCCCTGGCCTCTGCTCTCTAAGATACCAGTAGCATCCTCCCCCAGCTGTGACAACCAAAAATGTTTCCAGGCATTGCCAAATGTCCTCTGGAAGGGAAAAATTACCCCTGGTTCAGAACACTGGTCAAATAAAATGTTCATACTAGGTTTCTTATTAGTATTAGGCAAAGTCAAAGAATCTACCCAGAGTTTCCAGTTTAAAAAAATTGCCTGCCAGGATGACCTTTTTCTGGTAAACCATGGAAGAACATTCATTTCCTGTATTTGACAAGCACTGCAATCCAAGGGAAGAGAATGAACTAGGGAAATAATTGGGTGAGGTTTTAACATTTGTGCTAATTTACAGGGTTACTTCAATTCCATG
This sequence comes from Nomascus leucogenys, assembly GCF_006542625.1. Lineage (NCBI taxonomy): Eukaryota > Metazoa > Chordata > Mammalia > Primates > Hylobatidae > Nomascus > Nomascus leucogenys. The sequence continues at coordinate 72,620,220 of NC_044381.1, read as the reverse complement.
CGAATACACCCATGACTATGAATTTCTGCTCGATAAAGTGGTGAGGGGGTAGGTTTAACTGCGGGCTCAGGCCAGATGTCCACAGGAACCCGTTGCCCCTGGTTAAACATTGCATTGGGTCAGTAGCCCCAAGACCAACAGGCCTACACAAGAGCCTTCTTCTCAAGGATATTTATCACTCCCTAACTCAACATAACCAAAGCATTGTTCTAATTCTGGGGACCTGCATCTGCAGTGGGCCATTTAAAAAAAAATAAAAGGATAAGTGAGTGACAGAATGAATGGAACCTCTCCTCTTCGTCTCACCTTCAGCTGACCCCTGTGACCCAGGCTTACTAAGTGTGACCCAGGCTTACTTTGCCCCACCTACCCACTCCCTATTCACACACACACACACACACACATACACAAATAGCAGGCCAAATGGAGACATACCCCTAGCCAGGAATGTGTTTCCTGTGTTGCCCTGGCACTCACTGCTGGCCCCTCAGGTCGGCTTTGCTAGAAGTACCTGGGAAATCCCTCTGAGCCCTGCTGTGGCCTAGGGCCTCAAAAGTGTGCAGAAACTGGTTCTTTCCAGGTGCAGAAAACAGAAGAGGCTCCATAGGGAGTCAAGAGAGACAACCCCACATCAGCCACGTGGAGATCCCAAAAGAGTGCCTGGAGACCCAGCTCGGAGCCAGAGGGAATGAGACCGGGAGGGAAGGATGTGGCTACGGGAAGGACGGCCTGAAAGGACAGGGGCATTAATAAGCACTTATCAGACACCTCACAATAAGAGCTTCGTTGAAACATTACCTCCTTCACCTATCACTACGGCTTGGGAGGGAGCAATAATTATTCCCAGTTTCGTCAACAAGTAACCTCAGAGAAGTTTGGCCAGCTGGGACTAGAGCCAGGGGTGCCCGACTGCAGAGCCCGGGCTCTTTGTCACACCAGGGGCTCTCAGTGACAGCTGCACAGATGGGTCACCTGAGCGGCTTCAGAAAAATACAGATGCGGTTGGGTGAGATGGCTCACACCTGTAATCCCGACACTTTGGGAGGCCAAGGCGGGTGGATCACTGGAGGTCAGGAGTTTGAGACCAGCCTGGCCAACATGGTGAAGTCCTGTCCCTACCAAAAAATACAAAAATTAGCAGGACGCGGTGGTGTACACCTGTAGTCTCAACTACTCAGGAGGCTGAGGCAGGACAATCATTTAAACCCAGGAGGTGGAGGTTGCAGTGAGCTGAGATGCAGTCCAGCCTGGGCAACAGAGTGAGATTCAGTCCAAAAAAAAAAAAGAAAGAAAGAGAACAAAAGAAAGAAGGGAGGAAGGAAGGAAGGAAGGAAGGAAGGAAGGAAGGAAGGAAGGAAGGAAGGAAGGAAGGAAGGAAGGAAAAGAAAAAAGAAAGCGAGAGTTGCTCAGGTGCTAGCTGCTACCAATTAAACCAAAGTCCTGAAAAGCCTCCCAGGTGATTTTAGTGAACATTCAGGGTCTAGCACTGCTGCCCTCCCCAAGGAATAGAGGAGGGCGATGTGGACAGAGGACGATGCAGTGTGCCAGGCATTGTCCGTGTGCAGTTAACCACCTCCAGGGCCTCGCTGTGCTGCAGGAGCCCTCCTCCTTCCCCCAGGCCTCCCACCCCAACAAGTGGGCACTAAGACAGAGCAGGCAATTTTAATGTGTGCTAAATATAGTGCTTGGGAAGATAAATCCACACACCCTCCATGCCATATGATATATATCGCAGCAGAAACCGCCTGCAATTATGTACTTCCTCGTATCATCTGCACACTGCCTCCCTTTACTCCTGTAGACCAGTGGTTCTCAGACACGGACAATTTTGTCCCCTGCCCCCATCTCCCAGGGCACACTGGGCAAGATAGGAAGGCATCTTTGCTTCTCACCACTTGAAGCGTGGAGGGAGGTGCCACTACATCTCGTAGGTAGAGGCTAGGGATGCTGCTTAACCTCTTAACCTCCCACAATGCACAGGACAGCCCCTGCCACGAAGAGTTCTCTAGCCCCAAATGTCCACAGTGCTGAGGTTGAGACACCCTGCTGTAAGGAAGAAACAGTGACCTCTAGGTAGGCACAAATCCTGGACCGTAACTCACCTCTAGGTCAGAAGCCTGTCCCCGACCAGGCATATTTCAGAGAACTGCAGAATCTTAGAGCAGGAGAAGACTGCTGAGACAACTAGCCCAGCTGAGACCTCATTCAGGGCAGCCCAACTGCCCTGAATTAACTGAAAATGGTATTCCTTACTGCAAATTTGTATTCACTGAATTAACAAATATTTGTTAAGTGCCCAGTATGTTTAGGGCACAGTGCCTGATTTTCCTGCCAAAATAGTTACCCATCCCGGAATAAATCCCTTTGTGTTAGTCCAATATAAGATCCAGGCGAGATAGGCTCTGAACCAAGCAAAATCCACCCCCAGCTGGGTTAGGGTGGTTTTATTGCTTTCTGGCTCACTGGGTAACTTGGCAACCTAGGATCGTGTCTGCAAAAATCCAGAGGAGGCTGATCCAAGATCAACTCCACGGGGTCTGCACAGGGGCCCAAGGGCGGGTGCCCACATTCCTCCCTGGCTGCCCACAGCTGCCCTCTGTCCCCAGCCCAGCTCCAGCTCCCAGCTCCCTCCCACTTCGGGCTAGTTACCATTACCGGCAGCAAACTCCAGCCACCCAGCTTCATGAGGCCAGCCTCTCCCACCTCTCCTGCTGTCCAACTGTTATTGACAAAAATAAGCACTCTATTGTGACTTGCCACAGAAATAAAAATTGCTCAGGGGAAGGAATTGGAAACGTTTTGTACTCCAGGGTCACAAAAGATTTAAAAGTCATTCTCCCTACTGGAGATCTCATTTACACTGGGCAGAAACAACAACAACATAAAAACCTGTCGAATGGATTGTGCAACAAAGGAAAATGCTGCAGAGGCAAACCTAGCAGGAGCAGGAGGAAAGGGAAAGGAGGCAATACACAGCCTCCCTGTGGGAGAAACCGAGGCCCCAGGGGCTGGGCACTGCATGATGCTGGAGGAGGGAAGGGAAGCTGCCCTCCCTCCTGCCCATCTTCCTGGGATGCCCCCAGTGGCTGAGACCACCCTTCTTCATACCAAGGAACACAACTCCCCATGCCTCTACCCACCCCATCAAAATAGGCAGACCCAAACCCAACCAGAGACAACTATCTGTGATATAAAGGGAGAGTAGCCAAAACCACCCACACAGCAAGGCCTGAAATCACAGGAGAAGCTGCCAATATTTTACCTGACTCTCTCCCATCTCTGCAGAATTCTATCTGAAAGTTATTTCCTCAGGAAAGCTCCTCTAATCCCCCAGATTCATTTATTCCCTCAACAAATATTTATTGAATGGATAACATTTACTGAATGGCTCCCAGGGGTTAGATGCCCTTATGCAATCTCTCCTAGCTACCCCCTTCCCCCTTTGAACACTTAATAATGATGTTAATTAACTAACTACTTACATAATTATTTCTTGGGGTCTTTAAGACCTCCTTTTCCCACCCACCTTTCTGGAATATTGAGCTACTTGACAACAGGAATCAAATTGGTCTTGTTAACTGCTGTATCCTCAGAGTGTAGCTTCTTTTGGCACCTATTGGTTGCCAACACATGCTGAATGAATGAGTGAACAAATGAATGAGCAAACTGCCAAGGCCAGCGCTGTTCAAATAGAAATGCTGACCACAAAGGCAAGTCATATATGGAATTTTTAATTTTTTAGAAGCTACATCTTAAAAAGTAAAAAGAGTGAAATTAATTGTAAGGATATAGTTTATTCATCTCAACATATCTAAAATATTATCATTTCAGCACTTAATCAACATGAAATAATTGTAAAAGTGATCTTTTGCATTCTTTCTCTCATACTGTCTTCAAAATCCAGTATGTGTTTTACTCCTACCGCACATCTCAATTTGTACTAGGCACATTTCAAGTGCTCAGTAGCCACATGGGGCCACCGCATTGGACAGCCAAAGTCCAGGCTTCAACAGAGGCTTCCAGTGTGCTCATTTTCTGGTAAGGTAGGAGAAAAGTTATGCTATGCTATGCCAACACACAGTATAGCCATTATGCTTATGGTCTACTGAGTCAGACTGCTTGGTTCAAATCCTGACTCTACTACTTACTCCTTGTGCCCTGGGAAAATTACCTAACCAACCTGTGCCTCAGGTTCCTCTTCCAGAAAATGGGAGTCATAACTGTAGCTACATTATGGGAGACTGTATTAGGAGCAAATGAGTTAAGACCCATAAAGGCCAGGAGCGCTGGCTCATGCCTGAGATCCCAACACTTTGGGAGGCTGAGGCAGGCGGATCACAAGGTCAGGAGATCAAGACCATCCTGGCTAACACAGTGAAACTCTGTCTCCACTAAAAATACAAAAACAAAATCAGCCAGGGGTGGTAGTGGGCACCTATAGCCCCAGCTACTCGGGAGGCTGAGGCAGGAGAATGGCGTGAACTCAGGAGGTGGAGCTTGCAGTGAGCTGAGATCACACCACAGCACTCCAGCCTGGGTGAAAGAAGGAGACTCCATCTCAAAAAAAAAAAAAAAAAAACCCATAAAGCCCTTACAACAATGCCTGCCACACAGTAACTACTCAATAATATTAGCCATTAATGTTTAATTATATGTTTATAGCTCATAAAGATATTAGGCTCCACTTCCTGTCCCAAGAGATGGGAGGTAGCTCTAGTCACAATACATTCTGTTGGTAGGATGAAGGTAAAACTAGTATCCATTTTAGAGATGAATTCTGAACATATTCTTTCATAGACACTGCAAGATATATTTTAGCAAAAAAGATTGGGTTAGGTACAGTGGCTTATGCCTGTAATCCTAGCCCTTTGAGAGGCAAAGGCAATGGATCACTTGAGCCCAGGAGTTTGAGATCAGCCTGGCCAATATGGTGAGACCCTGTCTCTATTTATAAAAAATAAAATATAGATAGAGATAGATGATAGATAGATAGATAGATAGATAGATAGATAGATAGACAGATAGTTATGTACATACAAATTATATAGGCTAGCAAAAATTTTTAGGTGCACCTAAAGAAGAAAATCTAGACTCTGCCATAGTACACATTGTCATTTGTGGGAATGGGAAGTACTGGTTTAAATAAAAACCTTTCAAAACTTTGTAAAGGTTTTTTATGCATCTCTTTCACTGTGAAATTCAAGTTCCACTGTATAAGACACACAAGTTGTCTATTTTCCAATCCAGCATGTAAAGCAACTGACATTTACATTGGACTTCCTCCAGCATAATATCTGCTTGGGAAAGCTAAGGACTCCATAGGTTCCAGCCCTACTGCTGAAACCTTTCTTTCCCTGTTTGCTGTCACCATGGTCCTAGAGCAGAGGAACATCGCCTTTGGAGAAGAGCCTGGGTGGGCACAGCATTGCTGACAGGGGCAGCTCTTCGCCTTCTTAGTTCCGGGGGATTCCCACCAAGCTGGGGTAGTTCCAATCCCATTCTAACTCCATGTGGTGTAGGCTGAGAGCCTCAGGGTCAGCCCCACACCCAAGCTTTCTAGGTGTTCTTTTGTCCAGGGATCACAGAGTCCAGTGAGGTCCAGAATCACTAGATCTGTGACCACAAAGGAGTAGGCATGGAGATGAAATGGTGTGTTGCACTTGAACAGGCATCTTTGCAAAGAGGATCATAAAATATGGAAAAGAGCCAAAAAAATCATTGGGCATTGGGCTTCCACAATCACTTCTGTGTGTGTACATGTGTGCATAAATGTGACTGAGCGACTGAGATGGCCAAAGTGACTTGCAGGGACATGAAATTGAGCCAAAGCCCCCAGTCTGTTGAAACATAGTCATCCGTTTGAAGGTGTCTACTTACTTAGGAAACAAGAACACAGAAGAAAGCAGACAAAGAGTAAACTCTGGCATATTGAACTCTGGGAGCTTCTCTGCCATTCTCTCTTTGAATATTGCCTCTTCCTCATTCTCTCTATCTTTCTACACAAAATGTGATCTATGGACCAGGTGTGGCTTCACCACCTGGAAGCTTGTTAGAAATGTAAAATAGCTGGCACCTCTCAAGACCTATGGAATCAGAACCAACAGCTCAATGAGACACCTAGATGAACCATATGCACATTAACATTTGAAAAGCACTAGTTGATATTCTTTCCTTCTGGAACTTCTATTAAATCTATACGAGTCAGGGTGGCTCATCATATCCCACCACAGATCAACCAGGAGCAGGAGAATGTGGGGCCTGGCTCCTGCTGCTGGAGCTTCCATCTGGGGGAAAGAAAAAGAATTTCTCTTCTTAATAGTTTGAAAACTATTACTCAGTCATGTAACATCTCTTTGGCCACATCATTTTAATGCATAAATCAAAATTTATGTATTAGTCTGTTCTCACACTGCTAATAAGACATACCTGAGACTGGGTAACTTATAAAGGAAAGAGGTTTAATAGACTCACAGTTCAGCATGGCTGGGGAGGCCTCAGAAAACTTACAATCATGGAAGAAGGGGAAGCAAACATGTCCTTCTTCGCATGGCAGCAGGAGAGAGAGGAATGAGAGCCAAGTGAAGGGGGAAGCCTCTTATAAAACCATCAGATCTTGTGAGAACTTACTCACTATCACAAGAACAGCATGAGGGTAACCACTGTATGATTAAATTACCTCCCACTGGGTCCCACCCATGGCATGGGGGGATTATGGCAACTACAATTCAAGGTGAGATTTAGGTGAGAACACAGCCAAACCCTGTCAGTGGCTAACTGCCATAAGAAACAACCCCAAGATATCAGTGGCTTAGCAGTGGTTTCTTTCTAATTCATATTCAAACTGAGGCAGCTGAGCAGAGGAAAGGGAGATTTGGTCACTCAGGAAGCCAGAAGAACTTCCATCTTCTCGTGAAGGAAGAGAGTATGTGAGAGATTGTAGGAGAGATTGTCCAGGCAAGAGGAAAGTGCTGCTCCTCCTTCCTGCTCATGTCTCATTGGCCAGAACTCAATCACAAGGTCTACCTGACCACAACCAGCTAAGCTGTGTGGTCTAGAAGTGCACCCTGGTAGAAGAGGAGGAACTCAGATACTGGTGACACGAATGTGTTGTGCTTATTCTGTGCTCCATGTCTCAACCTCCTATCCCGTATTCCATTTGTCTATCTTTTGGTGCTGTATCCTGGGTGATTTCTTTATCTCTACCTTCCAAATCACTAATTCTCTCTCACATTCAGTCCAGACCAACCTTTGTCAAATGTTTTCTTAAAGGGCCTTGTAGTAAATACTTTAGAGTGTGTGGCCACATGGTCTCTATTCAGCTATTCGACTCTGCTATTTGTAGCTCAACAGCAGCCTAAGACAATATGGTAAAGAATGGGCATGGCTGTGGTCTAACAAAACTTTATTTACAAAATCAGGCAGCTGGCCCACAGGCTAGAGTTTGTTGATCCCTGGTCTAGACCACTGCTATGGTTTGAATGTGTGTCCCCTTCAAAATTCACATGGAAATTTAATCCCTGTCGTGGTGGTATTTAAAGGTGGGGCCTCTAGGGAAATGATGAAGTCAAGAGGGCTCTGGCCCCATGAATGCATCAGTGTCCTTATAAAAGAGGCTGCAAAGAGAGTTCACCTTCTTGCCCTTCCATCCTTCACCATGCGAGGACATAGTGTTTCTCCCCTTCCAAGGATGAAGCCACAAGGAGCCATCTTGGAAACAAACACCAGGTCCTTGCTATACACCTTGATCTTGAACTCCCAGCCTCCAGAACTGTGAGAAATAAATTTCTGTCCCTTGTAAATTCAGTCTCAGGTATTTTATTAATAGCAGCATAAACATATTAAGGCAGATTTTTATTTTAATTGCTTTCTTTTGTTTTCTAAATTTCTATCTCTTTTTCAAATCTGCCCGCTCTTTTTTATAAGGTCTTGTTTTGCTTTATGGATTCTATTTTCCCTTTATTCCTCTGAGTGTTTTAAACATTTATTTTTAAGTTCTTTTCACATCACTCTATTATCTGCGATTCCTCTGGGATACTAACTGGTCACCAGGGGAAGTGACCAGCAAACAGCTGAGCCTCACCATATCCCACCACAGATCAACTGGGAGCAGGAGAGTGTGAGGCCTGGCTCCTGCTGCTGAAGCTTCCATCTGCAGGAAGGAAAAAGAATTTCTCTTCTTAATAGTTTGAAAACTAGTCTATGTAATATCTCTTTGGCCATGTCACTTTAATACACAAATCAAAGTTTGTAATATCTTTTATCACAAAACAAGCACAAGTAAAGAGTAGCAGTTATTAGCTTATCAAGATGGCTGACACCTCCCAGCTCATACAGATGGTGTTGCACCCTCTGCTTCAACAGGCTCAGTGACTGGGAGACCTCCGTCCAACTCAAAGCACCTATTCTGGGAGGTGCTCAACATCCTTGAGCCTCAATTTCATCATCTATGAAAATGAGGTAATAATGCCTACCTTACAGAAATGTTATGAAATTTCATTAAAAGAATATAAATAACAGTGCTTGACCCAAAGCAGGTACTCAACAAATACTTCCATACGGAAGCACAATCTGATGTCTGTGTCTTATTACTGATGTCACAATCTCATTAAAAATGTCTTATTTATCTTGAACTAAAGATATGTTCTAATTCTGCCCTGTTGACTATGTAGAATAGGTCTAATTCTTCTTCCAAGAAGCTCTCAAATACATGACGGTGATATGTCATGCCCTCTTCACCAAACTTTCTCTTCTCTAACCAAATGCCCCCAAGTTCCTCCAACTAAACAAGAATTTCTTGTCTCAAAAGTAACTAGAAGCTCTTGGGCTCTAGTGGCTCCCAAGACAGAGCTCAGCACCAATAACACACCCTTGGCCCCTGAGGATCCTAAACTTGATCTTGTGGATATGGGTAAAGTTCATGATCAGCCAAATGCTTTCTTCATTATACAAAATTCAGGGGAGTGTCTCCATATCCTCTCCCCATTCCCAACACTGATGGCAAACCCTGTTTTGTTTCAGGGAGCCTGTTTTAGGATGAATATGCTCTTCACCATTGAAATCCAGTTCTGAACCTTTGAAGTGACATTTATTGTGGTTTTAGAAAAGGTTCACTGGAGGTGAGAAGTGACAGCTCTGGGTGATAAATCAAATGCAGCTCAGTCTTAATTTAAGGGAAAACCATCATCAAGTCAGCATGGCTCAGGCATCAGCCAGCCCTGGCTGGCAGCTTGTGATTTCTTATGTAAATGGTAAACAGAACACTGAACGGTGACAATTTCTTCAACTGCTAGGATGAGCCGTCAGCTTCTGTTCTCTGCTTAAACTTGACATCTTAAACTTCTGGTTAGAGCAGAATCATGTTAACAAAAACGTTTCAGGACTAATCATAATCATAAAGCCTTTCTTAGAAACAACGGTACTTATACAGCATGTTACACAACACACCTTGTCTGCTTTGCTTCTTCAAAGCAGAATAGTCCAGCTTGGGATAGTCTAGCACTGCCTATCCAACACAGTAGCCAGTAGCCACATGTGGCCACTAAGTGTTTGAGATCTCGCTAGTTTACATTAAGCTGTGCTAAAATAAAAGTGTAAAATATGACACAGAATTTCAAAGATTTCATACAAAAAAATGTCAAATGTCTTACTCATAATCTTTTATGTTGATTTTATGTTGAAATGATAATATTTGGGATATAATAGATTACTTATGAAAAGTAATTTCACCTGTTTCTTACTGATGTCACAGTCTCATTAAACATTTTTCCATTGTGGCTGACAGAAAACTTTAAATTACACACGTGGCTCACATTTGTGACTACCATTATGTTTCTAGTGGACAATGCCGGTCTGAAAGGCAAGGCAGGGAGCTGGAAATCCCATGTTTCTCTAGCTCATCCTCTCGGTGCAGACTCAGAAGCAAAGGAGCTTACCACCAGAAGCTATCACGGGTTTTACTGTTTCTTTGTTGGTTAGACTAGAGCAGTGGTCCTCAAACTTCAGTGAACATAAGTGCTATGGACTGAATTGTGTCCTGCCCTGCCCCTCTCAAATTCACATAGTAAGCTCTAAATTCCCCCATGTGATTGTTTCGGAGATAAGGCCTTTAAGGAGGGGATTAAAGTTAAATGAATCATAAGGGTGGGGCCCTGATCCAATAGAACTTGTGTCCTTATAAGAAGAGGAAGAGGCCAGGAGCCAGAGTCAGGTCTATAATCCCAACTCTTTGGGAGGTCAAGGAAGGCAGATCACTTGAGGTCAGGAGTTTGAAACCAGCCTGGCCAACATGGTGAAACTCTTGTCTCCACAACAAGTACAAAAATTAGCCGAGCGTGGTGTCATGTGCCTGTAATCCCAGCTACTCCAGAGGCTGAGGCATGAGAATCACCTGAACCTGGGAAGCAGATGTTGCAGTGAGCTGAGATTGCACCACTGAACTCGAGTCTGGGCAGAGCTTCTCTCCCCGGTATATGAGGACACAATGAGAAGGTGGCCATCTGCCAGCCAGAGGAGAGCCCCCACCAGGAACTGAGCCTTGCAGGAACCTTGATCTTGGACTTTCAGCTTCCAGAACTGAAAAAATAGACGTCTGTTGTTTATGCCACCCAGTCTATGGTATTTTGTTATGGCAGCCTGAGCAGACTAAGACCATAAGCATCACCTGGTGAATTTGTTAAACACACAAATTCCCAGACCCTCTTCCTGAGAAATACTGATTTTATTGATGTGGGATAGGCCTGGGAATTCACTTTTCTTTAGCAAGCATTCTAGGTATATATATATATATGTGGACCATACTTTGAGATACCCTGGACTACAAGAAACATAATTATCTAGACTCCTTTGGCACTGTTGCAGACCTGAATTGGACCCCCAATTCTGCCACTCCAGCAGTAGCAGCCAAATTAGTTTGATCCTGGGTGCCCCCTTTTGGTAAAGCATTTTTGAGCATGCAACTCACCACACAGCTATACTTAACTGATAAATTACATATGCCCAACTGTAAATCATATACTAAATATTAGTAAAGATTTTTTACATAAAAATAAATACAGCAAAGAAGTTATGCTGTTTTCTTTCTGGGTCCCAGTGGGCCATCTTTAGCCTGTGGAAGTCTCTCACTGAACACAAATGACACAGCTTCATATTTCCTTGCCTTTGCATGAGTTCCCATCTGCAATCTGTGCAGTGAGAAAATGCCTATTTATGCCTCAGGATTCAGCTCATAAATCCCTACGCAGCTCTTTATTCCCCCTCCACCTCCCACAGGTGGAGTTATTCCTTCTGCCCCTCTGTGCAGCACCTCTGTACTAATGTCACCCCTATTGACTTATCACACTGAATTGCAAATATTTGTTTAACGTTTCCGTTCCTTAAGGACTGTGCTTTATGTATCTCTGTTTCACCTGGGCCTTACACACAGTTCCTGGTACATAATATGTTTTGTGTTTTTTTGGTTGGTTTGGTTGGGTTTTTTTTTTCTTTTTTCTTTTCTGTTTGTAACAGGAACAAACCAATGAAAGTAAGTGCAATTAACCAATACTTGAAGCAAGTCATCGCCCTTCTATGCGAAAGCAAAATCACCCTAGTGCATGTGAAAAATAGCCCACATAAAAGGGTGCAGTGCAAAAAGCTATCTAAAGACATACTGGTTTTTAAGTTTGAGTTTACATAAACATGTATAATTCACACAAGAGCTGAGGATGAAAGCAAACAGCCTAAGCAACCAACAGCATAAGGAGCAGAGAAGGAGGATTTTTTTTTAACTGATCTTTTTTAATTGTTTAATTGTCTTAAGATCAGGATCCCTTTGCAAAGTCGCAATGGATGGTTTATGAGAGGTCTCAGTGCATCTTTGTGAGGCAGGACAAAGATGGATGGGGAACAAGAGAGCTTTTAAGGGCATTACAATTTGTTATCTATATCCAGGTCTGCACTGCACAAAATGAAGGAATCATCTGGTCCAAACTCAAGAAACTGTGGCTAAGAGTATCACCTTTTGGAAACATAGACCTGGCTTAGGGTGTATAATAGCAAGTGTCCTTCCTCTGCAAGGTCTAAACAGCCTCATTACTTAGGAAATTGTCTTCCCTGTTCCTTCACATATCTCTTGCTATCTCAGTCTGAGCCTCTTCCGTGGATTATAAAGGGCTGCCCAGGCTGGAAGAATTCACTGGCACCCTCTCACATGTGCTAGGGTGCAGGCTGATGAAACAAATGCTTTGTCACTTCCCTGTTTACACAAAAGCTTTTTCTCTCAGCAGGAACTTGAAAGAAACTAAGGTGAACATAATCAGTTTATCTTCTTAGACCCACTTAAAAGGATTGACCCTGTGATATACTGGAAAGCAAAATACAAGTCTGTTTATAAACGGCTTTTTAAGGTGATTAACAAGTAACATTAGCAGGTAGAAAGATTTCCATATTGTTTCCCCAAGAGTAGGGTTGCCAAATTTAGCAAATAAAAATATGGAATGCCAGTTAAATTTGAACAGCAGATAGACAATGAATAATTTGGGGGTATAAATATGTCCAAATATTGCATTCACCCTCCATTTTATCAGGCAATGCTACCTCAAAGGGAAAAGGCTGTACATAACCCTTGTGGGAAGAATGTCTTCCCATTGGCTGAGAGGTATATATTAACAAAAACATAGGCCTGAAAGTTGAGATATCTGAGTTCTCTTCCAGATTAGTTGTTCATTAATTCATCAATTCTTCATCCCTAATAGTCTAGTGCCATGTACTAGGTTAATCCCTTAATTAAAAAAAAAAAAAAAAGGTGCTAGAGGGAAACATGGTCCCTGACTTCTTGCAGCTTATAATGTAATGGTGTGACCCTTAGCCTGCCTGTGCTCCATTTTGCCAGCTATAGAATGAAGCAGTTGATCACCTTGGGTCTATGTTTTGCAGAGTGTATTCTATGCTAATAGATATTCCATCAAAGAAGGTTTTGTGACAAAAAATATAATAAATATTGAGTTAAAATTTAATAGCATTTTACTGTAAGTCTTCTCAACATTTTAATGAGCTAATCATCATCATGACCCCTAGATGGTGACTTACTGCAGAACTATCCCTTCAAGGATCCACTCTGGGGACTAGTGTTCTATGGAACACACTTTTGGGAAATGCTGCCCTAAGCCAAGAACTAAAATTCTTTGTAAGTCTGTACTTGCCTTCTTTCCCTTCTCTGCCTAAAATTTTCTTCATCCTTAAAGAGCCAGCCCATATGTTTCTTCCTCTGTGAAGTCTTTCCTTCTGACTTCCCCCCAGTCATCACTCCCCACACTGAGCACACACAGGGCATCACAAGGCAGAGACATTTGTCTGGTTCAGTTCTACATCCCCGCACCAAGCAATAGGCCTGATCAGTACGGTGAGTTATGCCAGCAAATATGCTTTCTCATGAATAAGTAAGGAAATTAACACACACTGCCAACCAAGTTACCCTGTCCCCTGCCTTCCCATAGCACTTTTTTTGGTTGTAATATAATTATTTAATTCCTACCTTCTTTATACTGGAAATATTTTGAGGAAAGCAAAGAAACATTATTAATTTTTCCATCCCTAGTAAATAAGCTCAGTACCCGGCACATGCCTTGCTCTCTATAAATGACAATAAATAGCATCTACTGCATCACACTCTTTACCAGGTACTCACATGAATTATTTTATTTCATCTTCACAACAATCTCATGTAAGGCATTATAGCAGATATTGTGGATTGGCTTGCTCAACCTCCATACTAGAAAGCTGAAAACTATTTCCCAAATTCCTTTGGAGCTCGGGCTTTGCATGTAGATTAGGTTTCATAAGTTATAAGTATTTGCATGAGTTTGGGAAGGTGAAAATGAGGCAGAGGCCACTTCTTGCCCCTTTTAGAAATTTCATTCTGGCAAGCAAGGGTGTGGAGATGTGAGCCGTTTCTGCAGCAGGACTGCAGTCCTTTTCCAGCTTCCTGGGCATTTGCAGCAGAACCAGTGGCAATACAACATTTCAGCTGTGTTTTTAAACTCACCAGTTCCCATCGTGCTGGCTTCAGAGGTACAGCTCCCCTAGTACGTCAGTTCTGTGACAGGGAATCACTGCTCCTCCAGCCCTTTCAACATTGTGTAAGTATATAGTTCCCTGTATTAAATCCCTTTCTGCTAAAACACCTAGAAGGGTTTTAGTTTCTTGTACTAAACCCTTGCTGAGACAGAAATTACTATCATTATCCTTTCTCCAGAAGAGAAAACTAAAGTATAGAGAGATTAATTTATTTCCCCCAAGGTCCCAATCTACCAAGTGGCAGAGCCAAGATTTGAACCCAAAGGCCACATCCTTTTGTTATCCTGCTCTCAACAAGATCACACAGGGCAGGGTTGACAGTAGAACTCAAGAAGGAAAAACTGCCTTCATTTACCAGCCAATCACTACTTAAAATTACTAGTAAAATGTAAAACTGTTTTTACATTTATGAATTATGGCACATCCACCTATGGAATATTATGCAGACATTAAAAATAAAGTTGTATAAAACCATAATAAAAGAATATGGTGTAGAGCTCTATGTTAATAAATTTGAAAGCCTAGATAAAAATTTTCTAGGGAAATATTTATCAAAATTCAAAGAAGTAATATAGGAAAAGAATGATCAATAACTTTGACAGCAATTGTAAAAGTTGCAAATAGTTGCCCCTGCAAAAAAAAAAAAAAAAAAAAAAAAAAAAAAAAACACCTAACATAGGTGGATCCATGGATGAATCCTTCTAAATTTTCAAGGAACTGATCATTCCAATGCTACCTGTTTCAGAGCATAGAGAAAGAAGTAAAGCTGTCCAGTTCTTTTCAGAAAACCTAAATACCAATGACTTAAAACCCAGCAAAACCTTAACAAAGAGAATCCAGCAATATATTAAAAGGGTAATATGTTTAAAGTTCATATGGAACCAAAAAAGAGCCCACATTGCCAAGACAATCCTAAGCCAAAAGAACAAAGCTGGAGGCATCATGCTACCTGACTTCAAACTATACTACAAGGCTACAGTAACCAAAACAGCATGATACTGGTACCAACACAGAGATATAGACCAATGGAACAGAACAGAGGCCTCAGAAATAACACCACACATCTACAACCATCTGATCTTCGACAAACCTGACAAAAACAAGAAATGGGGAAAAGATTCCCTATTTAATAAATGGTGCTGGGAAAACTGGCTAGCCATAAGTAGAAAGCTGAAACTGGATCCCTTCCTTACACCTTATACAAAAATTAATTCAAGTTGGATTAGAGACAAATATCAGACCTAAAACCATAAAAACCCTAGAAGAAAACCAATACCATTCAGGCCATAGGCATGGGCAAGGGCTTCATGACTAAACCACCAAAAGCAATGGCAACAAAAGCCAAAATAGACAAATGGGATCTAATTAAACTAAAGAACTTCTGTACAGCAAAAGAAACTACCATCAGAGTGAACAGGAAACCTACAGAATGGGAGAAAATTTTTTGCAATCTACCCATCTGACCAAGGGCTAATATCCGGAATCTACAAAGAACTTAAACAAATTTACAAGAAAAAAATCAAACAACCCCATCAAAAAGTGGGCAAAGGATATGAACAGACACTTCTCAAAATAAGACATTTATGCAGCCAACAGACACATGAAAAAATGCTCATCATCACTGGCCATCAGAGAAATGCAAATCAAAACCACAGTGAGATACCATCTCACACCAGTTAGAATGGCCATCATTAAAAAGTCTGGAAACAACAGATGCTGGAGAGGATGTGGAGAAATAGGAACACTTTTACACTGTTGGTGGGAGTGTAAATTAGTTCCACCATTGTGGAAGACACTGTGGCGATTCCTCAAGGATCTAGAACTAGAAATACTTTTGACCCAGCCATCCCATTACTGGGTATATACCCAAAGGATTATAAATCATGCTACTATAAAGACACATGCACACGTATGTTTATTGCTGCACTATTCACAATAGCAAAGACTTGGAATCAACCCAAATGTCCATCAATGATAGACTGGATTAAGAAAATGTGGCACATAGACACCCTGGAATACTATGCAGCCATAAAAAGGGATGAGTTCGTGTCTTTTGCAGAGACATGGATGAAGCTGGAAACCATCATTCTGAGCAAACTATCACAAGGACAGAAAACCAAACACCACATGTTCTCACTCATAGGTGGGAACTGAACAATGAAAACACTCGGACACAGGGCAGGGAACATCACACACCAGCGCCTGTTGTAGGGTCGGGGGCTAGGGGAGGGATAGCATTAGGAGAAATACCTAATGTAAATGATGAGTTAATGGGTGCAGCAAACCAACATGGCACATGTACACATATGTAACAAACCTGCACATTGTGCACATGTACCCTAGAACTTAAAGTATAATAATAAAAAAAAGGGTAATATGTTAGGCAAGTTTTATTCCAAAAATACAAAAGTAATTTAATATTAAGAAATCTATTCATGAGAGTACCCACACTGATAGGTTAAAGGAGAAAACTCATGTGGCCATATAAATACATGCTTAAAACAGAATTTAATAAAATTTAATACTCATTCCCCAGAAAAACCCTTACTGAGGTAAGATGATATGGATACAGGAATATGTAGTGATATCTATAACATAATAAATATATTTAAAGAAGGGAGAATAAATAGATAAAAATATAGGTCTTAAAAGAGCTAGCTTAACATTTATATGGTGAATTACCATGGAAATAATCCTGTTAAAATCAAGAAGGAAAGTTGTCCACCACCTCTACTTTCGTCTGGCAATATTCTGGTGGTTAACGCAATTAGACAAAAGAACAAATACAATTTTTAGCAGCTACTAAGCTCTCTACCAGCACCAGTGATTTCTCTGATAGATCCCTCTGTGGAACCAGCACAATGCCAACTAAACTCTTAAACAACCAGGGCTTCCTCCAGACCCCTACCCTCTGTTCAGCCTTGTCATAGTCTTACAATCAGTATGATCATGAAATGAAGAATGTTCATACTCACTCCCCTTCCACACTGCATCCCATGCAAAGTTATTTGATAAAAATTCTGCAACAGAGAAAAAAGGACTCTGCCCATAAATTCAAGCCCTTTTGTTGGGTGATACCTTTTGTTTGTGGAAGAGAGTACTGGCACAGTGCAAAGACAAAAGCAGGAGGTAGATTTTAAAAAATAAATAAACTAGCAAACGTTGGTCACAAATGTGAATGGAGACTTAGTAGATTTGTATGTGAAAAACGCCATAATGCCTGAATCAAGGCTCCATACAAAGTCATCATTATTATTATTCACCATTGTAAAAGCATGGCTTGTTTTCAGTTCTTCTGTGTTGAAGCTAGTGAGACGTGATCATAAAGCTCCAAGACAACGTTCAATTACTAGTGCCTCTTATTAGAAAGCAGCATTTTTCTTTTCAGGGTTATATACCACCATTTTTCTTATTCATTACTGATGCAATATCAAGCTGTGAACTTCTGCAAGGCTGGAAATAATTCATGCAACGAATCTTCTTTAACAAACTAATCATCTCTCCCCCTTTAGGAAGTACCATATATGGAACACTGGTGGTGATTATGAAAAATAACAGTATTTATAAGAACCCACTGGGCTCAATGCTATCTTCAGTATAGCTAAGGAAACTTTAACTGTGTTTAATGATCTTTCCAGCTAACATGGTCACTGAAACAGGCAGAGCCTGCCACAATCATTTTAAGACAGAAGTTCTCAAACATTTTGTTCTCAGAAACCCTTTATACTCTTGAAAGATGATTAAGGACCTGAAAGAGCTTTAGTGTAAATGTATTATGAGTATTGATTTTTGCCATTAGAAATTAAAACTGAAAAGAATTTTAAATATGAATTTGTTAATCTTAAAAGAATTAACCTACTACATGTTAATGTTTTCACAAAATACAACTATATTTTCCAAAACAAAAACATTAGTAAGAGATTGGCTTTGCTTTATATTTTTGCACATCTCTTTCATGCCTGGATTCTTTAAAGATAGCTAGACTCTCATATCTGCTTCTATATTCAACCTGTTCTGATATCACATGTCACAGAGCATCTAGAGAACCCCTCTGTCCACTCGTGGGAGGATGCAAGTGAAAACGGCAAATAACGTCTTTGTAGAATTATTATTAAGATAGTTTTGACCTCACAAAGACACTGAGAAAGTCTCAGAAACACTGGGGTTCCCCCAACACATTTTGAGAACTGCTGATTTTGAATAAGACTGACTCCCATCAAAGGTAACGTTTACTATGTAAAGAAGAAGGCACTAGCATTAGAAAAGTTAAAGTTTCATTGGAGATACAAAGCTAAACAGATATAGAAAACAGTGTCACTTTAAGAAGCTTATAATTTATTTTGCAGTAATGTGGTGATGTATATTGCATTACTGTTCAAAATAGTTGCTGCTTTTCTTCCCAGTTTCTTCTTACTGGGCTCTGTCTGCAGACGCCCCTCCTACAAGAAGATCACACTCTTTCCATTTCATAGTGTTCATGTCTGCCATCAGACTCACTGTGGCCAATGAAATGCGAGTGGAAGTGACATGTGCTACTTCTGTGCAGAAGTTTTCAGGGATGTTATATGATTCCTGCATCCCTCTTCTCTCCAGTGAGACCCACCATGTCTCAGGAAGGAGCTGCTTCTTCCACCTGGGTCCCAAAATGAAAGAAACATGGAGCAGACTGGCAGTCAGTCCATGAAGTACGTGAACAAAGGCGTAATTCACTGACATGCTTGGAGTTGTTTGCCACTGCAGTGTAACTTAGGCTATGCTGACTGATACAGGTGGGTAAGATACATACAAAAAAATACCCTAAACATTAAAGAAAATCTAGGTTGTTTGGGGAAGGGAACACTGGCACACGTGTTAAGGAACAGAAAGCAAAGGGGATCTCACTCAGTGTCCTCAAAATTTTTTAGCAAATATTTAATCAAATGTAAGAAGTGTTATAGAGTCAGGCCCTATGCTAGACATTGAATACTCAGGGATCAGTAAGATGTGGTCTCAGAATGGTAGGAAGTGGTGGGAGCTAAGGGCTTTAACGCTAGACCTAGATTGGAAGCCTAGTTCTGCTACTCCAACTGCGTGATCTTGGGTAAGTTTTCTAAGCTTTATTTTTCTCATCTGTAAAATGGGAATGATAATATTTCAAATGATGGTGAGTTTTAAATGAGACAACTTTGAAAACCATATAACAGATAGCTCTGCACACAGTAGTCTGCAAGTGCAGGACAGGCTACTTTTCCTCCTCTTTCTTCTTTCCATCTCACACTCCCAGGTGAGGATCTTGGGATTCTATGCTTAGCTCTGTCTATGCGTTTTTCACTTACTTTTCTAGAGTTTAGTCTCTCCAAAAATAAAGCATTGTATATATACATAAGTTCACACACACACACACACACACCCTTTCATTTTATCTGTCACTCAGCTAATACTTATTAAATACTATTATTATCCCTATTTTACAAATTGGATAAGTAAAACATAAGGCAAGGGGGATCTCTGTCAGCATCCTCAATTTTTTTAGCAAATATTTAATCAAATGTAATTAGCATTATGGAGTCAGGCCCTACGTTAGACATTGAATATTCAGGGCTGAGTAAGACATGGCATGGTCTTAGAATGGAAGAAGGTGGTGGGAGTCATGAGTTATTCATGAGAGATTAAATAAGTTCCCAAGATCACATGTTAGCATATACATATCTACCTCATTCATTTTAACAGCTGATAGTACTTGACAGTATTGATATATTACAGTTTACCTAACCATTCCCATTTTGATGGATATTTTCAACTTGTGATTATGTTTTTACCATCACAAACAAGAAACATCCTCTCACAAAGATCTTTGCATACATGTGTAGCTACATTTGCAGGATGAATTCTTAAAATTGGATTGCTAGGACAAAGTGTAGAGCAATTTAAATTTTGATAAATCATGTGAAATATGTCTTTCAGGAAATTCTTTCTGATTGATGCTCCTGCCCTTGCGGAATGAACATGCCGTGTCCCCAGAACCTCTTCTACACCTCGCCCTTAACCTGCAACAGCTGTGCCTCAGATCCGTGTTTACCAAACACATTCCCAAGAATAGTCTCATTGAGCACCATTTGGGAAGGGCTGCTATGTGGACAGCACCCCACTTTTTTGTCCCTGATGGTTTAATGCTTTCTTTCTCTGTTTTCACACAGAGTGCATTTGGGGAGACTGGCTGGAAGTGGGCTTTGTTCTGCTCTGAACAACACAAGAATAATTCATCTAACTGAAAGGTAACTTGTATATTGATCCAGAAACATTGCAGTAGTGTAGCTTTTTCATCGATTATTTGATAATGGGTCATTTCATTTTTATCTACTCTGACTTCTCTAACTCAGATAAAAAACCAGGTAACCCTGAGCACATAATTCATCTCAATGGAAAGCGTTTTCCTGCCAATTTACATTAGCTCAAAAAGTGGCCCTGCAAACCTCTAAGTCACTCAGAACAACACATTCCAGAGACGGCCCTTCCAACCTGCCTTATTCTTGTTTAATATTTGGGCAAGAAACTAAGGGAGCATTTAGTTTGAAGTAAATTGCATCTCATATTTCCTTGGAATGAGGCAAAAGCAAATCTGAACCATCTTTCAATGGAATGAGCCCACACTGACAAGAGCACTTGTAATCGCTTCCATTGTGTATTCTTAGCCAATTTACAACTACATTCATTGAATTAATAACGATCAGCTGGGACTCGCAAAGGCCTGATACCCAGGGCTCCCTTCTGGGGCTGCTGGCCTGACATTTAAATATTTATTGATGATAATTGGATGACAGATAGGGATGGGCTCAGACAGAAATAAATTCAATCTGCTTGCACAGGCAGAAACCACGTTATAGCCATGATTCCTCCTCAGGCCACACAGATACGGTACCAAGAGAAATGAAGGTGAAGAGTCCTCTGATAAGACATGAAAACTAAGACAATGATTCTTATGATTATTTGCATGGTTGAAAGACAACTCCTTAAGACTAATTTTTGTTTTTGTTTTTTTATGTGTGTTTTTGTTTGTTTGCTTGTTTTACCAAACTGTCAATAAAGACACGAGAATTTAGAATTCAAGACTTTGCTTTCCTGGATTCTGGGTTTTCCTTCCTATTCTAAAAATGTTTGAAATAGGCACCAAGTATTCAATCTGTGTACAGATCATTAAGATTTTGTGTTTAAGATCTGCCAGGTTATGCTGCAGTAACAAAGAACCCCCAAATCTCAATAACTGAAAATCACAAAGGTTTATTTCATGTTCTACACCACAGGTGCCTCTCAGGCTGGCAGGGCATTCTGCCCAGCACAGTCACTCAAGGACACAGGCTGATGGAGCAGCCAATCACCACTTCCCGGGGGAAAAGGAGAGCTCTGGAGAATCTTGCATCAGCAAGGAAATGGTCTGGCCTGGAAGCAAAGCACACTGACAATGACCACAGAAGACCTCCTTAAGATTGCTCTCACCTTAGGTCCCTTCTCTGCTTCTCACTAATCATGTGGCTTGAACATGTCACTACAACTCTTGGAGGCTCAGATTCCTTATCTGAAAAATGAGAATAATACAAGTTAGTCATCAAATTGCCCTGAAGGATAAATGAGATAATAAATATATAGAACCACATGCTAGAGGCTCAATAAATGACAGTATTTTGGGTTTTTTTTAACATGTTAAAAGAAAAGACTTCCATGGAACCCAGTGGGCTCACAAGGTTGTGTGTTTTGCTCACTTGCGCCACATTATACACAAAATTCTTGAAAATATATAATAAGCCACGATACATACATGTCTCAAGGCTCTCACTGCCACAAACTGTAGTTTCTGACAGTTTAATTTTGTACATGGGAAAAGGTGACCTGCAAGTGACTGAAGAATTCACCCAGAGTTGTTCCATAATCAAGAAGGTGTAACACCCAACTCTGTGTCTCCTGACTTCTGCTGTAATCTACCATCTCATTGCTATGCCCTTCCTTTCGCCCATGTGGGAAAGAAGGAAGAACAGTATACTATGCCCCAGGACAGCATCTTTCACAGCAAGCTTTTAGACAAGAACCAGGTAAGTCCACAGGTTATTGTCATTATTTATATGCAATGATCACCCTTCACAACTGTATTTTCCATGATAACTAAGAAAAATTAAAGAGATCAAAAAATTATTACAATTATAATTATGCCTAACATTTACTGAGAATTTACCCTGTGCCACTTCCTATTTTATGAACTTTTTAGGATTATCTCATTTAATCCTCACACTAACCCTAAGAGGTGGGTTACATTATTATCCCATTTCGCAGGTGAGAACTAACAGACACCTGAGGTGAAGTGTCTTGCCCAAGGTCTCCTGTACAGTAAGTGTCAGAGTTAGGATTCAAGCTCAGGATATTGTATTTTGGAGCCCATGTTCTTAGACTCCTCAGGATGGCTGTAATGTACAGTTATTATTTTGAAATCTCACTTACCAGAAAAAGGAAATGATGGCTAATACAATTGCTCTACAGGTTAAAGGACTGTGCTAAGAACCAGAGGTTCATTCATATTGTTTTATTCTCATCCATGATTACACTCACCATCTCCCTAGCACCAGATAATTAAACAGCAGGAAAGTTCTTGAGCAGGTAAAGAAAGATCAGAAGGATAGGGTAAGATTGGAACATAGAGAATATGATCAACTGATGTTTACTGAATGGGAAATTCATCATCACTAATTGAAGAAAACTCAAACCATTAGTAGTCAACTGCATTCCTTTTATAAATGAAATTCATTATTTCAACTGTGTCAGCCCTTTAACAAAAGCTATGTATGCCAGATTCTGCATATTGAACCTCATTGTACCACCGATTTTTTTTTTAATAAACCAAGAAAGACAGTTTATGGAACAGAGTGTTTTAAGGAAGTGTTACAGGGTGGAGGAAAGAGAAGGAACTCCTGCCCATCTCCAGGGAGAGAAAAAAGTCCCCGTGGATGGAATAGGAGAGCTCCATCAGGCCTGAGAGGTACTTTTGCAATGTTATGGGACCAATAAATTAGAAAGGTAATTTAGTACCTATTATGTGATTTCTCACCTAAAGGAAATTGTAAAATTTCAAATCTGTGAATTTCAGGTAGGACCAAGTCATTTGCACTTCCCCAAGATGTCACAGCTTATGCTCTATCAAACAAAACAAATCTCTCTCCAGATGAAGACAACAGCATTAAATGTAATTCTCTGTGTGTTTTAAAATGAATAACCAATTAGCAATTATTCAGTCATGAACGAACAGAACTTACTCTGTTCCTCTTCCTGAGTTCTCAGAAATACTTGGAATTTAATGGGATGTAATTTATAAGATGAAGCCCATTTTTTCTTTCACATGACAAAATGGACTGCAGCGAACAATTTCTGTGATCGCAGAGAATGGTCACTATTGCTGATTGCGGGCTGCAGAGGTAACAGTAGCTGGCCAGGGTAGGTTAATATCACATACCGGGCCTTGTCAATCAACAGCCTTCAGAGCACACACTTCCACCTGCTGTTCTTGCTTCCTAGGCTGTGCTTGTTGAGAAAGACTCAGCCCAAGCACAAGTAATGAATGGTTCATGGTACCCGCCAGCAATGGGGATAGGAAACATGGGTGCTGAGAACTTGTGGGGGAGGCAGAGG
Source organism: Nomascus leucogenys (assembly GCF_006542625.1). Classification (NCBI taxonomy): domain Eukaryota; kingdom Metazoa; phylum Chordata; class Mammalia; order Primates; family Hylobatidae; genus Nomascus; species Nomascus leucogenys. The sequence goes on along the minus strand of NC_044381.1, from coordinate 72,596,520 downwards.
TCAATCAAAACTCATAATCGAAACAGTTATGTAAGTCATCAAATCATCAATTTGTTATCAATGACCTTCAAGTCAACTAGAATAGATGAGCTTCACTGAACCAACATAGGATTAAGGAAACCCTCAGGGGAACCCTATGGCTTTTTGACTGTCAAGGAACCTTGATTCAAAAATGATGGAAGAATCCCTCCTGTTTGGCCCCTAAGCAGACTTGGGGCTCCCAAGAAGCCTTCCTCACATCTTCATGTTTTTCTGGGCTAGGTCATGGTGGAAATGACCTGGAAATGTAAATACCCAGCACCCACCACCATACACATATCTGTGTGCCTCTTACAGGACCTAAGTTGTTACTTCCCTCTAGGCAGGAACTATATCTGTCAAATGGCTCTGTATAGAGGCCATAGCTCACCTGTGCCATAGATATACAAACATGCTTTTGTCACACCAGCAACATATATAGTCTTTAGCAGTATCATGATCTTGTCAATAAATACCTAGACATACTAGCTCACACTTTCCACCAGCATAGTTTCTCCCTGTTCTGCAGAGTCACAGCTCAATGGAGGAGTGCATGGATGGCTGCCAAGGGAGGGAGAGGGAAAGAAGCCCAAAAGGGTGGGGCATCTATCCCACTCCACAGCCAGAGCTGCTGCGCAATCTGTCTAATACATCACTTGAGGAGGAGTTTGATTCTTTAACAAATTTGGAAATCATTGTTCTAGAAGGTCTCCAGTTTGTCAGAAAAGTAAGATTTGTATTTAGTGTGCCTCAGCACAGAGATGCAACTTTGTGTATAGAAATGTCCTGGCTGGGCGTGGTGGCTCATGCCTGTAATCCCAGCACTTTGGGAGGCCGAGGCGGGTGGATCACCTGAGGTCAGGAGTTTGAGACCAGCCTGACCAACATGGTGAAACCGCATCTCTACTAAAAATACAAAAATTAGCCAGGCATGGTGGCATGCGCCTGTAGTTCCAGCTACCCGTCAGGGAGGCTGAGACAGAATTGCTTGAACCCAGGAGGCAGAGGTTGTAGCGAGCTGAGATCGCTCCACTGCACTCCAGCCTGGGCAACAGAGCAAGACTCCATCTAAAAGAAAGAAAGGAAGAAAAGGAAGGAAGGAAGGAAGGAAGGAAGGAAGGAAGGAAGGAAGGAAGGAAATGTCCTGAGTTTCCAGAGTAAGGTATTTTTCTTTCTCGACACTGAATATTAATTCAACACTCCAGGAAGAACCAGCAACTCTGGGGGTGCCTCAGCAGCCTGACAGGGCCCTTAATCTATTAACCAAAAAAAAAAAAAAAAAAAAAAAAAAAAAAAAAAAAAAAAAACCATGAGGGGAAGGAGAAGAGAGATGAGCAAAACAAGAAGTAGAAAAAACGGTAGAAATACACCACCAAGGAAATGCTATCATATTACTTTGCTCCGTGGGAATTTACTCAACTGTCTCCACAGGAATGGTCTGGCCCAGCTACTAAAAGGTTCACACAGACCAAAGAAAAGTTGCGAGACAAAATTAGCTGAGTAGAGGCCGTGTCTGCTTTTTGAAGGGCTATGGTGACCTGTCAACTCATGGTCCTGCTGAGGCCGTGTCTGCTTTTTGAAGGGCTATGGTGACCTGTCAACTCATGGTCCTGCTCAATCTACCGAGAGCGAGAAACTAGCCCCCAGCCTGAGTAGTCTGTAGTGAATTCTGTATGCAGCTCTCAACAAAAGAGCACTCAGACACCCTGGCACCAAAGATATGAACAAGAAAACACTGAGAACATATATCTGTTTATCCATCTGTGATCTCAAAAGAACTCATTTAGTAAAAGGTCTTGGACTCCAAATGCATCAGTCTGTTTCCTTCCTGATGGTCCCTGCTACATATGTGGCCGCTTGGACATCTGAAAGGAAAGGGGCCTGTGCTATTCTGAAGTTCGTCCAGTAAACAACAAATTGGCACTGAAAATGGGGAAGTGGAAATCTCTTCCCAGAAGAATCCAGACTCCGGGATCTAAGGGGGTCGTGATGATCCTAGAAGCAGCCCCGGTGTGAGGATCCTTCTGTCCATGAGGCCCCCAAATCTCTTCTGCTCCTGGGGACCAGACAAGGTAGGGCGTCTCACAAGCCAGAATGGGGAATGGGATTGGAGTTGATGGTGAGTGGAGAAAGAAATTCCAGGCTTGGGCAGTGGGGGCTCAGAACTCTGCCTGCTTCTAGCTCCTGGACCAGAGCAGCCCTGCCATGCAAAAACTAATGCTTCAACTTCACACACCCGGAGGTGCCTCCTGCCTGCCTTTACCCAAGTCTTCCACCTTTCATCACCCCTAAACCTTTTGTACTGCTGTGCTCTTTTCACAGTGGGGCCTGGATAGCCACTGCTTCTGAGACCATAGTCCCAAAATACCATATACCCAAATGAGACTTCTTTGAAGACCCCCGGGAGAGTCTGTTTCAGTGACTTTTCCTCTAAACGGGGACTCCAGGGGAAGCTCCATTCTTGGTTTGGGGGGCATAGTTTCCATGCTGTGCCTCTGTGCTGTCTGCCGGAAGATTTTGAAGTGGAAAAGGACAGAGCTGTGTGGGCTGTGTACGGAGTGGTGTGGGTTCTGCTGGGTTGCTTTCTCTGATCCTCAAAGACCTTTTTCCATCCTACCTCCAGTCTGACCCAGCCTAGGGCACTCTGAAGTCATGGACTGATCCTTTCTCTCCCACACATAAAGCAACTTCTTTCATACTGATATTACCTAAGCAGCCTCTCACAATTAGGCTTGGAATGGAGGTTCAACAGCTTTGCTCTAGTGTGGCTTTGCTGTGGTATTTTCACTGTAATAGCTACAGAACCACTTAGGAATATTTCATAAACCCTAGAAATTTAAATTGGGTGTTCAGAGATCCATTAGCTCATGAAATCTCAGGCTGTGTCACTGTTGTGTGAGAACCCATAGAAATGGGTATGTAAAACAAACCTCCAGCAACCACACGGTTCCTCACGGTGACTTCTCTATAGCCAGGGGCCAACAGATGTGACTAGCTAAAGTGACTGGCTAAAGGAGGGGGCATTGTCATAGGAAACCAGGACATCTCACTTGCAGCATTTTCTTAACCCAGTGGGGAAAAATGTTCCAGTTCTTATTTTTCTGTTTGTCAACAAGATGCTCAGCTATCTGGAATTCATCTGTGAAGAGTCCCACAGGAATTTGGCAGTGACATCAGAGCAAGCGAATTCAATCTAAGTGATTAAAATGGAAAGTTGTGGCCGCAACTTTCTAATACCACCAATTCACAACAGATTTTCAGTCCTCCGTGGCGGAACCACCACTTAGCTTTTTAGGAAGGAGAGACACAAGGCTCAGCCAGAGGAATGTGGATCATCTCAGTACAATCATGTGTGAAGGCAGAGGGCACAGACAAAAGAGAAGAGATGGGGCTGTCAAGGCAGGACCAGGTAAGCAGCAAAGAAATGAACAGTTCGTCCCAATCAAACTTACCATGGAGAGACTGGATATACCTCTGTCCCAAAAGAACCCATTGAGCAGTCTTTGACTCCAAATGCATCAGTCTGTTTTCATCTTGGTTGTCCCTGAAACATACACGGCCACTTGGACGTCTGGAGGGAAGTGGGTCTGTGCTGTTCTCATGTTCGTCTGGTAAACAACAAACTGGTGCTTCAAATATATATAGTGGGGCCGGGCGCGGTGGCTCACGCCTGTAATCCCAGCACTTTGGGAGGCCGAGGCGGGTGGATCACGAGGTCAGGAGATCTAGACCATCCTGGCTAACATGGTAAAACCCCGTCTCTACTAAAAATACAAAAAATTAGCCGGGCGTGGTGGCAGGCTCCTGTAGTCCCAGCTACTCAGGAGGCTGAGGCAGGAGAATGGCGTGAACCCGGGAGGCGGAGCTTGCAGTGAGCCGAGATCGTGCCACTGCACTCCAGCCTGGGGGACAGAGACTCCATCCCAAAAAAAAAAAAAATATATATATATATGGCATAACGTCGAGCATTTGAGGTTGAGAGATCAGACCCCCAAGCAAAGTATATACCTCTTACATCAGAGCCACAGGGCTCTTTGCTTCTTGGACAGCCTAATCCATGAACCAAAGTCATCTTCCCTTAAAACTGAATGGGACAGGACAGTAATCTAGAGGAAAAGTTCAGAAGAAATTTCACTTTTTACTCTAAAACCCATGTTAGAGCACTCTCAGCCTGAATTCCTTGAAAACATGTCCTGAGACAAGGATTAAGGGCTAATGCTTTAGGAAGTACAGTGCCAGGGCATTGCACCTGAGGAAAAAGGAAAGCAAGTCAGGGAAGGATGGAGAGTAAATGTTGTCCACTGCTCCTCAACAGGTTTCAAGAGATGCATTCAATCCCCAACATGTGTATCTTCTTGACCACACAGGACATCTCTGGCCAAGCTATATAGAGAAAAAAATGTCCATCAAAAAGAAGAATGGACAGGGAATTTATTTACTTAACTTCATTCTCATTGGTAGAATGTGACCCACAGTCACACTTTGAATTTCGGAGTTAAATCAAAAGACCTATTGCCCCCAGGGGAGCCAGATGGCACACCTTGTGGCATGATGCTCATTCATGTCCACAGGGAGGAGGCAGAAAGACTCTGGGCCTCAGCCCCACATCAGAGCCTTGCCAGAGCCAGTGTCACTGCAGCAGGTGAGATGGAGCAAGCCCTGAGTCTGGAACACAGGTGAGGCCAAGAGAATGAGGGCACCTGAGATGTGTCAGGTGAAATGACATGATACTTAATTAAAGGAAATTGTTTTGGCCAGGCACAGTGGCTGATGCCTGTAATTCCAGCACTTTGGGAAGCTGAGGTGGGCCCATCACTTGAGGCCAGGAGTTTGAGACCAGCTTGGCCAACATGGAGAAACCCCATCTCTACTAAAAATACAAAAATTAGCTGGGTGTGGTGGTGCATGCTTGTAATCCCAGCTATTCGGGAGGTTGAGGCAGGAGAATCACTTGAACCTGGGAGGCGGAGGTTGCAGTGAGCCAAGATCGTGCCACTGCACTCTAGTCTGGGTGACAGAGTGAGACTCTGTCTCAAAAAAAAAAAAAAATTGTTTCTCCACATGCCTAGTTTTCAACATAGCTGTCCTCACTTCTGAATTCATCACTGGAATAGGCAAAAATCTACAGTTTAGGAAGGCTGAAATGAAGCAAGGTCTCCCTGCCCCTCTGCCTCTAAGTGACCTTCTGGAATGGCAACAACTCCCATTGCCTCGTTGCACCTGCTCCCTGAGACAAGCTTTCTGTTCTCTGTCTACAGACACAGTAGTGACTGGGTAAAATCAGGGTTGGCCCACTGGGCCAGTGGGGGACCCCAATCTAGATTTTGGTTTGATGATGAAGACAGAAAGAGCTATGCATCCCCTTTTCCATATGCTGAGGCAGTATATATAGCATAGGTTGAGAGTTTGAGGTTGGGCTTTGGAGTCAGACAGAGTAATGCTGTAACTCGGTCCACCACTTACCAGTTACGTAACCTTCCTCTCTGTTTCTTCATATGTAAAATAGGCACTAAACTAGTACCTCCTCACAGAGCTCTTGTGAGAATAAAATGAGACAATCCAGGTAAAGTGCCTAAACAGTGCCTGGTACCTAGAAGGCAGAAAATCTTAGCTATCATTATTAATAGAAATTTTCTTTCCCATTGTTATACTTCATTTTTTGTCGTAGCTGCCAAAAAGTTGGGAGATAAAGTGCAATTGCATTTGCCCTCATCATTCACAAATTCATTTATTCTCCTGATTTCCTGTACAGTTTTATTTTCATTATCGTGTGTGTGTCCTTTTATCTTGTTTCCCATCATGCTTTCCTCCAGCCCCATGTCATTCCCGTTTTTCTAGATAAAGGAACTGGCTGCTAATCTGTGCCCTGAACCCAACACTCCTTGTAGGGTAGGTGCCTGGTGAGCAGGCCCCTCACCACAGGGCCAGATTCCTGGAAGGCTGGGAGATGACCCTTGCTTTGTGTGTGTCTAAAGAGGGCTACACCTCCATTAAAAGGCAAGCACAGCCAGGCAGGATCCAGCTGTCACTGCCTGGAGCACTGAGAGCAGCGGAGGACTGAGGAGGAGGAGAGGGAATAAGAGTCTTTGACAATAGATAAACCACTCATCAGACCGCCAAAACTGCCAAAGGCCAGCTCCCCACCTAATTGCTGTCCTAAGCCATTTAGTAACAGACAACACTGTTCTGGAGATGAAGGAGGCACCCTGCCCTATGCTCTCCTCCCCAAAACGGTGCATTCTGTTTCCTGGAGCAGTGAGTCTTTCATGTAATGGACAGTTTATTAGTTGAGATTTAAAACTCAAAGCCACAGGATACAGATTGAATTGCAGTCTCCCCAAGGATCCTAAAGCTGCAGACTCCCGAGTAACCTCCTTATATTTCCAAAGGTCATACTTGCCTGTGTGATTCCCTTACAACTAGGAAAGGGCACCCACAGCTGGCAGCCTCCCAGTACGGCCTTGCATACTGTAAAGAGAGATTATGTAACTGCCAGTGAGAGGGGATAAGGAAGAGGAGGGGAGCTCGCATTTGCGGATGATGCCTCTTACCATGCTCCATGCTCACCACAGCTCTGCATCCCTGCCTGCCAGGAAAGTAAGATAGGCTTTGCCTGGCTGAAAGAAAATGTGCAGCAGGTACCCCTGCCATCTAGGGTAGAAGAGAGCCTTCTACCTCTTAGGTGCTGAGGATAAGCTTCTCCTGTGGGCACCCTCATGTTCCTTTGCCCCCAGGGCCTTTACAGCCATCCCCATTGTCTTGGTTCATCTTTTGCTACTATAACAGAATGCTACAGACTGGGCAAATTATAATGAACGGAAATTTATTTGGCTCATGGTTCTAGAGGCGGGAAAGTCCAAGACTGAGGGGATGGCATCTAGTGAGGCCTTCTCGCTGGGTCATAACATGGTGGAAGATATCATACAGCAAGAGAGACAAAAGAGAGGGCCAAACCTGCTTTTATAGCAAACCTACTCCCACAATAACAACATTCATCCATTAAAGGTCCCACCTGTCAACACCGTTGTGTTGGGGATTAAGTTTCCAACACATGAACTTCGGGGGACACATTCAAACCATAGCACCCATCTTCTCACAGCTCAGGCCACTGGGTGCAGACTGAGGATGAGTAATGAGGCCTGAAAAGGGGGAGGACCATCACAAGCCACCAGTAGCCCTCTTTATCTCTCAGGAATCCTAGGTGAACCAGGAGAAATGGACTGAAATAGTCAGTCTTATAGTCCTGAGAAATCATGTAATCCAAACCAAAACAAGCCAAGAAAACTCAGATACTGTCTGCTATGGGTAACACCAGAATAGTGCCTTCTCATTCATTTAGGCTCCAGCTAAACCCAACAAAATAAGCATAGCCATTCAAATTTCACAAACTCTGACTGTCAAAGTAGACTATTAATTTTATACAAATCAGAAATTTTATTATTATTTAATTTTAAATAATAGCAAATTTAGTTACATAAAAATATTTAAATAAAAGTATTTAGCGTTACATAAATCAGAAATTAATTTTAATTTCTGAATGTGAGCCCCCATTTTGCTGATGGTAATGAATTTCATCTTGCCAAGTTTAAATAAATGTTCATGTGCACTGTGTCTTCCCCATCACCACTGTGGTCCTCCCTCAGCTCCACCCTGCCCTTTCAGGAGGCATAAGGACCTTTGGATATTCTCTTTGCATTAAGATGGGGTATCAGGATTCCATGAAGCTAACCTCAGAGTCCTCTGGCTATTGCCCAGTCATGTGTGACTTTTCCACCTCTGTAGGGCCAGGCTGCCTGTGAAGAACTCTAAGAAGTACGTGGTCTCCCTGGGCTGCACCATGGGCAGGGGAGTGCAAGTTACTATGCTCAAGGATCACCCAGACCTCTCTGGGTCTCTATCATCATCCCCCCAACCAGGGGCTTGGCTCTGACAGCGTGATCCTTTCTCTAAAACACTCCTGACATCAAATTCAATTTATCTCCTCCCCTAACTCAAAAAGCAAAACCAAGGAAATGCCTCCAAAGCCAGGAAAAAGATTTGTATTTGGCAAGAAAGGCTGTCCTTACATAATTATTCATTCTTTTTAACTCTATTGTTTATGAAATCAACCTTATCCTCCTTCAGGCATTTTGACTGCTGGAACTCAGATAATAATAAATAATAGTAATAATGTTTTTTGAAACAACAGCCTTTCTCTTCTTGGCAAGGAACTGCCAGCTTCACTGCCCATGGTCTAATCCAAGGAGCTACAGAATCCACATGACCGTTTTATGGAGCCTCCCTGATTCCAGGCTCCTGCCCCAGATACAGAGCTAGAAAGAGCAAAGAAAGGAAATTCTGTGCTTTTCAAATAAGTCAACCATCAGAGCCCAAAGGAAGTAAAAATAACTCAAGCTAGTGTCATGCAAGCACTTGTCCAACAAAAACAGAAGTGACTCTGGCCACGAAAGGCTTTGGCTATACCACAATTGTCCAAAGGGAAACACCAGTTAATAATGGTACCCTTCAAACGGCCATTTCTTGGTTATGTTCCCTTATTTCTGTGTTAGTTCCCTCTAACAGAAAAGTAAAGGGAAGAAAATTGAGAGGGAAGACTAGAGAAGGAGTGAGTAAGGATCAGCCCATAAGATATGGCAGCCCATAAGATAGAGATTTTTTAAAACAACACAGAGATTATTTGTTTGAGACACACATGCATAAATAATGAATATTAAATTTAATTTTAACTTTTTCCATATTAACCAAATTACAATTTTTAACATTGATGTAATACTATTGTAGTCTACATTTAAATTTTCTTACTTGCGGTAATAATATTCTTTCGAGTCCAATTTTCCTCCAGTATCCAAAATCCAATCATTGATTACACATTGCAGTTAGTTGAATGTCTTGTTAGTTTCTTTTAATCTGCGATAGTTCCCAGACTTTTTGTCTTTTATGACACTGACTGTTTGAAGAACCCAGGCCAGTTGCTTTGCAGAATGTCCTTCAATTTGGGTTGATTTGGTTGTTTCTTCTTGATTAGATTCAAATTCAACATTTTTGGCAGGAATTCTGTGCAGGTGGTGTTGTGTCCTCATGTGTCACACCAGAGGCCATAATGATGATTTGTCTATTATTGATGTTAAGTTTGATCACTTAGTTATAGCGGTATCTGCCAAATTTCTCCATCATAAAAGTTCCCTTTTCCCTTTGTAATTATTAAGTAATCTATAGGATGATACTTTGAGATTGTGAACATCCCCTTCCCCCACGGCATTTCAGCCAATGGTTTTAGAAACTATTCATAATTCTTGTCTGAATTATTACTATGTAATACTTAAAATAATATAAAAATTAATAAAAATTATAATAATATTACAATAATAATTATTTCAACCACCATGGTGGTTGAAAATGGTGCTTTTGTAATTCTATCATTAGTATTTATTAATTGGCATTCTTCTACAAAGAAAGGCTTTCCCTTCTCCCCTCCCCTTTTATTTAGTATAAATACAGATGGGTAAGTTCTTTTTTAATGCAATGAGTTATTACTCATAACTGTTATTACTAATTTTGATTCTCAGTTTGTCCAAAATTTGTCCAGGGGAGCCCCTTGAAGCAAATCCTGTGTCATTTTGACACACCTTCAGTTTTAAACACCTTATGGTGGTATTTAAAATGAAAGAAAGCAATCAAGGTTGAAATGCTGAAGAAGGAAGAAGAGCCACAAAGGACAAGACAAGAGAAGGATAGTTCTGATGACAATGAAACTCTTTTTTTTTTTTTTTTTTTTGAGATGGAGTCTCGCTCTGTCGCCCAGGCTGGAGTGCAGTGGCGTGATCTCGGCTCACTGCAAGCTCCGCCTCCCGGGTTCACGCCATTCTCCTGCCTCAGCCTCTCCGAGTAACTGGGACTACAGGCGCCCACCAGCACGCCCGGCTAATTTTTTGTATTTTTAGTAGAGACGGGGTTTCACCGTGGTCTCGATCTCCTGACCTCGTGATCCGCCTGCCTCGGCCTCCCAAAGTGCTGGGATTATAAGTGTAAGCCACCGACAGAGCTCTTGTCTTCAGCCAGAGCTCTCTGTTGTCCACCACTGGGACTTAGATATATTCAGGAGCCATAGGGACAGGCCTGACAACAGGAAACATTCGTGGAAAGTCTCCTGGGAAGAACTCAAGATTTTTCACCTGATGGACTTTAAAGTATTAAGGCATGCCTGGCAAATAGTCTATTTTCAGAAGGGTGAAGGAAGGTAGGACTCAACCTAAGGAAAGAGACAGTTGAGCACAATGGATTGGTCCTTGCTTGTTAAAGGAGAATAGAAGTTATTAAAAATGAAAGTATGGGGGGTACTACAGGAATCCACCTCCAGCCAGCCCTGTAGGTGAGAGAGAGGTAACTGAGAGGAATGGGAACTCTAGCTCATGGAGGTTCAAGCAACACTGCTGTGGGACCCTTCTAACAGAAGGCAACACACAGGGGAGACAGCTGCACTTCCCCTTGGCAACACAGCTTGTTATGGAATGAATGTTTGTGTCCCTAAAATTCATACACTGAAATCCTAATCCCCAATGTGATGGTATTAGGAGATGGGGTCTTTGGGTGGTAAATAGGTCATGTGGGTGGAGCCCTCATGAATGGGATTAATGCCCTTATAAAAGGGATCCAGAGAGTTGTCCGTCTCGTCCTCACTCTCGCTCTTGCTCTCTTCCTCCCATGCGAAGATCCAAAGAGAAGTGAGCAGCCTGCAACCCAGGAGAGGGCCTGGCCTTGCCAGAACCTGGCCATGCTGCACCCTGACCTCAGACTTCTAGACCTCCGAGCTGTGAGAAATACACTTCGGTTGTTTATAAACCATCTAGTCTATGGTAATTAGTTATAGCAGCCCTAATGAGCTAAGACACAACCCCATATAGCTTTGGTTTCCAGGGAAGCCACAGCAGAATCTACTTCGGCTGGCGGATCACTTGCAGCTGGTGGAACAGTGCAGACACTACCAGAGAGGGCTCTTTATGAGAACCTTGGGACTGACCCACAGAAATATTCGAAATGGAAAAGAAGATGGACTATTTAGATAAATCTATATGAACAGCCTAGGCCGATTAATTTAGGCTACAAAATAAATAGTCCTTTGCCTGGGAAGTAGACATGGAAGTTATAATTATCCCTGAAACAAAGGCTCAGTGGGGTCCTCCTATGTCTCAAGGCCAACTAGCTAGTAAGTAGTACTCACAGGACCTGAACTCCTAGTCCAACATCCTCTCCACCTAGCAGAAAGGAAATGAAGGCAGATGTGGAATTCCAGAAGGATGGAAAGAGAAGTCAACATCGCCATAGTAAGGAAAGTGTGGATGAGAATGATGTAGAAAGAGTCAGAATGGTCTGCACACAAGAGCCAAGAAAGTCACCTCAGGAACCCCCAGACTGAGGAAGAGATTCCATGGAAGCCAAAGGTACCCAAGGGCAGCACCATTAAGGGACAGGAGAGATCGGGAACATGCCCTACTGGCTCTGCCTCAGATGACCAACAAACATGGTCCATAGTCAAATGGAATGGGGAGAATAAAGGAAAAACTGCACCTCAGCAAAAGCAGAAATGATCACAGGCAGAATCACAAGGGGGACAGAAGGCAAGAAGCAGGAACAATGAAACAAAGGTCGATGTCAGGCCTTTGTTGGGCAATACCCACTATTCATAAGTATTTGTGATAGACAAAGATGCCCTCAGGGAAACATTTCAACAAAAGCACAAGATCAAACCTTGACGGGAATGGCTGCCAGTCCCTAATACAAACCTTTGCTTATTTATTTTAAATCTCTGAGCATCACTTACAAGAAAAATACACTTTCCTTCCAAAACTAAGTTTGCTTATATGCATTGTCTATTGCCTCCCCCTAGTGATTGGATATGTGAAATGCCATAAGAATCTATTGGCAGAGCTGGAGAAATTAAGTGACCCCGATGATGGTGATGACAATGACGATGATGATGATGCCTCTTTATACTTGAACAGTATTGCATGCTCCTCAAAGTGCTTTCACACAGGTAATTTCATGTATCTGGATAACTACTTTGTAAAATAAACAATATGGATTCCACTTCCAAATCATCTCACACTGACATTGCTTTGGAGCCTATTAATCAAAATCCGAGAAAGAAAACTACCTAGGGATTTGGAGTCAGACCTACATTTGAAGCCTGGTGCCACCATGCACCCCTTTGTGATTTTGAGCCAGTGGCTTAAACCATGAGCCTCCATTTCCATATGTGTAAAATGGGATTGAGACTGCATATATCATAGAGACACAATAACCACTAGATGAATCATTCAATACTGGCTTGAGCACTGTGCCTGGTGTGAGGTAAGACCTTTTAAAATGTCATGGTGGTGGTTGTTGTTGTTGCTGCTGCTGTTAATGGCATCTTTAAGGAGTGGCCTTTCACTTCCTTAGGATCACATTTATGAGTTCTGAGCCTGCTGGGAGACAATTCTTCCTTGTATCTAACTGAAAAACATGTACTTTACTTAAATCTACTTTCAGCCAGATGCAGGAGCTTGTGCCTGTAATCCCAGTGCTTTGAGAGGCTGAGGCAGGAGGATCGCTTAAGGCCAGGAGTTCAAGTCTGCAGTGAACCATGATCACACCACTGCACTCCAGCCTGGGTGACAGAGCAAGACCCTGTCTCAGAAAAAAAAAAAAATCTACTTTCTCTTTCTCAGTTTTCTTTATTTTCCAGTTATTTTTCCCTCCTTGGCCTGGCTTATGACCTGTCTTAGGGTTCATTTCTAAAGCAGAAGAACCTTCGCATGACAAGAAGTGCAAAACTGCAGGATGTCCTTTCTGGATGCTCCTTAAGATGCTATAAAGTCTGCCTGTCCAGCCTAGGAACCCTGAGAGCCAAGTGCAACCAGAAGAGCACATTAGACCAGGCATTGCTCAGAACAATTCTCTTCCTCAAAGACTTTATCCCTGGTGGTTAAAGAGGAACTAGTGGTCATAAGAAAGTGTGGAAAATCAGGGAGCTTTTTAAGACTCTAAATCTGGCTTATTATCAGTGAGCAAGCTTATGAAGAACACATGCACCCTAGTGCACGCGCACGCGCACACACACACACAGAAGTTCACAGCAATTACGGGCTTATGAGATCTGCTTGGGGATAGCGAAAAGTAATTCCTGAAGTCAGCTACCAAAAGTAGCTCCAGCACCTGGGCTTAGCAGATGTCAGGATGAAGAGCAAACAGCTTATTCTTGAGCAAACACCTTTGACACAACCACAAGTCACCCAGGCAGCCCTCATCGCAGGTGCTGGCCTGTCTCCACTTCATGGAGGAGTCAAGAGTCTGCAACGTCCCATTAGGCCTTGTGAAATAATAAGCAGGAGAGAAAGTAAAATGGCATTCAGGAACTACAGAAACTTCTTTATCCTGATGCTTCCTTCCTACTGCTGAATAAAACACCATCCTTGCCACCTCCAAGTGGCAGAAGTCTATAATTCTTTTTCCTGCATACTAGGAAGGTCTTTCTCAAAAGTCACGCCCTGGGATGTGAGATACCAGCCCACACAATCAAGCCCGTGCATGCCTCCCTGCAATGAGCTTGGAGAACTCATACTCCAGTCCCTAAAGTGCACACAGCTGACTCCATCCAAGTCTCAGTTTCTTCAAAGCTTCCAGCCTTCCCTGTGAGCCCACACCAAGGGTGGGCAAAACTGTAACAAACTGGGGACCTGCCATGCTGACCCCACCTCAGGAGCCAGGGACACTTGGGAACCAGAGGCCTAATTCACTGCGCTTAGCATCGTATTTGCACCACCATATTTGCGATCAACAGTGTCTGATTGAAGGATTCTATTCATGCACATTGAAAAAAACAATGTTTCCAAGTCTTAGGTGATGGTGGGTAAAGTGTACAGGACCAAGAAGATACAGCTCTTGCTCTGGGAGATGAACATTCATTGAGTACCGTCTACGTGCCAGGCAGTGTAAGATGTTTGACCCACATTTATCCTATAGTCCTCACAATGATCTATGAGAAGGCGTTAGAATCCTTGCTGGACAGATACAAAGATTGGGGCTGTAAAAGTTTAGGTCACTCACTGATGGCTACACAGCTTGAGGAACAGAACAAGAATTTGGAACCAAAGGCTGTTTATACTTAAAGGTGGTTTGATTACAATACTGACATCCTAAGAAGCAGCAAATGTTACTGCGACTGGGAACTGTCACCTGAAAAGATGGCTCACCTGGCTGGGACAAGCTTGGCTAAGGCAGCATTTAATAGGCAAGCTGTGCACCTCCTCAGTCCAGTCTGGACACCCAAATCTTGACTGCAGTTGTCAGTTGAGGGCTACCTTATTTAAGAACTGAAGAGGGTTATTTAACTTTACGAAGCCACCACAAAGAACCAGATAAGAATGACCACATTCACTCTAGAGAATGAGGTTAAGAGCATAGAGATTCTAGTGTCACATTACCTGGATGACGCCTTGATTAAGCCACTTAGTAGCTGTATGATCTTGGGCAAGTCAATGAACCTCTTTGGGTCTCAATTTTCTCATCTGAATGATGGGATGATAATAATGGAATCTACTTCATGTAGTGGAAGGTTTAATAAGATGATATCCTGAAAGTACTTAGCACAGCAGCTGAAACATTGCTATCATTCAATTCATGCTCACCACTGTTATTACTATATTACTATCATTACAGTTATCAATCATAATTATATACAATAAAAGATAAATAATCTGTACTGGGGTGGACTCATATTAATTTCCAAATTCTCCTTGCTGGAATTGAACAACTTTAGCCAGATATGGCTAAAGGAAATGTCTTTCTTTTCTTTGGTTTTGTATCTGCAGATTCTGTTCCATGCAACGTGTGCCCTTTCCCCATCTGTCTTCATCCTGGGGCCAGGAGGGAGGCAGAGCTTCAAGACTGGTCATCAGACACCAACGTGGTCAACAGAGCATTCACAGGGGCTGTGATAGAAGTCTGGAGGTAGTAGTTCTGGGGCCTGAGCAAAAGAGCTGTCAACTGCCCTGTTCATCAATGCCTTGCCCCCTGACTTGTTCCTTTCCTTGAACCAGGGTCCATAACCCTAAATGCAAGGAATAACTAATATCTGCTCCGAGTCCACACATTTCTATAAAAAGTTTCCATTTTGAAGGGAAAGGCACTTTCTTGCTTTACCACCACTTGTTGGCATATACACATAAGGTACAGCAGTGTATCATCAGGGTTCCCCAGAGAAATAGAACCAATAGGGTAGACAGATTCTATTATAAGAGATTTATCATAAGGAATTGGCTCATGCAATTACGGAAGCTGGTAAGTCCCAAGGTCTGCAGGAAGGGTCGGCAAGCTGGAGACCCAGGAAGAGCCAATGTTTCTGTTCAAGTCTTGCAGGCAGGAAAAAGCAACTATCCTAGTTTGAAGGAAATCAGGCAGGAGGGTCTGACTTCCTTCAGAAAGACTCAGGGGAGGGTCAGAGTATTTGTTCTATTCAGGCCTTCAGCTGATTGAATGAGGCCCATCTACACTAGGGAAGGCAATCTGCTTTACTCAGTCTACAGATTTTGATGTTAATCTCATCCCAAAGTACCCTCACAGAAACACCCAGAATAATGTCTGACCAAATATCTGGGCACCAGGTTGACACATGAAATTAACCATGACGGCCAGGCGCAGTGGCTCACGCCTGTAATCCCAGCACTTTGGGAGGCCGAGGCGAGTGGATCACGAGGTCAGGAGATTGAGACCATTCTGGCCAACATGGTGAAACTCTGTCTCTACTAAAAGTACAAAAAATTAGCAGGTGTGGTGGCGTGTGCCTGTAGTTCCAGCTACTCGGGAGGCTGAGGCAGGAGAACGGCGTGAACCCGGAAGGCGGAGTTTGCAGTGCACGGAGATAGCACCATCGCACTCCAGCCTGGGTGACCGAGCAAGACTCCGTCTCAAAAAAAAAAAAAAAAAAAAAAGCAACCATCACATGCAGTATGAGGTTTTCCTCCCTGCATTGCAGCCATGTCTCCCGCTGGGCTCTCTATCCTCAGCCTGTGATTTAGCGATGATGGAGTGTTTATCCATCCTCGGCCTGTGATTTAGTGGTTTATACTCTGCTCTTGCCAGCGGCAAGTAAACTTCCAGACTGAGTATGAGCTGAAAAACGCCTCCTGTAAAACAGAGAAAAAAATTCACCAAATAAAATTTCCTGCATGTCAGTGTCCTGCAGCTCAACACAGTGAGAAGGAAATAGCCACATTTTGGTAGCCAGGCCTGACTTGAATCCTAGTCCTACCTCTTCTGGGTTTGTGGATCTTGGAAATGTTGCTTAATCTATTCAATCCTCGGTTTCCTCATTCTTAAAATGGGCATAATAATAGCCCACTCTTGTAGGGAAATCGAGAGGATGAAAGTAACGTGTAAAATACTGGACCCTCTTAGGCAAGTCATAAGTGGGAGCTCACTGTTCCCGTGGAAGCTCGTACATGGCCCCCGGTTGCAGTAGTTTGAGTGTGGTTTCTGCCGTACCATTTCCTCCTGCCTAATCATGCAGGATCCTCCACTGCCTTGATGCTAATGGCCCTCATACTGTGCCTCTTATGATATTCTTGCTGTTGGGCTTCATTAATTGTTGCAGAAATCTGTTAGGTACAACCTCTTGAGACTCCTACTGCACCCCAGAATAGCTTACAATTCTTCACATTAAAAATGAGCATGCTTAACACTTCTTTTCTCACCCCAAGCCTCCTGGGACATGTTTAAAACAATAATCAAAGCAGCATAACCCGTTGACACAAGCCTTGAATAAAAGCAGGCTGTCCCTAACCCCATTCCTTTTGAGCTCATTAAATGACTTGCAGTCCCACTTTAAATGAAATCTTTGTTTCCAAGGAAGGGAGAGGAAGTGTTTAGCATCCTAAAGTCACTGCTACCAACCTACCTCTTCCTCTTCATTCCTCCTGAGTGCCCCTTCCTGCTCACTGTCACCCTCGTTTCTCAACAGTCTCCCCACTTTCCTGCCATCCTGCCCCAATATCGGTGATGATGATGATGGTAACTGAAAACATAGCCTGAACACTTACTCTGTGCCAGGCACCGATAGGAGCAATTTACACACACTAAGTCATTTACTTCCCACAACAAACTTAAGAACTGCACATTACTGTTATCCTTGTTTTTCAGATGAGGTGACAAAGGCACCAACATGTTTGAAGAGCTTGCCCAAGATCACAGGACTAGTGCATGCCCAAATCCACCACACATTGAGGATCTTCCAGCCATCCTTGAGCCCCTCTTCTCTTTCACCCTTACCCTCACCCCTACCAGGTCCTATCTCTTCTGCCTCCTAAATAACTCCTGAACCCATCCCTTTATCTCTCCTGGGATGGTCCTGCTTTTTGTAGCTTGGGCTCTCATCACCTCTTCCCTGGATTCTCACTGCTAAAATCTCTTCATTGTTCTCACTGCCACTAATGACTCCTCCCCCACATCACCCTCCACATAACCACATTCAGTCAGCCATTCACTTGTTCACTAAGCATTACTAATAAGTATCACAAAGCATTAGTAAGCAGCTAACATTGCCAGGCATAGCAGTAGATTTGGGGTCACCAAAGTGGATAACATAGTTATCCCTGACTCCAAGGAACTCACCGTATTGGGAAAGTCAGACAGGCAAAAATAACAAATACTCAATGGTAATTGAACATAGACCTATGCAACATGTGAGATGGGAACTCAGAGGAAGGACTACCAGATTCTGCCCAGTTTGATGTAATAGGACTTATTTTGCCTATAGTTCACTAGAGCGATTTAAACAAAATCAATGGTATTTGGTCTTAGGTTTTTATTTTGGTTTTTGTTGTTGTTGTTGTTTTGTTTGTTTTGTTTTGTTCTGTTTTTACATACCCAGAAGGCTGGAGACAAGAGGTTAAAGGGGTGGGTGAGAGTTTCATTGATTTTAGGGCCAATTCTCCTGCAATTCTTTTGGCCTTTCTTCTTGGTCACAAGATGGCTGCTGCATCACCAACTGTCGTGTCTATGCTCAAGGCAAGAAAAGGAGAAAAGGCAAAAGGGCTGGATCAGCTCATGTGTTCTCTTTTAAAAAAAAATAATAAATCAAGACAACTTTTGCTTTTTCAGAAGCCTCCCCTGCAGACTTTTATTTAGGGGTCACAGGCCAGATCTAGTTTACATGGCCACTTTTAGCTGCAAGGGAAGTTGGAAAAGTGAATATTTGGTTTTCAGCCCCTCTAGTAGAGAGGCAGTAAGGGAGAAGGAGGTTTGATGTGACATTTAGATAGCCAGACCACACATGGGCAGGAAAGTTTCAAAGCAGAGGTGATGCTTAAGCCAAATCTTGATTTCTAATTCATAACCTGTATTAGTTTGTGTTCACGCTGCTGATAAAGACATACCTGAAACTGGGAACAAAAAAAGGTTTAATTGGACTTACAGTTCCACAAAGCTGGGGAGGCCTCAGAATCATGGCAGGAGGTGAAAGGCACTCCTTACATGGTGGCAGAAAGAGAAAATGAGCAAGAAGCAAAAGTGGAAACCCCTGATAAACCCATCAGATCTCATGAGACTTATTCACTATCATGAGAATAGCACAGGAAAGACCAGCCCCCATGATTTAATTACCTCCCCCTGGATCCCTCCCACAACACGTGGGAATTCTGGGAGATACAATTCAAGTTGAGATTGGGTGGGGACACAACTAAACCATATCATAACCCATAAATGAGTGCCATGATCGATGTGCTAGTTCTCATTCAGAAATGCTTTGACAGTGAATTCTATGTATAGAATTTTCATATTATCATTACCACGTACCTGTTCAATAATAGGAAGGCAGAACTATTTGGACAAAGATGGAAACACACGTAATGTTATTCCATTGTCCTCTCCTGTACCTCCTGCTCCCTCTCTGCTCTCTAGCACCCTGCATTCCCTTCTTTGCCTGTATTGCTTCAGGCCTTAGCTTAGACATTGTGTCCTTCTAGGAGCCCTCCCTAGCCTAGGCTCAGTGCCCCTCCTGCTTGGTTTTCTGTCTTTGTCATCCCCACGGCTGCCCCGAGCTTTATGGAAGCACCACCATGTCTCTATTGTTCTTTGCTGTGGTTCTAGCCCCAGAACTTCTGCTTGGTTCCTAGAAGATGTACAATAAAAGCTTGTTGAATGAACAAAAATCACAAATCTTCCATAGATATACTGTAGCATCCCCATATTTTTAGGCAGGTGCCTTTCTTCCTAGCCAAAAAGCAAGCAAGAAAGCAAACAAACAAAAACCACCCTAGAAGTGAAGCCGAGAAGGAACTGGCTTAATCCAGATAGGGCTCAATATCAACCAACGTGCTCCTTTCTGTTGACATCTGTACATAATCCCAAAATCTGAGCCCAAATTAGAAAGAATAAGAAAGACAAACCAACAATCAGGATATGGTGCTCAGAGGACCTAAACTGGCTTTCTGGCAACAAGAGCCAGCTCCTTGCTACAGACAAGCCTCAGAACACAGGCTGGCCCTTGGCATGTGCTCACAGGGAGGGAGGGAGACGAACACTTGCTGAGGGCCCAACACGCACCAGGCCCTCCACACGCCATCCCATTTTTCTCACAACTCTCTAAGGTAGAATGGGTATGCTGTTTGTGGGAACATGCAACAAGGCTATAATATGCTGTGTTAACTAACAAGCCCCAGTGGCTAAACACAATAGAAGATCATTTCTCACGCATGCAAAGTGTGCTGTGGGCACTGCCCTGCACAGCTTTCCTCCAGGCAGTGACTCTGGGACCTGAGCTCCCTGGTGTGACTCCGCCAACGTTGAGTCTTCCATTTCCATCCTTAATGATCTCTCACCTGCAACTCCCTTGAGAGCAAGAACATGCTATTCCAACTAGTTGCTTACTTCTTCCTTAATTCGTAGGTGTCTAGTGGTTTCTTTGCCTTTTGTCTGATGAGGTCTCTTCCTCCTCCAGATGGCCCTACTGGAGAGATGCCAAGACAATGCCACTGGCTTTCTCTCTAACATGACTCATGTCTGGTCCATGGCAGACATCTACACACCCTTTGTTCTGAAAAATTTGGGAAATGCAGGCCATCCAGCATAACCACCACTCCTTTATTTTTCCATCAAACAAAGTAGCCATTTCTTGACCTTTGTATTTTCTGGAATGGAGTCAGACCCCAGTCTACTCTGTTTTCCAGATGCAGAGGATGCATAACAAACTGCCAAGTTGGTCTCGTGGAAGGCCCTCCCTCTTTAGATGAAGGCTTCCCCCATTCCTGACCCTTGACGGAGGTGGGACTCCATCAGTACAACAACAGCAACAACAATCTCTGAAAAATTCCCTTCTCCCCTAATTTCTAACTCCCATTTATATGATCATGGATGCAGGAATTAGGAGTAGCAACACCATTTCCCCATCTTTCATTTTCAGAGTCCTGCATGTTTCAGAATCACATCCCACTTTGCAATTTCGTCTCTATACATGTGAGCTTCCACTTTGATATATTAATATACAGATTTGGAGCTCTTTGCAAAGCATGTGTGAGGGACAAGAGCGTAAAAGAATTTACTATATTGACAAAAGACATGTATATAATGAATCACAGAGAAAGAAATATATATTATTTTAAAAAATTTTTTAAAGCTGTCAAGGGGCTAACACCTCCATGAGGGCAAATGACAGGAGCAATGGAATTTAGCAGCCAAGAAATCTGGAATGGTGAGAGATTGTATCAGAGGGTAGAATACTGGAGAACAATAGCAAGGTTCAAGCTGTGGTCTTAAGCATGAAAGAGAAGAAGGTCTTTCAAGTTGCAATAGTCTGAATAATGGCTCCCCAAGAGATACCCACATCCTAATCCCCAGAACCTGTGAATGTGTTATGTTACAAGGCAAGGGGAAATGTGATTAAGGACTTTGAGAAGGGACAATTAGCCTGGATTACCCAATAGGCCCTAAATATAATCACAAGGGTCCTCATAAGAGGGAGGCAAGAAGCCTTTTATGTTTAATGCAATAGGTCAAGATCGTTTATGAGTCAACCTGACTGGGCTATGGAGTACCCAGTTAACCCATTTGGTTAAACATTATTCTGGGTGTGTCTGTGAGGCTGTTTCTAGATGAGATTAACGTAAGAATCTGTAGACTGAGTAAAGCAGATTGCCCTCCCCAATGCGAGCTGGCCTCACCCAATCCATTGAAGGCCTGAATAGAACAAAAGTCTCAGTAACGGAGAATTCACTCTCTGCCTGTCTTCAAGCTGGGACATCGACTTTCTCCTGCCTTCAGGCTCATACTCTGGCTGAAAATTATACCATCAGCTCTCCTGGTTCTCAGGCCTTTGTACTCAGACTGAAACTATACTGTAGGCTGTCCTGGGTCTCCAACTTGCCAAGCACAGACCGTGCAGCTTCTCAGCCTTCATAAGCATGTGAGCCTATATTAAATCCCTTTATACATAGATGTCTTTCCTATTGCCTCTGTTTCTCTGGAGAATCCAGACCAATACAAAGGTCAAGGGGAATGTGATGTCAAAGCGAGAGGTTGGAGTGTTGTGAGGAAGGGCTGACAAACCCAGGAATGCAGGGGGCCTCCAGAAGCTAGAGAATGTCAGGGAAGCTCCCTGCTGGAGCTGCCAGAGGAACCAATCCTGACGACATCTCGACTTTAGCCCATGAGACTTACTTTGGACTTTGGCTTCCAGAACTGTAAAAGAATAAATTTTTCTTGCTTTAAGCCACTAGTTTAAGCCACTAGTGGTAATTTGCTTCATCAGTTGTGAGAAACTATACATGAATCAAGGTCTAAGAATTGTGAGCCTAGAGCGCTGGGTAAGATCCACAGTAAGTTCAAATCACCTGCGACAGCTGTGGAATTTGCACTGGAGAGGAAGCTGGAAGGTGGATGCCAGTTTCTTTTTTTTTTTTTTTGAGACGGAGTCTCGCTCTGTCGCCCAGGCTGGAGTGCAGTGGCTCACTGCAAGCTCCGCCTCCCAGGTTCACGCCATTCTCCTGCCTTAGCCTCTCCGAGTAGCTGGGACTACAGGCGCCCGCCACCACGCCCGGCTAATTTTTTGTATTTTTAGTAGAGACGGGGTTTCACCGTGTTAGCCAGGATGGTCTCGATATCCTGACCTCGTGATCCGCCCGCCTCAGCCTCCCAAAGTGCTGGGATTACAAGCTTGAGCCACCACGCCCGGCCAGGCGGATGCCAGTTTCTAACACATGGGGGAGAAGTGACCACGGGGTGAATGGGTGACAGCAAAGGGGAGAGCAATGTTTCTAGATAGTGTGAGGCTCAGGGGAGCAGAATTTTATTTTAAAGAATAGGGGAGGTGTATCAGTTTTCCAAGGGAAAGGGTTATCAAAAGGAGGAGTGGATGACCCAGGTGAAAAGAAAACAAGATGTTGGGTCAGTGGTGAGGAAGCACGAGGCAGTGTGGGGATGAGAATCTAGGGGAGGATATTTGATTTAAAAGTGGATCAGTCAAGGTCCAATCTGGAGACAAACCCCACAAAACTTGAACAGAAAAAGTTTAACATAAAGAGTTACTCATTACAACAGGAGATGACCTACACATGGGGTAAAAATAGCACTAAAGAATACCCTGGGCCAGGCACGGTGGCTCATGCCTGTAATCCCAGCACTTTGGAAGGCCAAGGCAGGCAGATCATTTGAGGTCAAGAGTTCAAGACCAGCCTGGCCAACATGGTGAAACTCTGTCTCTGCTAAAAATACAAAAATTACCTAGGCGTGAAGGTAGGTGCCTGTAATCTCAGCTACTTGGGAGGCTGAGGCATGAGAATCGCTTGAACCAGGGAGGCGGAGATTGCAGTGAGCTGAGATCACGCCATTGGACTCCAGCCTGGGCAACAGAGCAAGACTCAGTCTCAAAAACAAAACAAAACAAAACCAAACCCTGGGGCTGAGGAAGAGTTTGCAGGAAAAGACAAACTTGGAAGGGGAGGCTCAAACCTCATGGAGAAGGCATGGCTGCAGCCCAGGAGTGGCAGAGAAGCTAGCTGGGCTGCCCTGGGTGAGAGCTGTTCCACTGTTGGACAAGTACAAAACTCCCACCCAGGGTGCAGACGGGCAGGGAGCCACAGCCAAAAGTGGTGCTATCAGTTTCTTGTGGGTGCTATAACAAATGACCACAAACCTAAAACAACACAGATTTACTCTCCTACAATCCTGGAAGTCAGAAGTTGAACACAAGTCTTAACCCAGCTGACAGGGTTGGCTTCCTTTTGGAGGCTCTGGGGAAGAACCCTCCTCCTTGTCCTTTTCAGCTTCCAGAAAGCCCAGTCCTTGCCTCATGGCCCCCGTCCACCTTCAAAATCAGCAGTGGCAGGATGAGTCCTCACACTGTAACACTCCAAAGTTGCTTGCATGGTCACTTCTCATTACCTGACTGAATGTTCTGCCTCCATCTTCCACATTTAAAGGACCCTTGTGATTACATTGGGCCCACCCAGATATCCAAAATAATCCCTTATCTTTAGGTCAGTTGATAGGCAACTTTAATTCCATCTACAACCTTACTTCCTCCTTCCCATGTAACAAACCTAATCATATCTTCTAGAGATCAAGACATGAACATATTTGGGGCCATTACTCTGTCTATCACACTAGAAAACAGAAAACACCCCCTAGGCTGGCAGGCCTAGCAGGGGAAGCCAACCACTAGGGTAGCTACAAGATTCTTCCTGTGGGGGTTGGTGAAACTCATTACGGGTGAATACCCCTGTAAATCCCCCCATACACACACACACACACACACACACACACACACACACATGCTCTTGGCAGCCATACCATAGGAGCAATAAACAGATAGAAAACACCAGAAACAGGAAGAGAAAGTCCTTTTCCTTCCATGTCCTTCCAACAACTTCCACTGACAAAGCTTAACAGTGTACCTGCTCCAAAGGAGAAATGTTTAAAGGACCCAGCTCCATTTTAGGGCAGACAATGAAAAGTAGGTTTGCAGCTGAGAAGCAATAAATTTATAACTGGCTCAGGGGGCCCTTAAATTTGGAGTGGTAACCAAGGATGGCAGTAATATGAGGCTGGTGAGCTTACTGGTCTTAGTTTCCAGAAAAACTCTGGTGTACAGTTACTAGAGAACTGAGGATTAGACGGTCGCCAGGTGGTGGCCAGCCACACCTGCAGATGTGAAGGCCAGTACAGAGCAGCTGAGCCTGTAGACCCTAAGACCTGTGTAGACTGGGCCCTGGGGGGAGCCAAAGGCCAGGACTATGAATAACCCCTAAAAATTTATTGCAAACTGCAAAATATTTCAACATTTATAATGTCTAAGACATCAAATTACACGTCATCTCATTCAGCTCCCTCCCTCCTGGGCCTACTTAGGCCACCCTCAATTTACAACCATTTTGGGAAAGGAGATTTTTTTTTTTTTTAAGTTATGACATGGAAAGTAGCCTCAATCCCAAATCCTATCACTCACCTTATAATTCAGCAGCTGGTGAATTCCCTTCCAGGTTTCATTTGGAATGCTATAACCTTTAATCCTTCAGCCACTTCCATAAAGCAAGTAAAATATGATCTCATCGGACACACCAAGAAGCCAGGTGAAATAATCAAATGATCTCTCAAGGAAGTAAAGATATCAAGCCTTAACACTTAGGAATTTCAACTTGATTCTGCTCTGTAGTTAATGAAGTTTTTAAAGTTTGGCTCTCACTCTTCAGATCTGGCTACTGAAATTGCTGAGGGCTATGGTTGTGGGAAGTGCCAATATCACTAAAATGTGCTTATTTGCTCTATCATGATTAGGGTAATTTAAGCTTGGGACTCCAAACATTCAAACGCTTCAAATAAAAGGAAACAATATGGCTGTCATTAAAATGGTAGTAACTGAATCTGCCATTTGTTCATTTTCTGGCAGGAAGACAAATGGTCCCACATTGAAGCCTCAATTGTGCTTATTCTAATCATTTAAATCGTTGAGTTGGGTGGCTTATTTTGCCAATGGCAAAAATGCCACAGTTTGTGGAATTTTTCTCTGCAATTACCCCTGCTTCTAAACTTTCCCTTGGGATAAGTTGCATGAGCAGACATTTTTCCCTCCTAAGCCTATGAGTAAGCTAGACTGAAACCTTGGCACAGTAAGTTCTACTTCCAGCTGACTTTCTATATGTCATCTATAACAAGATACAACCTTGCTTTGTCTTGGTTACCTCACCTATAAAAGGCCGATGATAGTCCAGTAAAGTCTGTTATCTGGCATGGAAGAAACTTGGTGTTTGGAATTCTGCTATTATAATAGAAATAAAGACATGCAGGGTAGGGAGTAGAGACAGCAAGACATTCAGGACAGTGGCATGTACTCTGATAGGGTCTTTACTGGTTCAGAATCTTGTGCTTTTTCTTTTTCTGGAACAGAATGAAGATTTTTAAATCTTTTGCTGTGAGGTTGAACAGGCACCAAAGAACCAATCCAAACTTATCAAATTATCTGTTTAATAAGCCAATTTATTTCATAAACAATTGAATTGTTAATAAGCATTAATTATTCTCTCCCTGGAAGTTATCCTGGCTTAGGTTTGTGGGGCTTTGCCCTAAGCACGAGCAGATTAGCATTCAGCCAAAGACTCAAGGGAATCCCTGTTCGATTTCTGAAACTCTATAGCTCCCTCCTCTGGGGTATTCTGCTCCACGAATTATAGTTGGTTTGGCTATCTCAAACTCTGACTTCTATCTCTTCAACTCCGTGAGGCTGCATGACTCTTTAACATCCCCTTCCTCACACCATATTTTGGACATGGCTCCCAGGCAGAGACTGTGGGGAGTGAAAGCTCATCTCATTTGTCCCCTTTTTCTCAGTCACCATGGTCCTGTTGTCTGTTGTCCAATGTCTAAAAATGGTGGATTCTGTATTTTGTTCAGCTTTTTAGTTACTGGTTGTTTTTGTCATCATTATTTTCTACTGTTGCTTTTTTTTCCAGTCTTCTTTTTAGTATTATGTTTTATTCCCTTTCTTTTCAGCTGTGCCCCTTTGTATAATTACTTTATTTGTTGCTCTAGAGATTACATTATGCCTCCTTATCAGTCTATTTGAAATTAATGTGGTACTGCCCCATGTATGCAAGAACATTACAATAACATAATTCCATTTGTCCCAAGTCTTTTGTGCTCCTTCTGTCATGTATTTTACATCTATATAGTTTTACTTTAAAATTTAGTTACCTTTTAAGTAAGTTTTTTAAAAATAAAAGGATAGTCTTTATATTTTCACATATTTCACCTTTTTGGAACTCTTCATTTCTTCCTGTGTATTCAAGTTTTCATCTGGTGTCATTACCTTTACCTCCAGCTATAGGGAACTGCGTTTAGCGTTTCTTATAGTGCTGGTGTGTGGGTGATAAATTCTCTCAGCTTTCATTTATCTGAAAATGTCTCAAGTTTATATCTTTTTATAATTCTTCTATTATCATTTTAGTGAGATCTTAGGAGGGAGAAGATAAAAATTTATTCAATACACTTTCTTTAATGCAAAGTTGGAAGCCTGACTGTAAGGGATTCTCTATTTCACTCCTGGTCTCTCCCAGCCCTTTGCAATTCTGGAAAACATTTTTTGGAAAACGCGAACTGGTGCCCAAAGCCCTCAGAGGCCAGGGGCCAGATAAAGGGTGTATAACGGTTAAAGAGAGAGGTTTAGTATCCAGGCGACCATTTTAAAAACAATAGTAACAGCTAACATACATTAAGTTTATGTTCCAGACACTAGCCTGAGTGCTTTATGAGCATTCTCTTACCTCATCCTTATAGCAGCCCTATGAGGCAGGGGGAATGAGAAACATTATTGACTTCCTGGAGTTCCTGTGAGGGTAAAATGGGGTGAGTATAAACCATTAGGGAGAAGCGTGGTAGCACATGGAAAGCTCGACATATGTTAACTATTGTTATCGCTGTAGCAAAAAAACACAAACATCACAAAGAATATCAATAGGAAGGCGGATCAGCTCCAGACACAGTGGCTTGGCAGGAGGGAGCTAGGGAAATGAAGTCCAAGAGTGACTTCTGAAGGGGAGAGACTGATGGGCAATGCAGGGATGCTGTCCCTTGACTCCCTCCTGCCCACCATATCCCAAATTATCACTCCCTCATAATCTTCCTTTTCCATGATTTGATGGCTGGAGTAGCCCTGCTTACTAACAGGATGATCTGTGCAAAAGACTGATACAGATTATCCTGGTGGACGTCTCTTAATGTTCAATTATAGCTTGGTATTTTGGTTTATGTTTTTAAGAACACTTATGTAAAAGTCTTGTATATACATGTTGATAGCAGCTTTATTTATAATAGGCAAAAACTAGAAAAATACAAACATTCATCTATAAATGAACAAATAAATCAATTGTAGTATATACGTACAATGCCATGTACTCAGAAATAAAAGGGACTATTGATTCTTATTATGCTGAGTGAAAGATGTCAGACAAAAAATAAGTACCTACTGTATGATTCTAGAAAATGCATATTACCATAGACAGAAAGCATATCAGGAGTTGCTTGGGGACAGGAAAGTGGGGGAGAAGACAAGTTACAAAGGTACACAAGAAATCTTTTGTGGGTAATGTTTATATTCATTATCTTGATTGTGGTTCATATTGCAAAATTTATCCAACTGCATATGTGCGATTTATTCTACATCCATTATATTTTAATAAAACGGTTTAAAAACAAACCATGAGATCACAGTTAACTACCACTATATTGGCAAAAAAAAAATGATTTGTAGAATAATACCAAGTGTTGTGAAGTTATAGAGCAATAGAAACTCCCACATACTTTTTATGGAAATGTAAATTAAAACAATCACTATAGAAAACAGGCTTGTGGTTCCTAGTAAAATGGAACATGTATGTATTCTATAAGCCAAAGTTCCATCCCTAGGTATATACCCTAGAAAAGCTCATATCTTCAGACCCAAGAACATACACACCAGAATATACATAGCACCATTATTCACAATAGCTCATATTCTAAAAAATGGACCTGTTACTGTCCATTTAGAACAGATGGATAAGGACATTTTGGTATACTCCCTCACTTAAACATTATATAGGAAGACGAAGGGGGAAGAGGAAAAAAGAGAGGGGAAAGAGAAAGGGAAAAGAAGGAGGAACTCAAGCTATATGCAACCATATTTATGACTCTCATAAAATAATGTTGAGCAAAAAAGGCACATCACAGAAGACATTAATCATCCATCTTAGTAAAGGTCAAAAGCATATAAAACCAAATAATGTATTATTGGATGTGTAAACCTATACAAAAACACTACTTACAAAAAAAAAGGAATAACATACACAAATTTGGAATTGTGATTATATCTGTGAGTGGTTGGAGTTGGATGTGATTGGGAGAGGATATCCAAGGAAACTCAAAGTAAAGGTAACATTATCTCTTTTAAATAGGATAGCAGGTAACCAAGTGCTCATTGCATTCTTATTATTTATACCTCACATGTATTTTACAACTGTCATTCTCAATCAAATCAATATTAAAGTAATTTTAAGAAACAGTTATTACCAAATATTCAACTTAGGCACTGTAAAGCTCTATAAAGACTCCAAAGAATAAAATCCTACAATACAACTTTCTAGATTACCTTCCAACGTACCAGTAGCAAAATGAAACATGCATTTAAAACACTAAGCATGGTACCTGGAAAACAGCACTCAATAAATGTTTGCAATTATTATAACTGCCATTATTTTGTTGTTGTAATTATTACTAATAATACATGCTAATCGCTTTATAGAAGCATCAGCCACAATCCAGTTAAAAATTGTAAAGTTAACTCCTAGGCCATTGTGAGAGTGAATAGAAACTGGGGCAATTATGTGTTAAGGCTACTCATGATACTAAAACCAGGTGCTCAGCACATATGCAAAAGTTCTGTATTCTCCATGCAAATGTGGGTAGGAAATGCAAGCTAGTTTATTCAGAACAGGTGTCAAGATACAGGCAGAAAGTTACAAGGATTAGTTGTCAGGAAAAAAACCTGTTTCATCTGACTGGACATGTTTATCTGTTCTAACAGAAGACTAAGTCTACAGAGACTGTTACCTAACAGAACATTAGGGCTAAGATTCCATAAAAACTTTTATACCTGGGTTCCTATATTGTCCTCATCTTATTAGGTGAATAAACCACCCTGTCCTTGTTACCAAAAGTGGGAAAAACTTACATTTGTCTCATCTTACATTATTCCAAGCAATTCCTTCTTCAAGGAGATAAAAATCGTAATATTGGTCAATTGTAGAACAGCATTCATGCATATTCAGACTTTGTTGGGGTGGATAATAAGGAAATTCACTGAAGAGGAAAAAAGCTTAAATTTGACTTATTTCTGAAAAAAATATTCCCTGTGTGACATGATGAGAAAATATCAAGAAACACCAAGAGAACCACCAACTGGAGCCAAACACATGTTGCAATCTCTGTTCCTCTCCAAATTTGTAGAATTTATAGAAATGGTATAAAAATACTTAGTAAATATTTTAAAACCTTGAAAACAAGAACACTCATTTAATAAAAAACTGTGAAGAAATTGCAAAAGAAGAAAGGCAAATTGAAAACCATATGCATGACTTTCAGTGTGTTCCCCAAACCAGCAGCATTAGCTGCTGGGAATTTGAAATGCAAATTCTTGAACCCTAACCCACACCCACGGAACCAGAAACACAGTCTGGGAACTGAGAATGTATCAATTAACAAATTTGAATTTAACAAGTATAAAACATACTTTCAATAGTTTGGAACATTTACAGATATTGACTATATAATTGGCAACAAAGGAATTGTTAAAGAAAACTCGTATTATTGCATTTGGGTTAGAATTTGCTAGTCATTGATATAGTTTGGATGTTTGTGCCCTCCAAATCCATGTTGAAATGTAATCCCCAGTGGAGGTAGGGCCCAGCAGGAGGTATTCAGATCACTGGGGTAGATCCCTCATGATTTGCTTAGTTAGCATGATGAGTGAGTTCTTGCTCAGTTAGTTGATGCGAGATCTGGTTGTTTAAAAGTGCGCAGTCCTTTCCACTTCTCTCTTGCTCCTGCTTGCCATGCAATACTCCGGCTCCCCCTTTGCTTTCTGCCATGGTTATAGGCTTCCTGAAGTCTCATCAGAAGCAGATGCCAGCACCCTGCTTTCTGTACAGCCTGCAGAACTGTGAGTCAATTAAGCTTTTCCTTATACATTACCCTGCCATGGGCATTTCTTTATAGCAATGCAAGAAATGACTAACACGGTCACATTTTTATTTTATTTACATAGCTGGCAAGGAGAAAAACTAGATGCAGAGGTTTGATAAGCCTGCACAATTTAGGTGGCAATGGAACTTACCAACACAATTCATCAACATAAGTAAGCAAATTTCCATTTCCTGTAACTATAGTCTGTGGATTAACAATAACATATTTTATATATTTTGAAATGAATACTGCATTCACTAAATAGGAACTTTGTATTTGACACTGGATGAAATCCCAAGAACTCTGTATTGAATAGCTCAGGAAGAACCCGCTATTGACTCATAAACTTGTAACTGCTAGATTCTTCATAGCAAAAGCAAGAGACAATGCAGAAATGCAAATGTAAATAAGACCTTTCCCCACCTGTTTGACTCTGTTTCCTGTGTTCTGAGATCACTGGAAAATAAATATTCCCCAACTCCCTCTTATTTTTTAACTGAAGAGGGTAACAACCAGTCTGGTACAGTAACTTGAAAACTCAAACTTTCAGATAATGAAATCATTTCCTGCCAAAGCTTCACATTCTTGTTGACACATTCTTACTCTAAACCAAGACTAAATAAATTTCTTTTTTGGAGCCCGCATCGCCAAGTCAATCCTAAGCCAAAAGAACAAAGCCGGAGGCATCATGCTACCTGACTTCAAACTATACTACAAGGCTACAGTAACCAAAACAGCATGGTACTGGTACCAAAACAGAGACATAGATCAATGGAACAGAACAGAGCCCTCAGAAATAATGCCGCATATCTACAACTATCTGATCTTTGACAAACCTGACAAAAACAAGCAATGGGGAAAGGATTCCCTATTTAATAAACAGTGCTGGGAAAACTGGCTAGCCATATGTAGAAAGCTGAAACTGGATCCCTTCCTTACACCTTATACAAAAATTAATTCAAGATGGATTAAAGACTTACATGTTAGACCTAAAACCATAAAAACCCTAGAAGAAAACCTAGGCATTACCATTCAGGACATAGGCATGGGCAAGGACTTCATGTCTAAAACACCAAAAGCAATGGCAACAAAAGCCAAAATTGACAAATGGGATCTAATTAAACTAAAGAGCTTCTGCACAGCAAAAGAAACTATCATCAGAATGAACAGGCAACCTACAAAATGGGAAAAAATTTTCACAACCTACTCATCTGACAAAGGGCTAATATCCAGAATCTACAATGAACTCAAACAAATTTACCAGAAAAAAACAAACAACCCCATCAAAAAGTGGGTGAAGGACATGAACAGACACTTCTCAAAGGAAGACATTTATGCAGCCAAAAAACACATGAAAAAATGCTCATCATCACTGGCCATCAGAGAAATGCAAATCAAAACCACAATGAGATACCATCTCACACCAGTTAGAATGGCCATCTTTAAAAAGTCAGGAAACAACAGATGCTGGAGAGGATGTGGAGAAATAGGAACAATTTTACACTGTTGGTGGGACTGTAAACTAGTTCAACCATTGTGGAAGTTAGTGTGGCAATTCCTCAGGGATCTAGAACTAGAAATACCATTTGACCCAGCCATCCCATTACTGGGTATATACCCAAAGGAGTAAAAATCACGCTGCTATAAAGACACATGCACACGTATGTTTATTGCTGCACTATTCACAATAGCAAAGACTTGGAACCAACCCAAATGTCCAACAACGATAGACTGGATTAAGAAAATGTGGCACATATACACCATGGAATACTATGCAGCCATAAAAAATGATGAGTTCATGTCCTTTGTAGGGACATGGATGAAACTGGAAATCATCATTCTCAGTAAACTATCGCAAGGACAAAAAACCAAACACCGCATGTTCTCACTCTTAGGTGGGAATTGAACAATGAGAACTCATGGACACAGGAAGGGGAACATCACACTCTGGGGACTGTTGTGGGGTGGGGGGAGGGGGGAGAGACAGCATTAGGAGATACACCTAATGCTTAATGACGAGTTAATGGGTGCAGCAAAACAACATGGCACATGGATACATATGTAACAAACCTGCACATTGTGCACATGTACCCTAAAACCTAAAGTATAATAATACAAAATAAATAAATAAATAAAATTTCTTTTTTGGTTTATAATTTCTTTCTGAAGTCTCCACAAATTCAGGAAATTGGTGTCATATAGGTCATATTCACTGACACAAATGCAATATTAGAAAAAGATCCTTTAAAAATCTATGCATGTGAAAAATATGTAACACACTCCAAAAAAATAAAAAAGCTTAAAGAAAGCCCAGCTGAAAGTGGGAATGTATAAATTGTGGCATATTCATAGTTCAAAATGAATAAATTTTAAAGTTAATATTGAATGAATAAAGCAAATGGCAGAACGATTTGTATACATTTTGAAAACATGCAAAATAGTACTACATTAGTTATGGATACCTACCTATGGTATTGATAACAACATGAAATTAAATGATAAATCTCAGCTTCAGCGCAGTAGCTACCTCTGAAAATGGAGGGAAATTGGATGGGGGTTATACAAGATGTTTCAGCTGTAGCTAATGTTTTCTTTTATTTAAAAAATTCAAGCAAACAGAAGGTGGAGGAACACAGACTTTTTCTCTTATTTTCTGTGCTTTTCTATATGTTTGAAATATTCACAATTTTAAAAAACTAAAAAGGAAGACAATACCTATGTATCAAAATCTGAGATGCAGGTAAAGAAGTCCAGAGGAAAATGTATAGCCTAAATTATTAGAAAACAGGAACTGAAAATAAATGAATTAAAATTTACAGGTAAGTTGGCAAAGAAAATAAAAAGAATAAAAAGTATAAAAACATAAATGAATATAAAACAAAATACATAAAAAACAGTGCTAAGTTATCCAATATAATTTAAAACTGTTGGAAAAATAAACCAGCATGCCAGACCAGTGACTTAAGTTTTTGATCTCAGAACTGCTTTAGACTTAAACTTATTTCTACCAATATTCACTGTACTAGAAATTAAAACCAAGAAAATTGGAAGTTTACTAATTTAAAATAACAATATAATGAACATATTTTCATGAACTATAACTTCATTTTCCAAAACTCAAAAGATATAATGAGAAGAGTGGCTTGACTTTACATATTTGCAAATCTTTTTTATAGAGAAGGGGTCTCCCTATGTTGCCTAGGCTGCTCTTTAACTCCTGGCCTCCTCAAGGGATCCTCCCACTCCAGCCTTCCATAGTGCTGTAATGAGTCATGAGCCACTGCATCCGGCCTTACAAATCTCTTTAATTCCTGGCCTAATAGAAGGCAACTGCTTCTGAATTCAAATCTGTTGTGATATGTTGTTTTGGTTGAAGTGTATGAAAAAAATCTGGCCTTACACAGACATATCCTTGGAAAAAAGGCAGCCATTTCAGACAACTGTGGATGTTCTTTAATGCTACAGCCAAACTCAAGTGGTAATTTATTAAAGATTAACCACAATATGGAGTCTGAAATGATATCAATGAACTTTTTGCACTGTTATGTTAAAATCCATTGGTTTGTCTTGCCCTTTTTTTTTTTTTGAGATGGAGTTTCTCTCTTGTTGCCTAGGCTGGAGTGCAGTGGCACAATCTCGGCTCACTGCAACCTCCGCCTCCCCGGTTCAAGTGATTCTCTCACCTCAGCCTCCCGAGTAGCTGGGATTACAGGTGCCCGCCACCACGCCCAGCCCCGTCTTGCTTTTTGAAGGGATCTTTCACCCATGCATGACTTTGTAACACTGTGCATTCATAATTTGGAAAATACTGGTTCACTGAGTTATACAGATCTTCTAAATGTTGACATACTTCATTATACATACCACAAAAATCACATTCATTACCATCACTACTGATCTCACCAGAAGACATTCTTAGGTGACTTTGATATTGTAGTAGGACTTTTACTGGGGTGAGTAGTGGTGTAAATACAGTAACAAACAGTTGGGAGCCACTGCTTTAACACTTGCTGAGGTACCATTCAGCGCAGATGTCAATATGGTGAAAAAGGCAACTAACATCTTATTATGAAAACTAAGTTTGACCTTGCAAACTCCTAGAAAGGGTCTTGGAGATTTCCAGTGGTCTGCAAACCGTACTTTTGAGAACCACAAAGGTAGGCAATCCTTGCAAAGTAGAATCAAGACAAAATGAGAGAAGGCACCTTAACAACAGGAACAAATGGAGGGAAAAAAATGAGTAAATTTAAAAATTATCAGACTATGTATAGTCTAATTTTAAAAATTACTCTAGTAATTTATATAATTACACTCACACTTATAAATGAATACATATATAAAAAATTTTTTTTAGTGAGTATAAATAAGGCAATCAAGCCAGACAGCTTAGGTTGGAGGTTGGAAACCTGGCTCCTGTACTTAGTAGCTGTGAGACCTTGGATAATTTAATTATCCTCCCTGTGCCTCAGTTTCCTTATCTATAAAATGAAGATGATGAAAGCACAACCCCCTGGCCAGTTAAATTCTAGGGAAGATTAAATGAACTAACATAACTGCTTAAAAAATGTCTGGCACGTGATAGGTTGTACAAGTGGTATGTTGGCTGCCTTGTAGAACTCTGCCAACAAATATGAAATGGCCAGATTTTCTAGGAAAATAAAAATGACAAAAATGTAGTCAAGAAAAAAAAATCTACCACCCAGGTTGCAGAACAGCCTAAGAAGTTAGTGTCCTTTCCCAACCAGTCTTCAACAATGCTTCGCCAAGTCTCCCTCTTCTGCGCATCCTAAGTAGACCCAAAACCTGTTCTGTAACTTCGGTTAATACAAGTCCAGTCCAACTCAGTGTAATAACCCATCTCCCATCTGCCCCTGGCTTTAATAATGTCAACAAGGAATCGTCTTTTCTTTAATTCTTCCTTTGCCCTCCCTTTTCTGGGGACCCAAATGAATGAGGTCAAGGGACAAACATGTCTTAACCGAGGGTGTAGCTGCAGCCTCCTTCCGGTGGTAACTGCTTCTCCCTACATCTCATCCTGGGCAGATTCCACAAGTGGCAGGTGCCCATATGCAGTCTCTGTCCCGGGATGCAAGACACATGAAAAATCTAGCTCTAATTCTGTGAGTAATACAGCTATTGCCCACAGCTATACACCACATAGCCTCTTGCAGCTGGAGTGAAACACATCCAAGGCAGCTCAAGCCTGGATGCTTTACACAACATCACTACCTCCAGGAAATGAAATTAGTTTTCCTACACCAAACCCAAGGATATGGCCGGCTTCAGAGGCATCCCCACTCCTCCCTTCCACGTCTCTCTCTTCTCTTTTTGGGGATCAAGAAGTCTGCCTCTGACTATTCTTTATTCTCTTCCTGTAAGCTTTCTTCAACGTGTAATTTTCTTAGGGCTTTCTGCCTCAGTTGACTGTGATAGTGGCAAGGAGAGCCATTTGAGTTTGATGACACAGGATTCCTTCTCTTTTGATGCTCCCTTCCTCTCCTGGAGATAGGTTTGTAATATAGAAGAGAGAAGGCGGACAGTCGGGGATTGAGGCAAGGAGGCTAGTTTGGCCTTTAATCACTCAGTGCAACCAAGGAGCTGAGAATATTTAACTGTAAGGGGAAAGAACGTAGAGCACAGAATTATCTTTGCATATCTGAACAATCACTGAGAGTGTGATAAGTTTTTCCTATGTGATTCTGTAGTGGGAAAGGACAGATTGATGCAGGTATCAAGAACACAACTTTTAATAATGTCATACAAGAACCATTAACAATTACAGCTGTCAAGTTAGAAAAGGCAATGTTGTGAACTTCTTGCTACTTCAGAGGCAAAAGATGAATGACTGTAAGGTTGGGATGTTGAGAGAAGGGATACAAACTGACAGGAGACTGGACTGTGTCCCCAGAGTCCTTTGAAATTTATTTTTTTAAATTCAAACATACAGAAAGGTTGAAAAAATAATAAAATTACACAATTCTTCTGAGGAACTTAGCTCTGAAGAGAGAAAGAGTAGCAAGAAGACACTGTAACTTGGAAGGCAGAATTTGTTACAGGTGGCAGCAACATGAGCACCTTTAGGCAATGGCAAAGGACAAAGGAAAGAGGCTGATGATATATCTGGCCTTCAGATCAATTTCCCAATGATTTGCTAAAAGCAGCAAAGGTAGCAAAAGGTAGCCTGAATCCCCACACCAGTCCTCACTGGCCATAAGAAGTCACTTCAGTTGATTTCTATATGCCTTAGAAATACTATATGTGCAGTGAAGTGAAAAGGTTAGGAAGCACCACTTTAGATAATCTTCAACCTCCAAAAATGAATTTTATCCATTCATTCATTTAAATAGTTGAGCACAATGAAGTATCAGGCCTGTCTCAGGCTACAGATACAGCAAAGAACCAGAGATGTTTCCTGTCCTCGTGGAGCTTACTTACTGGTGGGAACAAGGGGAGTAGAAATCAAGTATGACAGACAATAAGGCAGAATAGGGAGGGCAGAAGGATAGCGGATAGTCAGGAAAGATTTAATGAGAAGGGTGACATTTAAGCAGATTTCAACACAGTGAAGGAGCAAGCCAAAGCTGACACACCAGAGTTCCAAGCCCAGAGAACAGAAAATGCAGAGGCCCCATGACAGAAGCATGACTGTTACGTGCACAAGAGGACCACAGTGCAGCCTAATGGGTACTTTAGTACTCAATGGCACAAGATATTTCTCAGTGGTTATTTAGCATCTGAAGTGTTTTTAACCAATTATTAAAAAAACTTTCATCGGCCGGACACAGTGGCTCACACCGGTAATCCCAGAACTTTGGGAGGCCAAGATGGGTGGTGGATCACCTGAGGTCAGCAGTTCGAGACCAGCCTGGCCAACAAGGTGAAACCCCCCTCTCTACTAAAAATACAAAAATTAGCCAGGCATGGTGGCAGGCGCCTGTAATCCCAGCTACATGAGAATTGCTTGAACCCAGGGGGTGGAGGTTGCAGTAAGTCCAGACTGTGCCACTGCACTCCTGCCTGGACAACAGAGTGAGACTCTGTATCAATAACAACAACAACAACAAAAAAGATAACACATGTAAACTGTGTAACAGTGCCTGAAAAAGAAAACTAAAAGTTAATTATTATTACTTCAAAAAAATAATAGTAATGGTAAAAACAGAGCTCCTCTACCTGAAGTGTGGGTGGTAAGTCTGAAATCCTAAATGCTTGCTCTGTCCTTTCTGAAACCCCAGCACTCCTGGGGCACTTTACACTGGACCAAACCGAAGAGGACCCAGAGCACCAGTTAGAAAGGTTATAGAAGCTACATAAACCCATCTTGTTGAATGGTTGCCAATTAATAGCTGTATTCTAAATTACAATGATCTGTACTACTAATGAAATCTGTTAAAGCTCAATAAAAATTAGAACAAGTCAAGTTTGAATAATAAGCATCCTTTTATTTGCTGACGCCATTACAAAAACCGATTACATTAGCAACAAAAAAGTGTTTTCTTGAGTTGAAGTCAGAGGCAGTTACTTCCCAAAATGTTAAGTAAAACAGTGTACAACATCAGTATTAAAATGTTAAATTTTACATTGTCTTTACCACTTTGATCTTCTGAACAATTTTATTGAGCAAAATAAGATAAAAGATTACATGTTTATCTTCAGGAATGTAAAGGTCTAATTATTCAAACAGTTTTTATTATAAAACTAAACTCTGAAGGTGTCTACAGAGTTGGCTTTTTTTTTCTTTCTTTAAATCAGTAGTCTAACAAGGATTAGAAAAGACAAAACTCTGTTCAGTGTTTCTGACAAAGTAGAAAGGGTGAAAACATAAATAAGGCTTTAATTTGGCAAAATATAATACAATGCCTTTTTTATCCTCAAATGAACAGTTTCTCAATTACTTCACTCTGTAAAAGATCAGAAAGAATGAATTTCACTTTAAAACAAAGCAACAGAAGGCAATCAGAAGACATTTGTCAAACACCAAAAGTACATATTCCATTTGATCTAGCATGGCCCTTTCAAATAGACTCAAAGCAATTCACACTAATGGTAATCAAAATGAGAAAAATCTCAGGATTCAAAGGAAACAAGCTTTTAGGTAGATATTTTTAAATGTGAGCCAAATTCGGTTAGAAAACATTTAAGACAACAACACTGGTAATCCATTTTTATTAGTCCTACTCAAGAGAATGTAAAGCTAAAGTGAGTGGGTAGCACTGAAAAGAGGTTGAATACAACCTTACCCCAGTGAATAAATAATTTAAAAGAGCAGAAACAGATTTTTTTTTTTTTTAGGTCATATGACGTTTTCTAGGTCAGATAAGATGACTAAAGAAATTAAACTTCAAAAGCCATTAGAGAGACTAAGAGGACTTAACCAAACACAACATGCTAAATTTTGCCTTGGATTCTGGTTTGGGGAAAATAGTTAAAAAGCTATTTTGGGTACAACTGACAAAATGTGAATAAAGGGTTAATACTGGATAGTACATAACTACTATTTTGTCTTTTTGGATGTAATAATGGTACCACTGATTGATAAAACAATGTCTTGCTTTCGGAGATGTGTGCTAAAGTACTTAGAGATAAAATGTCATAACGACTAAAAGTTACTTTCAATTAGTTTAACAACAACAAAATATGAAGACATATAGAAAAAGATGAAGCAGATGGAGGGTTTATGGGTGTTGTACTATTCTTTCAACTGTATGTGTGAAATTTTTCAAAATAAAAAGCTCAGAGGAAAGAAGCAATTGGAAAATTAAAAAGCAAAGTTATCACTGGCTATTAACAGTTGATCGGAACGTCTAAAAAGATCACTAGCACATTAAACTCTAAAGTGCTATGCAAACATATTACAGAAAATGAAAACCTGATCCATATGATAGCCAAGGTTCAGTGTAAAATAAGATAAGTTCTTCTCCAGAGCATTAACTCTTGTACCTCAGGAGCACTACAAAAGGATTTTTTCTTTCAGAAACACTTAAGAATCTATTTGTTAAAGGGAGTACAGAGAGCACACACAGAGCTTCACCTCCATTTCTTCTGGATAATACTGTAAGCCTCTCCAATACATTACTGACAAACCAAATATCAACTTCAGGAAAAAGTCAGAATTGATTGACAAAACTTCTAAGAGGCTGGCAAAAAAAATAAATAAGAAGACAAAATGAGGAGAAAAGAAAACAGTGACAAAAGGGATCAGTGAACACAGTGCCTGAATTAGGGAGAAGAAAAGCACTGATTAAGAACACAAGCCCTGTACCCAAACTACCTTGATTTAAACCTCAGCTAACCCATTAGCCGTACGACCTTGGACAAGTTATAGAATCTCTTTGGGTCTGTTGTAACATGGGAATAATAATACCTACCTACCTAACGCACAGGGTGGTTGTGAAGATTAAAGGAGTTGCCACATGTTGGAAGCATGCTTATGCTTACAGGCATACTCATGAAGTATCAGCTATTTAAATTATCATCCTCCCTCAACAGGATTCTACAAACTGGTTCCAAGATAAGGTAACCCGGGATAATAAAGCTTCTGATTTGGTTAGAAATACACCTAGAAAACTTAGAAACCAGGCAAATGTGAAACAAAGAGTAGATATCTGGGAACAAAAAAGTATATTATAAAATGCCAATACTGTCAATTCACATAAAAGGCATCTTAATCAATCTCCCACTCCCCCAAAATGGAAAGAGGAGGATGGTACCCTTTTCTTTTTTTGATGGAGGGGGAGGAAAAATAGGTAATGGGAAAAAAAATTTCCAAAAGAAAAGTTTTCACAAATTAAAGATATCAGTTAAATACACCTACCCCTACAGCTCTAAGAAACGCTAAGCACTATGTATCAGGATTTAGAAAAACTACATCACTGCATATTATCTCTTGAGTATTTGTTTTTAAAAACAACTCTCCCTTTATTGAATATGTGCAGCATTATCATAAACAATTTGTAAGTACTTGTGTATATTTTTAAAGGTTTCTTGACATTAGATATATTAACCTATTACCTACATTCTAATGATTAAGACATGTGTTTTCAATTTAATCATCTCGTGTCAGTTTAAAGAGTATACAGGAGGGAGAATATATGTAGCAAAAATGATAGCTAAGGATAAAAACCTGAGGGTAACACAAACATTTAATGGGTATAAAGAAGAGTTAAGGGAACCAAAACATAAGTACATAAGGAAGAATTATCAACGTCACTGCCAGGTAGAGCCTAACAAATGAAGAAGTTCGAGAGTGCCTGGTGGGCCCATCATTCATGATATAATACTGTCAACCACCCACTTGCCAAACTTGGACTTATATTTATCAGCTGACAAAAGAATGTCGTGCTATCACTTAGGGGAGCTGCCTGCCAACTGCGTTGTGAGGGTATACAGACATATTTTAATAAATTACTATAATTCTGTAAATCAAAAAGAAAAACTGTTATTATCAATGATTCATATGTCTCAAATGTAATACAATTAAAACAAATGTGGCAACGGACAAGCCAAAAATAGTTCACAAGACTTAAAATGAGCAGACTATGTATTTGGGAAGAAAAGGAAAATATTAAAGAACATCTGTGAGATGCTAAAGAGAGAATATTGCTTAGGTCTAAAGGCAAGGGGTAATAGGCAATCTTTTAATTGTTTAAGCTCTCTAGAAATGAAACCCTTCCCTCATAACACAAAGATCTAATGTCAGCATTTTTGACATATTTCATAAGTACTTTCAGTATCTCATCATATGCAAAAGAAGGGCCTATACTGGACCTAGCAATTAGGGATCATTAATGATTTTTGCAAAAATGATTTCACTGAAATAGGAAGAAAAGCCATTCTAGAGTGTATAAAGTAATCAATAACAATAAATAAGTAGATAGAGAATATTTTCTTAAGAATACTAAATAGTAAAAAAGTAAAAAATAAGGGTGGTAACCTGAAGGAAGTACAAGGTTAAAATAAGCCATCTGAGCATGTTTTCAAGACTGAACAGAGGGAGCCAGTGGAAAAAATAAGGCAGAAGTCCTGGGAAGGAGCTATGGAAGAGTTTCCCTAGGAAGCAATGTTATTTCCTAATTTAGAAAAGCGAGGAAACGTGGCAGAATTTTTACACTGGGAAACTGGAGAAGTCAGCTTACCAAAGATAAAAGATTTGGGATGAGGCTTAATTACTTTTGTTGATATGTTGAAGAATGAGCTGGGCTTATTATATGGAAAGTCATGTTAGAGATAACTGACCTGAATTAGCATTTTGAAGGAGAGCATGTGTCAAGGTAGGCCAGAGGATGGATCACTCTCAAGTGAGACAAAATGCTCCTGTAACATCAAAATGGAAGTCCATCCCAACTTTTCCAGGATACCTAAGCTCTCCCTGAGGCCTTGTATAGCCCAACACAGTATTATCAAGGGTTCTGAAAGGGATAATTCAGTGATGAGTTGCCCCTCAGGGTCTCCAGGATATCATGATTGTTTTAGAGAAAATATCTTCAAAAGAAGAGTATCTGAAGTATTCAGTGCATATCTGAATACTCTAATAACACTCTAGGCAGTGTGACTTAAGTTATTCATAAAACACGTAAAATCCAGGTAGCAACAGAAAAAAGAAAAAAAAACTTACAACCAGAAAAACAAAAACTGCATTCACCAGCTGGAATACAAGTCATTTTAAAATGCTACCAAATCTGAGCCTTCCAAGGTAATATAGACAATAAAAGCTCATAACATGACTTGGTTAATTATGGGTTTAGCTATCCTCAAGTAAAAATCTCACTTCAGGAGCTAATGAATAAATTTCTTAGACTACCTAACAAAAGCAAACTTGAATAAAAACCAGCTTTCAATTTTAAGACACTGCGATGACTTTACTTTCAGTTCAGCAATCTTACCTCAGTTAAAATGTTATGGTCATTTTATTTTGGGAGGGAGGAAAGGAGGAAGGAAGGGAGGGGGGAGAAAAGGTCATAGATACTTACTCTAAACTAAGAACAGAATAAACTAACGAAGCAGTTGCAGGTATTAAGGCAACACACAAAAACCCGGGCAGCCAAGTTACAAGAGAATCTGTTTGATACAAAGGTCAAAGGAGGCAAAGATAACCCCTCCAAGCTACAAGACCTTCAAAATATGCACAAAATAGAACTAAAGCTCCAAGAAAGCTTAAGGCTGTCACCTGAAAGTTCTGAGAGAGATAAAGAAGGAATATTTCCTCTAGTGAAGTGAGTTTCCTTTATTTATGTAAATACACATTACACATACACCTAACGTCAATTACCCATAGACAGCAATATTTCAGTTGTCCTTACCTAACACCTGGTAGTGCTCTTTCTCCTTTGTGAGCTGTTGGTTTACTGCCTGAAGCAACTGCTGTAACTGTGTTACAGTCTGATTTAGACTTACAGACATTGTCTCCTTCTCAGAAGACTCCTAAAAAGAGATGGAAGTGATGATAAACTCCATACACAAGGAAAAGAAATGTACAACCAAACAACAGAAAATGCTATATTGCTGATTTAAACACAAACATTAAAAAATCTGAACAATGACATGAAAATCAACAATAACAAAAACCACATAGAGAAATACTGTTTGCTAACTAGTGGTGCAAACTAGTTGGTACCAAAGAAAATTATGTTATAAATGTTGTCACCTGGCCACAAAAGGAAAAAAATCTAGAATCTATGAATATCAGAATCCATTTTTTCTTTCAGAAAAAAAAATTTGCCCCGCAAAAGAAAGCACATTCCAACCAGTAAAAAAAGTAGTTAATATATACTGAGCTCTTACTAAGTTAAGTGCCAGGCACTGTTCTAAGTACCACCTACTATTTTAAGTGTTTTATGTATTAACTCATTTACTTCTTTCAAAAACCCTACAGGATAGATATTATTATCATTGCCTTTTACAGATGGGGCAACTAAAGCACAAAGTAGATAAAGATCTGCCCAAATTCACATAGCTACTAAGTGGCAGAGCCAGGATTCAAACATAGGCAGTCTAGCTCCAGAGTCTATACTCTAAGCCAGCGGTACCCAATCGTTTTGGCACCAGGGACCAGTTTTGTGGAAGACAATTTTTCCACAGATGCGTGAGTGCGGGGATGGTTTCAGGATGAAACTGTTCCACCTCAGATCATCAAACATTAGATTCTCATAAGGAGCATGCAGTTCACAATAGGGTTTGCACTCCTATGAAAATCTAATGCTGCCACTGATCTGACAGCAGGCAGAGCTCAGGCGGTAATGGTCATTCACCCACCACTCATCTCCTGCTGTGTGGCCTGGTTCCTAAAATGCCACTGACCACAGTCCAGGGACTGGGGACCCCTGCTCCACATCTCTCAACACAACCCTTAAAATTAACATACCTCACTAAGCAAAAATGAGATCAAACATCAGTGAAAACACTACATTTTAGGGACAGGATATTTTCAAGGAAGATGACTTTTGGAGATGGACCTTATACATTTTTGTTCTTCACACAGGTCACAAGGTAACTAGCTCAGAGATCTGGGGATGAAGAAAATACATACCGTTTCTGGGGAAACATCACTATTTTCAATAACAGTAGTGTCTCCAGCAGCTTTTACTATTTTTGACTGGATAAGCTCCAGTGACTGTTGAGCCTATAAGGAAAGCAATATGGTAGCTACTAAATAATACAGTTGATAAATACATAAAAAATTAATAATTTTATTCATTTCGTAGAAAAGTTCCTGTCAAAAGACGACACAGGTTTTTCCCTCCAAAATGAAAATAGCTTCACCCCCCCACCAGATTATAAGAACATATGTTCACTGTTTTTAAAAGCTTAAGTAATACAGAAACTATATAAAGCAATTTAAAAATAGAAATAACCATAGTTGATATTTAGGTTAGTATTAGTCTAGATTAAAGGTTAGTCAAATCTGGTCCAAAGCCTGTTTTTGTACAGAACACAAGCTAAGAATATTTTTTACTTTTTAAAGCGCCATGTTGCTGGGCACAGTGGCTCACGCCTGTAATCCTAACACTTTGGGAGGCCGAGGTGGGTGGATCACCTGAGGTCAGGAGTTCGAGACCAGCCTGACCAACATGGAGAAACCCTGTCTCTACTAAAAATACAAAATTAGCCGGGTGTGGTGGCACATGCCTGTAATCCCAGCTACTAGGGAGGCTGAGGAAGGAGAGTCGACTGAACCTGGGAGGCGGAGGTTGCAGTGAGCCAAGATCGTGCCATTGCACTCCAGCCTGGGCAAC
Source organism: Nomascus leucogenys (assembly GCF_006542625.1). Classification (NCBI taxonomy): domain Eukaryota; kingdom Metazoa; phylum Chordata; class Mammalia; order Primates; family Hylobatidae; genus Nomascus; species Nomascus leucogenys. The sequence continues at coordinate 72,552,037 of NC_044381.1, read as the reverse complement.
AAGAGCGAAACTCCATCTCGAAAAAAATAAAATAAAATTAAGGGTTATGTTAAAAAGGAGACAAAAATATTCTAAAGAGATCATATGTGACCTACAAACCCTAAAAAAGCTTTGGGGTTTGTCCACCCCTAGTTTAGATCCCTCTCTACATATTATGTGCTTATAGAAAATATTACATAAATGAGCTTTAACATACTACTGCTTTATACTTACCTATTTTACAAAGTATGTTATTAACTTTTTTTTTTTTTTTTAAGACAGAGTCTTGCTCTGTCGCCCAGGCTAGAGTGCAGTAGCGCAATCTCAGCTCACTGCAACCTCTGCCTCCCGGGTTCAAGCGATTCTCCTGCCTCAGCCTCCTGAGTAGCTGAGATTGCAGGTGCGCACCACCACACCCAGCTAATTTTTATATTTTTAGTAGAGACGGGGGTTTCACCATGTTGGCCAGGCTGGTCTTGAACTCCTGACCTCAGGTGATCCGCCTACCTTGGCCTCCCAAAGTGCTGGGATTATAGGCGTGAGCCACCACGCCCAGCTGTTATTAACTTTTTTTAGTCAAATATTTATGTGCTTTTCCAATCAAATGTTGCACAATATTTCTACTGTATAGGTATGGGGCAGTTAATTGTCACCTATCATTGCCATCTTAGCTATTGTAAATAAGATGGTATATCTATTATATAACTTTGAGCACCCATTTAGTATTTTTAAAGTACTTTCTAAGAAACTACATTGCTAGGCTAAATTCCATGTTTCATATTTTGATCCAGGGGTCAAAAATTAAAATCATGTATCAAAGTAAACTGACTGCTCAACCATAACAGTGTATTAAGCATCAGTTTGTCCTCTAAAACAGACCCAAATTCACATTCTGTCTACACTCAAATAATCTGACAACACTTGTGGATTCCTAGACTTTTACATAACAATTATAAACTATATGCATACAGAATCAAAAAAAATTTCTTTCAACTCTTCAAAAGGAGTATTATTTTTTTAAATGAGATAACTTTTAAAATCTATTAGAATACCAAATATTTAAATGTCAGACAATATCTAATATTGGTGAGGGTATAGGGAAATACATGTTGACAGGAGTATAAATTACTACTCTTAGGTTTCTGGGATTCCGTTTTATACTATCAAAATTTAAGATGTGTGTACCTCTTGTTCTTGCAATTCCAAAAAGTGACATTTGTTTTGCTAATGATGATATATCCATAAACACTATCATAGCTCTAAAACAGCTTTGATATAAGAATATGTGAATTCTACTATTAAAAGTAGACCTCAAAACAGAATTATAAATAACCCGTCAAATCAATGCAAAGAAATGCAGTCCTAAAAATCATTCATTTGCATTGAGATTAGGAAAAATATATTTGTATGAAGAAATAAATGAAGGAAAAACTTCTGAAAAAAAATAGCAATTTATATCTTTGTTTTATCCAAAAGACCAAGAGAAAAATACTTTGTAAATGAATACACAGCCAAATCCCAATTTTAAAAAATATATGGATGCAGCCAAATTTTAATAACTCCAACCAAATTTTACTCTGTACTTTATAAAGCAATTAATTATAGAAATATGAGGAAATAATGAGGTGAATTAAGAATCCTGGAAAAACAAGCCAAAAAGTTTCGTTCCAAAATAGTAACTAATAACAAGCAGCTTAAATTTATAAAAGGTTAATATAATGATGCAAAACAACAAATCCAGAATTAGCAGCATAAGTTTGCTTAAGATTGAACACACAACATAGGCTCATGATACGACATCTCTAGGACAAACAGTGCCTACCTTATGCAAATCACCAGCTACCTTCTGTCTTTCATTTTGTTCAGTTCTAAGTTTTGTGAGTGTTTCATTTAACTGTGCCTTCAACTGTAAAAATAAAGGAACACCATAATTAACTTAATTTGCATCATTCTTTGATTATGCTGATACCTCTAGGACTGAAGAATGAATGGGACTGCTAACAGTTATTATGCACAGTGGATTAGCCAATATGCTGCACCAGATGTATAGAAAGGCTAAGCAGTAGAGGTTCCCATCTGTAAAGCTAAACATAAGAAAAGCCACAGAAATGAACTACAGTTTAGAGCAGAAAACTGCAAATGCAAAAACAAAACCATCAAATTCCAGTAAAGTGCCTTTTGAAGGTATCACTATTTATAACAGTCACTGAAATTATTCCAAATTAAAAGCCAAATAGATACTTTACCCATTAGTTTTTAAAGGCTTTCTTAATCTATACAGTTCAATTAAAGAGTCAATTATACAATATTTTTAAAAATATTGAACAGAAGACTACAAATTCAGTCAAATTAAAACTCCTAAAATACTGACCATCATTTAAGGCTTCACTAAGAGGTAGTACAAGACCACACTGGCCTAAATTATACCATCAAGAAATGCCTTACGATACACCTATGAATAACCAATCTGTCAAAACAGAAAGTTCTGTAACTCCCGTGCGAATATATAATGCCGCTTCTCTGATTTTCCAATTAAATATGAGCAAGGAAAATGAACTATATTGCTCCCAAAAAACTTTCTTCTTATTCTCATAAGGTAATTGTTTTTGCTTCCCACCCATGGGCACTTTTGAAACAGTTCTAGAGGCCCAAAGGCGGAAATACAAGGCAGTGACATTTAAAATTGGAGGGAGAATTAAAAAGGGGCAGCAGTGGGGCAGAGGGAAATTCCACTTGGAAATTTTATCTGAGGAATTCTATGTTAAGTACCCAAATAAATTTTGCTCCTTTACACAACTTTGAGTTTTAATATTCTCCATCAGAGAAATGCATCTTTTGGCCCAAGAATACACAAAGCACGTATAGGCAAACAAAGCTATTTTATCATAAAAAGTAGCAGCAGTTATTCTGAGCAAACAAACATTAAAATAAAGATTCCAAACTCAAGACTAGGGAAAAATGTAAGTATCAACCACTCAAAATGATCTCCTGACAGAAGGAGGGGGACAAAAAATCAAAATAAAGCATTAAGCTGAGTGGAAATGTAACCATGTAACTGTTGAGTCAGCCACTAAGCACCAAAGTTGTAAGTAAAACTCTAACAACTAGAAATGATTTTTTAAAAACATAGAGTGAGGACTTATAGCCATGACCTATCACAGTCCTAATCTGTGCAATCTATAGCATAGAACTAGTCTCACAATGCAGTGTGAATGAGTTCAATTAAAGTAAAACATTGATAAATAAAACAAAGATTTAAAAATTAGAGGTGTAGGGCTCTGTGTATGTAGGGCTGTGTGTGTATGAACATCCCTAATCTGAAAATCTGAACTCTGAAATGCTCCAAAATCCTAAACTTTTTAAGCACTGACATGATAATCAAAGGAAATGTTCATTGGAGCATTTCAGATTTCGGATTTTCAGATAAGGGACACATACAGAGCAAGCATATAATACAAATAATCCAAAATCCCCCCCAAAATTGCTGGTTCCAAGCATTCCAGATAAAGAATACACAACCTGTATTTCATACAGCTCTACTCTAAAAATTGATTCCCATAAATTCTTGCCGTAACATAGGATACCAACCACAAATGAATGAGTTAAAGTTTTCTTGGTACACATTGAGTAATGTTAACAAGAAAATTCCAAACTGGGCAGGGTGAACTTTGGGTAAGGAAAAAACTTACTTACTGTAATCTTCTGAGAGTTTATTAAGGTACTTAAAAAAAAAAAATCTAATCCCTGTGCTGTAACAATTTTTAACTCACAGGGAAGACATAACAATTGTTGTTTCAAACAGAGAGCAAAACAGCCATATCTGTCTAATAGCTAAGTCTGTCACAATCAGTACAGTTTTTAGAAAACTTGAGAATAGGAATACAGGGTACTATATGTTTTAAGACATTTAGCTAACATAAAATTATCTCAAAGTCTATGCTTTTAGGATTACTATGATCTAAATAATATGTTGATAATAAAGACTCATATGCTTTTTAATATTTGTAATATATAGAGAGACTAGGTTAAAATTAAAAACTGGATTAGATTACTGCCCTTGAATGAAGAATACGTGTCTTTGACTTTCAATATAATCTTCTCCCAGGTTAGAAAATAAAAGGCCCCATTAACTATGATAGTCTGAGAAGAAAGTCTTCGTAACTCAGCCCATCTTTATTTCATTTCTTTATTCACAGAAAAGACTGCTGTTCGAGAAAATAGGATTTATAAAACATGGAAAATTTTGAAAAAGAGTTGGAAGCCAAACATGCCATTGTTAGGAGCTAAGAAAAGAAGGATCATTTTAGGAGTCAAGAAAAGAAAGATAATCTTAGGAATCATCGGAATATGAAGATTATCTTAGACTTACAAAAAGGCCAAGCTAAAGATGTTAGCAAAGAAAAAAAAGCTTGGATGGTTTCTCCACATGTCAACAAAGTGTTTTCAGTGCCTACTTGATACCCAGTGGAGGACAAGCTTCTTACCAAATTTAGCTCTTCATTCTGTCTTACTGCTTCAGAATATGAATCATCAAGTTTTTTCTGCAATTCAGTCAACAGATCTTTCAGCTGCAATGAAGTTTAGAGTTTAAGATTGATCTCCTTATGATAGCCCATGTTTTGTATGCTACTTGGAAGCTCTGCCACATACAACTTACACTGAAATATCACTGTTATAAACTTAATCTGAATTGAGAAGCAAGTTTGAAAAGATTTTGTTTTAAGTACCTCTCTGACTTCTGTAACATAGGTAGATCGTTCCATCTCTGCCTTCTCTAGTTCCATTTCCAAATGTTCTCGTTCTCTTCTCAGCTAGCAATGCAACAAAGGAAAAGTTAGCACACTTAAAATTTCCTTTCATAATATTTCCCCACAAGGCAAAGTTATGACACTTATGAATATAAAACTGTATCAACCCAAACACTACCCAAGATATTAAGAGCATAACTATAAAGTAATCTTAAACTATAGATCTTCAGACAATCGTTGATGCTAAAAACAAATCCATAGGTTACAAGTAAAACAATCAAATAACATACATTTTCAATATCCTTATTTTCTCTTCTTAATCGCTCTAGCTCTTGTTCTGAAGATGTAAATGATGACTGCATCTGAAATGTGAAACAATTATATGGCCAAGTAAACCACCAAGGATATAGCAGTTTCTATCCTGTAGAATTCTGATCAATTAAAAGACACTTCCAAGGTTTTGAAATGCATCTCATTTAAAGTCTTACTGAATTTTAAAAGACCTTAAAAATGAGTCACATTGAACTTGATTTAAATTGTGGTCCAAACCTACTCCATTTGTATATTAGGCTCGGCTAAAAGTGATTAATTTTTGATTAGTATTAACTGATATTCAGCTGTATTTATTCTGCAAGTGCATTAAAGTAGAGTACCATCAGCAACTGTAAATTCTGCACGTTGGCCCCAAAAAATAAGTGAGTAACGGTACTCTTTATCACGCTGAAGTAAAAGGGAGAAAAATTAAGGTTGCACAATAACATTCAGGTCCCACAAATAGAAGAATGATTTTTTCTTGAATTCTATATTATGGGTTAAATACTTTAAAACTGATTTTGAACCCAGTATTCTTTTTTTTTATTATTATTATACTTTACGTTTTAGGGTACATGTGCACAATGTGCAGGTTTGTTACATAAGTATCCATGCGCCATGTTGTTTTGCTGCACCCATTAACTCGTCATTTAGCATTAGGTATATCTCCTAATGCTGTCCCTCCCCTCTCCCCCAACCCCACAACAGTCCCCAGAGTGTGATGTTCCCCTTCCTGTGTCCATGTGTTCTCATTGTTCAATTCCCACCTATGAGTGAGAACATGTGGTGTTTGGTTTTTTGTCCTTGCGATAGTTTACTGAGAATGATGGTTTCCAGTTTCATCCATGTCCCTACAAAGGACATGAACTCATCATTTTTTATGGCTGCATAGTATTCCACGGTGTATATGTGCCACATTTTCTTAATCCAGCCTACCATTGTTGGACATTTGGGTTGGTTCCAAGTCTTTGCTATTGTGAATAGTGCCGCAATAAACATACGTGTGCATGTGTCTTTATAGCAGCATGATTTATAGTCCTTTGGGTATATACCCAGTAATGGGATGGCTGGGTCAAATGGTATTTCTAGTTCTAGATCCCTGAGGAATCACCACACTGACTTCCATATTCTTTACCAGTATTCTTTTCCAGCATTCTTTACCTTATCACACAGTAGTTCTGTAACTAGCACTCTACATTCTATATGATTACCCTTTAGTCATACTTTGAAACCAGTGATTTTCAAACTTGGGTGGGCATTAGACTATTCTGGAGGGCTCATGAAAACAGACTGCTGCCACCCCACATACGTTTTGGATTTGGTAGCTGGGTTGGGGCCCAAGAATGTGCATGTCACATGATGCTGATGCTGCTGGTTCAAGCCCCACACATTGAGAACCACTGCTCTAAGCTTTTCTTTTGTAAATACCTGTTTAATAGTCTTGTGTGATTCATCAACCTTAACTTTCCATTTATTTTCTTCTTGCTCAACACTTCTCTGTAGCTTCTGTAAAATTCCTTCCTACAGACAAAAGTATAGTTGTTTTGAAAAATTCATGTTCTAATGCCAAGATAAAACTATTTAGGCCATGAAGGAAGAAGGTAATGATTTAAAGTAAAATCAAAATGTAGATTAAAAATCATTTCCTACTGTTTCTGCAAGGACGGATTTGTATTTTTCACATTCTAGCTGTAACAATGTGTGCATTTCATCAGCTTCTTTCAACTTGTGCTCTAGAACCTGCAAAGAACGAAATAAAGAAAAATTCCGTAATTCTACCAGAAAACTTTATGCTTCAAGTTTTAGTACTTAATACTGTAATATGCTAAATGGTTTCAAAGTGTTTTATAAGGAAACACTACATTTCAACCTTTCTAAGTAGCAATGAAGTTCATTCAATGACCCTTTTGGTCATTTTTATTAAACAATGTTATAATAAATAGTCTTGGTACTAAAGTCTTTAGTCAGGTGGTAAGATCAAAGCAGATCCACATGTGAAGAACGGTCACAATGCCTATGCTACACACATGGGAAAGAGGATTTTATTCATGCCACTTGAGATACAAGAAAACAATAATAATAAATCCCCCCAATTTCAGTAGCCAAGGATAAAAACCAATCCAGTTTCTAAATACCTCTAATGATGTATTTGGGGATGCTTCAGCAAACCAGTGAGATTCTACCTATCTCGACTGATCTTTACTTTTTAAACCTAGGCTAAAAAAATAGTAAGGGATAAATATTCAATTTTAGAAACAATTAAAATACAGAGTTAAAGGAATGGCAAACATTAGCTTTGTAAACAAATCAAATGCAAAGACGACTTACTGTATTTCAACTAAAATTTAAACAAAATGAAATCACCTTCTTACACTTTCTCAAAAGAGCCTTATTCAATTATCTTTTATCTTTTCCAAGCTCATGAAGACAAAATCTTATTTGCTTCTTTTTTCTATGTTTAAATTACAAACAGTTCATATGCTGAACTAACCTTAACCTCCTCTGACCCTGAAGTTCCAGCCATACATTCTTTTGCCTTTTTTTCAAATCCATGCAACCATTCACTATAACTCTGTGGACGAGAAAAGTTAAAATCATTAATTTCCAAAGGAAAAAAAAATCCAAATAAAATAGGTCAAACATTTAAAATAACCAGATTAGATAATTATAAAAGAAACCTACACAGACAAACAGGACATTGCTACAAATTTCAAAGAGGAATGTAACTACTGCATAAGTTGGACAAAACCCACTTTTAAAAACAAGCACTAAAAACAGACCTACGTACCTACCATCAAAATAAAATCTTATATACCTAACCAAGAGTATTTTCAAATGAATTCTGCAGTCGCAGGTAGAAAAACCTGGGTTCAAATCTGGCCTCTACCACTTACTAGCACCAGGACAAATAATCTTTAAAACACAAAAAACCCCGAATAATTTTTCAAAACTGTTTCCAGGTAAAACAGTTCTCAAAAATGAAGTATTTTGAGTTCATAAAGTGAAAGTTCAACTGAAGATGTTCCATTTGGAGGATTTCAAATTCTATGAAAATGCTCCAAGGACTCTAAAATTATTTCATTCAAATTAGGAAATATTATTATTTTAAAAATCCTAATGAGAAGTGATATTCATACACATTTACTTGTTTAAATCCAACCACAACTCAATTTGTGCTGACAGGTTAGCTGATGTAAATATGCATATATTACAGTTTTGGCATTTACTCTAAATTTTAGAATAAATTACTCTAAATTATTGATGCTTATCTGAATTTTACACTTTGATAAAGTGTATCTGTGTGTTAGATACTTTAAATCAAATTTCCTCTTATTCCTTCTTTTAAGTCTTTGGATTAAATTTAAGAAAAAAAAACTCATGAAATTTTTATTAACTGCTATAATATAAACTGTTACATATGCAGCTGAATCAGGATTCTCTGTAAACTATCAAATAACAAAAAACAAAAGTAGATGCTGAGTCACTCCATAGTACAATACCTTTAATATCAAACTAGTTTTAAAACACTATTTAACATTCTCACATTATAAATCTAAACCAAGACTAAATGTACACTATCAGAATCCTACTTAACAGTTTCAACTATTGGTACCCAACGTAAATTAAGATAAGATAAAAAACTAGTTTCGTTGCTTAAAGTTTGTAAATTTCCCTCTAGGTCATATAATTTAGATCTCTCCTATGTTGACTGCTCAGCAAGACAGCAAAAGGAAACAGTAAAAAAAATTTATATATTTTTATATCTACTGATTATCTTGACTTATCTTAATATTAATGAAGCTTATTGCTTTATTATTTTATAACGTAGTTTATTGTCCTTCATATCTTTACAAACCTAAAATGCCAGACTCTAATGTTAGCACATAGAAAGTTTAGTACATTTCTTGTAGACTATATGCAGAAATATTCAACTTTTAACAAGTATATGAACAAAAGCCAAAGAGTATCATCCATATATTATGATGACTTATAAATATTTATAGTGTCAAAAAGATCTGGTTACTGAGAGTGGGTAGTATTGCTGTTAGAAAAGAAAATTTTTACTGCTGGTGACCTTATACAATCTTTGAAGAACAGAAATTATCAATCATTAATTCTCTTGGCTCATAAAGTACTGCCAAAAAATACATCCCCCAATATTATTTCCATAAATAAAATATAAAGTAGAAACAAAAACAGGTTATGCCACAAAGAAAAAAAAATTAAATATATTAATGGCAACCCTTTCTCTTAGGTTCAATTTAATGACAGCACTAGAACTGATAGCGTATCTATACGTTTACTCAGTGCTAGATATTTCATCAGTTCAACTCAAAAGTGGTAGAGAGCTCCTAAACTGATCAAATCAGAACATATCCTCGATAGTTACAATGGAAACAAAGGAGTTTTCTCTCCTTACTTGAAATAAATGTAGGCTATAGTTAACTCAGACTACAAATAGAACAAGCCATTAAGTTTACTTACCCCACCCCTAGCACCCACAGAGCTCCTTGGAGAAATAGTTGATTCTATGTTTGGGGCAGGAAATGTATATGATAAATCAGGAGCACCTTATCATACCACAAAGCATAGAAGCTATCAAAGTTTAGCAGCATTGTGTCAAAACGACTTGGTAACCAACCTAAATAAGTTCCAATGGGCCAAAGGAAGACAAGCAGACATTACGAATCTCCTGATAAAAGTGCACACCACCGCCTGTGAAGTGGTCTTGCCCCTACTCTACCCTACCCCCAAAATACTGAGCCTTAATCTGACCAGGAATCAGATTCCTGATTACCGACTTGACATATAAAGGATACACAAAGAAAAGAGGAACATGCTAACACCACAGGGATGCAGTCAACTAAATCCAAACTGTGGGAAATTTCATAGGAAACCACTAAGTTTTGTTTTTTTTTGTTTTTTTTTTTTTAAGGAGGTGGGGTGTTGCTGAGAAAGAGTCGGGGAACCCGTGGATTAAAAAATATCTAAAAGATGTCTCAAACCAGTTACATACTGACCTTATTTGGATCCTGATTAAAACAAACTACAATAAGTTATTATTTAATAAAATAGACAATTTATATGACAACTGGAGAAATGCATACTATACAAAATTAAGAATGTATTTTTAAGTGTAGTATCACACTTTTTAAAAAGAAATGCTTACGTTTTAGAAATGTGTACTGAAATATTTACAGATGAAATGCTCTGATGTTTGAGTTCCTTCAAAATAATCTAGGGGAGTGCAAGGTGGGAGGTAAAACAAGACTGCTTATATGCATGCCATGTATCGATAAGTGCTATGGAGAGATGTTGGGTACATCGGGCCTCATTATGCTTGTCTCTCTACTGTTGAATAGTTTTCCATTAAATAAGAAAAAAAAAGACCCTACACTCTATTTTAAGAAACTCACATGCACATTCACTGACTTTCTCTGCCCTCAAGTAATTATTGTTAATTCTCTGAGCAAAGTAGAACATGTACTACCCTCAAGTAAACCAAGTTGTTCTTTATTATCTGTAAGATTTCTACTTGAAGAAGGTAACAGATGACCAAAAATCTTGAGTTTTAAAATGTAAAGAGCCTGGTTCATGGTATCAAGTACATTAAGGAAGTGTTGCTAAAACTAAGAAGCAATCACTTAAAATTAAGTTTTAAATAAAGCCATTAAGAATGTTAGCATATTGATTTTATTAGCATTAAAAAACCTTTCCCAAATATGATGTTTTTAATCCTCCAAATAACGTCTCATATATAAAATTTTATAGAAACAATAGTATCAGGTAAATAGAAATGAGTTTTGAACCAAGTTATTAATCTTTACTGAAAAGCACCAGCTTAACAATGGGAAAGATCAAGAAATCAGCACTCTACTGAAACCAAGTGGAGTGCAAATGATGTTGCTTATTCATACCTTTCTTGAATAATGTCATCATTTAAAAAAAATAATAAATTAGTCTTACCAAATTAGAAGGGACAGACACCTTTGGAAATAATTTTTTGAGAACTTCTTTAGCCTCCAACTCAACAGCTTCCACCTGTTGCTGTCTTTCCTAAAGCAGAAGATGAACCAAATCAAACTTACAAGATCACAGAATTTTTTTAAATAAAGAAAAGAAAAAAACTATAGTGTTTTAAATTCTACGGGAAGAAAAAGTTAAAAAAAAATTTTAATACTGACAAATGTTAAAATTTCCCACTTTAAGATAGTAAAATGCTCCCATAAGAAAAAATCTGCAAAATCTCTAAAGCATCCTAAATATCAAATAATGCCTTAGCAATATCTGACAATATGGACATTTTCCTTGGCGTTTAGAAATCAAGTGATTTGCCTGTCCAGGAACAATTCAAAAACAGACACACAAAAAACATTTCTTATAGCTAAAACTTTATAAACTACCTATAGTAGAAAATACACATTGAAGGAACATAACTGAGGTTTATTGGCTGGTATATCTCTATTAAAAAAAATGCATCACTGATGGACTATAACATCATAGCATTAAAATGGTAACTTTCTTATTTCCAACTTCAAGGTCATGTGAAGTATTTATGCTAAACAAGGAGGACCATCAAAATCTGATGGATGATATAAATGGGAAAATGAAAGAACAAGGAGCAACTGATAGCATATTACTTCACTAATGCCACACATCATAAAAAGTAGTTCTGACACTTGTATATGGACTCTGCTATAAATCTACAAATATTACAAATGTGTAAGTCTAAATTTGCTGATATTAAATTCAAGTCTAATGTATATCAATTATAAACTCAAAACCATGGTTTGTCAAAATTAGGGTAATGCCTTATCACACACCAAAAAAAAAAATCTAACATTCAAACTACCTCCACAAGATTAAAAAAAAAAAAAAGACCCCTATAAAAATGCACATCTAAACCAAGCCAAGAAAATCATCTAAAAACAACAGTCACAAAGTTCAACAGGTGACAAGAAGGCAAGCAAGCTAGAAACATCTCAACCATATCTTTCCCCCAACATTTATATGTGAAATTTGAAATCTATCACCGATTCAAGGTCTACACACTTCAATTTTAGAAAATCTAATCACATGAAAATTTACACAACAGCTACAGATTTTGCCATTTTCCATACACACAAAAAGCTGTTAAAGATCAGCAGCAGTATTTTTACAATAGGTGTTTTAATAGGATATTTTCAATAATTCAATGAAGTCCACTAATTTTCAGGAATACACCTAACTGCATAAAATAAGGAAAATAATGAATGCTATTTCAAGGACATTAAGAGGTAATTCTTATCATTTGACCAAAGTACTAATCTTTAAAGACAACTGGTTAGGAAAAGAGACACTGAGGAACAGCTTTTTGAAAACTTTCCAAGGAAAAAAAAAACACTAACTAAAAGAACAAAGTATCTAACATAACCAAGAGCCACAAACATGGGAAGTTACTTTTATTTGGTATTAACGATTTTAGCTAAGAAGTTTTCATCTGACATAGTAGTTTGGTTATAGATAGCAATTTCCATTCCACTTTAACATCTGGGAAAGATCTAATATTGAAAACTGAACTATAATTTGCATACCATCTTTAAGTGAAATGTGTAAGAGTTTCTTTCAGTAGCTCCTCAAGAGTATTTAGCCTTTAAAAATAATCCTGTAAAGACAGCATATATCATCCTCTTTACATTTTAGGTAAGCTGACCGTAACTTATTTCTAGTTAAAATACTAAAAGTGTTTCACATAGTTCCTTTTCATCACAACATAATTTATGGCACTGGGTCAATCACATCCCTTTACACCTATGCTATCCAAGGACTGTTTAAATTCCATTGAAATATAGAAGACTTTCAATTCTATTCTCTGTAGATCTTTAGCTATGCAAGAAGGCCTCATGCACAAAAATTCTTTCTTTTAGAATCATAAAATGCAAAAATGCCTATGGCAAGTAGCATGTAACTTCTTGTAGGAATGGTGTGATTAGCACCCAGATACCCAGTCCCACTAACAAAATAAAACCAAAAAGGTGGCTCTTAACCATCAAAAACAAAGTAATAGAAACAACCAGAAACCACACTAAAACCCTCATCACTGACAGAAATGACTGTACAATTGCAACCACTCCCAGTGAAATAATAATGAAATGTCCTATCTGACCTAGATTTTCCTACTCTCTGGTCCCAACATACCTCTCAGCTATCTCGAATTTAACCTTTACTGAAAATTATGGTTAGATGAATAGGGATATAGTTAAATACAAATCCACTAAGCTATAGGAAATGTAACTACAAACGTATACTTGCTAAAAAAAAAAATTTACAGAACTATTTTATGCTTAAACATTCCTTCAGGTGTCACTAAGACCTATATTAAAGTTTCAAGAGTACCATGGCACACAAAATATTTTCACAGTGCTAAAATTAATCATGTAGGTTCCTTCATTAACCTATCTGCAAAATTCAATACCCCTGTTTCACATTTATTCTTGGCAGGAATTTTCAAAATACTTAACTGGACTGGCAGATTCAATTTTCTCAATCTTTAAAAACAACTTCTCTATTACAATTCATTAGAAATCTTCACACCCAATGATACAACCTGAGCTCAAGGAGAATGTCCTCCATTGTTCTGAAGACAGAGGGGGCTATATATTTCAGGAGTACTTTACATACTCTGGTCAAGAGAATTATCCCTTGATAGTAATATTTCATCTAAACATGCCATATGTGTCATTGTTGGCCAGTAATATATGAAGTTTCAGTCCACCACCTCTAAGGAACCATTCCAAGCAACACACCCAAAGTTGATGCCTTTCCTGTATTTAAGACTTTGATCATTTTTCTACCTTCTCTGAGACATCTTGGTGTGCCCTCCAAAACACCTAGTTTATGGCACATCCTATATATTCAGATGTGTTTGTTAATTCACCTAGGTTTCTTTGGTTCAAAGTTTTCATGCAAGTTATCTTAACCAACCCAAAAGGCGCATATTGTCTGACAAGAGGTTAACATCGGTCTTCTGAGACTCTTCAGCTTAAAGTTGTGCTCAACAAAGCCCAATCAGGTAATCACAACAAATCAGCATGCCCAAAATTAAAGTTTCAAGTAGATGAAAAAAGCAGAGATGACAGAGATGATAAATGTGGATAAGGAGATTTTATATTTAAATTGCAGTAAAAGTAAATGCTTTAGTCTGATTTTAAGACAAGCTGCAGATTTTCTCTGTTCAGTGGATTGTTTCTAGGAGTTAGCATTACAACCTTGGAAGTCTTGTTCACTTTGTCCTGCAGCATTTTTTCAGTTGATGCCAATGCTTCCATTGCTTCCCAGTTTTTCTCCCGAAGGTCCTAATCATTTTTAGAAAGAATGATTTCAGTTTATCCATTATTGAAAGATTTCTGTTTTTTTACTTCATCAGTATTTTGCACTGCATTTAAATGCTGGTTACTGAAAAATTATTTCAATGGGAAAATATGCATATTAGCAAAAAAATAAAAAGCAATGTTTAGAAGTTTGAATGAGAAAATAAAGATGCCCACTTTCCATGTTTTAGTATATATATCAAATAGGCCAGCTTTTAAAATAATTACTATGCACATGTGACAAAGAAGAAAGCATTCAAAAGTAAAGACACAAACCAAGAATACATACATGAGTTCAGGTACATTGAACATTAGAAGATTAAAGACAGAGCAAATATATAAGTATTACAAAAAGCTTTTCATGTGATGTTTAAACGAGGCCCAATAACACTCATAGGACTTTCCACTGCAGTGTAACATTTTTCCTCTATGTTTTAATATAATTAACATGTTTCAAATCTACCTAGGAATCCCATAGTAACCCACTGTGTTCTATGTCTTTCTTGGCATAGCCAAACAGTCATGCCACAAAACAACCTTACATGAATTGTATGAGCTAGCTGATCAAAGGGGAAGGCTGGAAGGCTATAAAATAGATTCTCTTGGAGGAGAAAGAGGTTATTAAAAATTGAGAGATCTGGATTTTAACAGCCTTTCATTCACAAATATAATCTGCTATATTTCAGTCTTTTTTTTCAGAATGAGAAATCTAAACAGATAAAAACCAACAACAAAAATAAAAAGCCAATAATCACCATTTATTACTTAATATATGCCAACCACTGTACTTGGCAGTTCACAAATTTTCACCATTACAACAACCCCATGAGGTATTTATTCCCATTCTATAGATAGGGAAACCACAGCTCAAGTAAGTTAGGAAACTGAGCCAACTATACACAGAAAATGAAGTGGCAGAACTAGAAGGAAAGACTGACACTGCTATCTGCTGGCCTCCAGTGTCCTGGCTCTTTTCACACGGGTTCAATATCTCCAGCGCTGCTGCTGCTGCTGCATTACCATGCCCTCATCTCAGAATTCCAATAATAAAACACAGTTAAGATGTTAGCAGTATATCGGCAAGTTCGCCTCAAGTTTTGTGGCTAAGCAATGCTGTTAGTACTGTTATACCAACACACAAGTGGCAATTCATGTACCTAATTTTGACAAACTCAGAGGTACGAGAAAATGTCAACTTGTTAAATTAACAATTTAACACAAACTTTGAAAAATAAAAAACACACATCCATTTACTAGCAATACTCCCTTAGATTTCAGTAACATTTTATCCTTGCTCAAGTCTTAGCAATCACACACTACAGTGTACAAAAATTTCTTCTCTAGCAAGAATGCTTGGACTCTACTTATAGGTGTTGCCCTCTGGTATGAGAAAAGTTAAGAAATTCTACTAAATTCTTTGTTTATTCAGTAAGTTATTAGGGTTCATATTTCTGAAAGCACTATCCCTTCCCTTTCTAGTATAAATGTTGTCAGGTTCTAAAGCCTCTAACACACTTAATTACCAAAATTTGAACCACCTCTCAGTTAAAAATGGGAGGTTCTGGCCAGGCACCGTGGCTCACACCTATAATCCCAGCACTTTGGGAGGCCAAAGCAGGTGGATCACTTGAGGTCAGGAGTTCAAGACCAGCCTGACCTACATGGTAAAATCCCACCTCTACTAAAAATACTAAAAACATTAGCTGGGTATGGTGGTGCACACCTGTAGTTCCAGCTACTCGGGAGGGTGAGGCAGGAGAATCACCTGAACCCAGGTGGCTGAGGTTGCAGTGAGCCAAGTTCATGCCACCTCCAGCCTGGGCGACAGAGCGAGACCCTGTCTTTAAAAAAAAAAAAAAAAAAAGCCGGGGGAGGTTCCAGAAGGCTTTCAAAAGACCTTATTACTGAGTATACTGGGTTTGAATACTGGCATTACTTGTAGTTTACAAAAAGGCCAGCCCAATCTAAGAGGAAATATCTTTGATTTTAAAATACCAAGCTGAAAAACATGTTTTTCCAAATAAAAGTTCAACAAAAAGTCAACTGCACTTTTAGCTTTTTAAAATAACTAAAGGTATAATAATTATAGCTTCAACATTTAAATATTTATAAGAATAAGAATTCATCTTTTCACTTACTTAAAAAAAACTGTTCTCCAATAATGCCCCGCCCCCCGAAAAAACTACATACAGAAAATAGTACTTTCTTACAAAGATTAAGAAATCTAAAGTAAAAGTAGATTAAAAAAAAATTCCTGAACCATATTTCAGTGTTAAAGTAATAAAAAGAAAAGCTTCATTCTGATAAAGATCTACTTACATTGTTTTTCTTCCTCTGGTGTTCAACAGCATCCTTCAAAGAATCTAACTCATTCCAGAGACCACTTATTTCTTTCTCTCTTTCTGAAACTCTAAACCAGAACATGAACACATGTAGCAAGATTCTAGGTAAACAGTAATACAACTTATATCCCTACCTATCAACATTTGCTACTACAAAATAAAAATATCAAGAGATAGCACCTTGAAAAGTACATTAACTAAAGAGTCTACCTACTGTTTACCATACAAAGCCCATCCTATGAATTTCAGAAACGATTTCTAATACAAGTTTTTATACCTAATATGGTATGCTCAGGCTTGTGCTAAAGAGAAATCTTATCCCCTAAGAAACATATTATGAAGATATGAACTGTTGTAGCTATTTATATTTTTACCTGGGTCAGTACACAGTAGCTATTTTCAGAGGAGTTAAAACTGATGTAGAAGCAGTCCCTTAAATATATATTTTTTTCCCCAGAGGGCAATGAATCAGTTATAACTTTAAATGGCTAACCCACAACAAAAGTATATTAAAATGAGCTCAGTGTTTTCTTGCCATTTTCATACCAATCTCAACATTCATGTTTTCTTCTGCTACTGTTTCCCAGAAACGCAGAAAGCAATGGCAAAGATTCATAATTTGATTCTGTTATAGTTGAGAGTGGCTGGAGTAGAAAGTTAAATAACCAATAGCTCCTCCCTGAGGATCAGTGTCCATATAAGAGGCTGGCAAACTAGGGCTATGGGCACACTCCACAGTCTGTTTTTGTAGGTCCCCAAACTAAGAGCTGTTTTTACATTTTTAAAGTGTTGTTTTATTTATACATGTACACACATATACACATATATATACACATGTATAAAACAGACCTATGTGTCCCACAGGCCTAAAATGCTATCAGGGCCTTTACAGAAAATGTTTGCCAACCTTTTCTCTATATAGTCAAACTCAAGACTCGATTTAATAGTCAATAATTCTAACCTAGTAAACAAGCAACTCTGTAAACCAACCAAGATGGAAGAACATTTAGATTAAAAAAAAAAAAAATTAGCAATATTCCCGATGATAGATCACTTACGTCATCTATTAATATACTTAACGTGGTTGACATTTTAACATGTTGAAACACACTAACTTATGTGAAATGACCTTAAATGTAGCCTCACAGAGAAAATTACAGGCCAACAAGAAAAATGTATCAGTTAAAAAAAAAAAAAACTCCTTAAGAAAGACAATCATAAAGACTATATATGTTTTTTTTTCTTGGTGCCAGGCTGGAGTGCAATGGTGCGAACTTCCTGGGCTAAAAAGATCCTCCCAC
The DNA here is from genome assembly GCF_006542625.1 of Nomascus leucogenys. Classification (NCBI taxonomy): domain Eukaryota; kingdom Metazoa; phylum Chordata; class Mammalia; order Primates; family Hylobatidae; genus Nomascus; species Nomascus leucogenys. Next base: position 72,534,005 of record NC_044381.1, on the reverse strand, counting down.
TTCAGCCTCCCGAGTAGCTGGGCCCACAGATGCATGCCATCACACCCAGAATTTCTAAACTTTTCGTAGAGACGAGGTCTGACTATTGCCCAGGCTGATCTCAAACCCCTGGGCTCAGCGATCCTCCCGTCTCAGTCTCCCCAACTGCTGGGATTACAGGCGTGAGCTACCACATTTATCCTAAAATTTATTTAAAAAATGAAGCTAAGCCAAAATTTGCATCATTCAATTACACAATCACATCTAGAAGAAAGAAGACCCAGTAAGATAACTGAGATAATAGAAGGTGATTTAGAAAACCCTGCAAAGTATAGTTTAACTTGATTTGATGTTTTCTGAATGCCTAAAAAAACAGAAACAAACATCTCCCTCAACAAAATATTCAAATCCAAATACCATAAAAAAAAGCATCTTAGCCAAAGGTACCGCTCAACTCTAAACTGCAATTCAAGATATCCAAATAGAATTGTAAAAATCGGGTGCCATTTGCAGTTACACTAAATTGCTTATTTGAGAATGGTTTATCACATAAAAATAGTTACTACTTTATAAACTGTGAATCAAACTTATTACTTACACTTTTAATAATTCTTCATGAGGGGGAAAAGAAGATGCCTATCAAAAGAGTTAAATGTTATTTCAGAACAAAACTTTTCAGGAGACTTAAAAACATTGAAGCTTTTCTCAAATATAAATTAATAAAACAATAAAAGTAAAAATAGTATATATTTCATATGCCAGTAACCCTGACTTTAATCAAGTGATTTTAATAAAAACATGTACAAATCTATAAAATGTATTGAATGCTAAATCCAATCTTCACTGTCACAACATACTTGAACTCTTCATTTAATAAGTATTTATCAATTTCCCACTATGTGCATGGAAGCACACCTTACATTTTCAAACTGCACAATTCATATTTGACTACATAAAAATGTTAAGCTTCCAAGTTAAAAAAAAAAAATACCAGAAATCAAAAGAAAAACTAGGACAAGTTATGTTTCCTCAAGTTTAACAAAGTTATTTATACATCAACATACAAAGGTACACAGCCCTTCATATATGGTATTTATTCCTTGGTGACAATAATCTCTCAAGCTTCTTGTTTGCAAGGACTGCAATTCATTTGTTTCTCAAAATACTATCAAGTCTATCCATATACATGCATAAATTAATTTAAAGGCTATTTTGGGTAGCATCTTTTATAAAAACACGTTTTTGTTTTTACCAAGCAGAATTATAACTTGAAAACCTCTCTTAAATAGTAGTAGACTATCGCTTATGATACATTTGTTAGTTTCTCTCCTGTTACTAATATTTCATTTGGGAAGAGGGAAGATAGAGTGTGTACACATATCTTTAAGCCAACTTCTACAGTATTTAAACTGACTTGCTAAGAATTCTAGGATCAGAAAACACACATGAATACAAAACAGAGCTGGAATACAGGCAATAATATTATTTGTGTATACTTTATAAATTATAGATTTGTTTTACTTTGGATATGACATAGCAAGTTACTTTCTTTTATATAAAATTTGATAAACATAAATAAAACATACTTCATTCTCAATGAAAATGCAGAAACGGCAAAAATACTCATATGTCACGGTTATATAATTTTTTTGCCACATAAGTGAAAGGCAAGACATCTAATAATACCTACCTGTTGGTAGTTTTGTTGTTTAAGCTGCTCAATTTGGGACTTAAACAATTTGTTTTCATCTTGTACATCCTAATTAAATAAAAATTAAACATCAGTATCTAAACAGATTTTTTCCACATAAACTTAGATCATACAAGCTAGAAACAGATCATACAAGCTAGAAAAATTCCAAAATAGCAATAATTTTAAAGGGTGTAATAAGCTCTTTATTAAAACATACGATGAAATTAGAGCATTTATATTAGTACTAGCTGCGGAGTTTGCATGTCTCAATGGAACAAAATAGACTCCAGAAATATAAATAGCTCTAAGAATTTAGTATGAAGTGACATTTCAAATCAACCTCAACTCTAGTAATATTTTGGGCTTGATATTTTTATTTGTTGTGGGGGTTTTATCCCATGCACTGCTCGACATTTAGAAGCATCCATGGCACCCATCCACTAGATGCCCCAGCACCCCCCCCGGCCCCAGCTGTGACAACCAAAAATGTCTTCAGATATTCACAAATGTCCCCTGGGGAACAGAATCACTATTGTTATAATGGATTATTTAATAATGTGGCTAGCCTTCTCTTTTTAATGGTTACAATGTTATTGTTACAGCTTACTAAGTTACACTAAATAAGCTAAACAAACAAACAAATAAGAAGAATTATAAACATATTAGAAGAAAACGTAGTTTTTTTTTTTTTTTTTAAAGATGGGAGTCTTGCTGTGTTACCCAGGCTGGAGTGCAGTGGTGTGATCTTGGCTCACTGCAGCCTCTGCCTCCCGGGTTCAAGTGATTCTCCTGTCTCGGCTTCCTGAGTATCTGGGACTACAGGCACCTGCCACCATGCCCGGCTAATTTTGTATTTTTTTAGTAGAGTCGGGGTTTCACCATGTTGGCCATGCTTGGTCTCAAACCCCTGACCTCAAGAGATGCACTTGCCTCAGCCTCCCAAGGTGCTGGGATTACTACTGTGAATTACCACACCGAGCCGAATATATTTTTATGATCGTAGACAGATACCTTTCTTCCCAAGACTTAAAACTCTGGAAATTACTTGAGTACATAAAAGTTTCAAATTTCCCAAAAATGGGAAAAACACAAATGAAGTCAGAAGAAAAAATGGGGAAAATAAATCACTTCGTATAATAACAAAAGGTTAATTTCCCTTATTACATAAAAAGGATCTTACAAATTAGTAAAAATAAGTCAAACCAGTGGAAAAAATGTGGGAAAAATTAAAGGACAATTCATATAAAAATGGCTTGAACGTATGAAAAATGCTTAACTTCTCTCACAGTCAAATGCAAATTAAAAATAATCTTACCATCTTTCAAGTATAATATCAAAAATTTTTATCCTTGTCAATGTTGGAAATGAAGAAGGTGAAATGGCCTATAGTTGGTGAGAGTGTCAATTAGTGAAAACACTTTTGGAGGTCTATCTAGCAGTGTCTAACAAAATTTAAAATGAACCTACATGAGAGGGAGAAGGAATGTGACAGACTCAAACCTTGAAGCATGTAATGTGAGCAAGATCAATCCAAGACAATGTAGGCATCTACACATTTGCTATCACTTCAAATCAATGTTCTGTAAGTACTTCGAATAGTAACTGCATGAAGGTAAGATACTGATTTTCTATTTAACTATCTCTTTCAACAAACAAAAAACCTACGTAAGCCTTGATCCAGAATTTCACTTCTAGGATACAGACACACTAGTAAAAGTATTCAAAACATGTGCAAGGATATTCACTGTTGCATTGTTTGTGCAGAAAAAACAGCCCTAAATAATCTAGGTATCCATCAACTGGGATTGGTTATATAAATGATATATGCTGGGTGCGGTGGCTCACACCTATAATCTCAGCACTTTGGGAGGCCGAGGTGGGCGGATCACCTGAGGTCAGGAGTTCAAGACCAGCCTGGCCAACATGCTGAAACCCCATCTCTACTAAAAAATACAAAAATTAGCTGGGCATAGTGGTGCATGCCTGTAGTCCCAGCTACTCTAGAGGCTAAGGCAAGGAGAATCGCTTGAACCCAGGAGGCGGAGGTTGCAGTGAGCCGAGATCATGCCACTGTACTCCAGCCTGAGCAACACAGCAAGACTCTGTCTCAAAAATAAAAATAAAAATTAAAATTAAAAAAGATGATATAACCATCCAATATCATAAAACTATTAAAAGTTAGGGCAGAAATGTGCTTTATATGGAAAGATCTTGAAAACACTGTTAATTGTGAAGAAAGCAAAATATACAAGTTAGTATAGTTCAACAGAGTATTTAATAAACAAGTATACATACATACACACATTTTATGCATGGGTACTTACTCAAAAAATATGTCAATAATGAGACCTAGTATCTGGGTGGGAGGGAGACTCATTCTGTACTCTATTTTTTGGCAGCAGTTAAAAATTATTCTAAAGCATGCAAAGACAATAATTTACAAAATAATTAATTTTAAGTCACCATATTCACCTGTAACAGCTTTGTTTTGCTAGAAAGATCACTCTCCCTCTCTTTTAGCATGGCTTCTAACCTCTTCAATTCATTTTCCTTTTCTTTCAACCTAGAATTTTTTTACAAAGATCTGCATTTACTGAAGTACATAAAAAAGGAAAACCAGATTCCAATATCACCCCTCAGAAAAAAGATGGCAGAAACAATACATACCAGCTTTTTCCCCCCATATTATATCAACTTAGAAGTTTGTTTTAAAAGATATTTCTAGGATCATTCTACTCACTCATACTTAACATTTCTTAAGCAAATGTGGCTTTACCTAGGAAGAAACTCTAAAACAAAAACTAAGAACAAAACTATATTTTATCAAATTGTTGCAAAAATTACCACTTCAAAAGCAAGGAGTTTTGCCCCCAAGAATCCTAGTCATCATTTGTTGACCCTGGAAATTACAAAATATGTCTAACCTTTGTATTTAAGAGATGCTATGGATAATCTGTTTTTCCCTTACCCAATGCTGATGTAAATCTTACTCTATCTAGCCCAAGTGAATCTCAATTGCCCTGGTCATCCTAAGCAATAGACCTCTAGCATAACACCACCATCAAAATGATCTGTTTAACTATCTGTTTCCTCAGGATAGGAAATCTTATCCATTTCGGTATTCCCAATGCCAGAAAGCACATAATAGAGTCTCAAGTATTCGTTGAGCTGAACGCTTATTTTTACCGCACCTGGATCTAGAATTTCAAGATGCTTATAAATCTATATGAAAAAAATGACAAAACAGCATACATGAAGAGTGAGATAAATACATAAAAAGGGAAAAACCTAAATGCATATTGCTAAGTTAAAGAAGGCAATCCAAGGCTGAGCATGGTGGCTCATGCCTGTAATCCCAGCATTTTGGGAGGCCAAGGTGGGAGGATCATTCAAGCCCAGGAGATCAAGACCAGACTGGGCAACACAGGGAGACTCTGTTTCTAAAAAATTAGCCAGCCATGGTGGCATGTGCCTGTAGTCCCAGCTACTCGAAAGGCTGAGGTGGGAGGATTCCTTGAGCCCAGGATGTCCTGGCTGCAGTGAGCCATGATCACAGCCCTGCACTCCATGTACGCCAGCCTAGGCCACAGAGAAAGACTCTGTCCCAAAAAAAAAAGAAAAGAGCCAATCCAGAAAAGCCATATACTGTATGATTTCAACTATGATATTCTGGAAAAGGTAAAACTCTGAAGACAGTAAGATCATTGGTTGGCGGGGGGGTGCTGCGGGGGTGTGGAGGAAGGGAGGGAGGGATGCACAGGTAGAACACAGGAGATTTTTAAGGCAGTAAAACTGTTTTGTATGATACTGTAATGATGGATACATGTCATTATACATGTTAAAACCCACAGAGAGTGATCCTAATGGAAACTATGAACTTCAGTTAATAACAACCATAACAATGTACTGCTATTGGCTCATCACTTGTAACAAATGTACCATGCTAATGCAAGATGTTAATAGAGAGAATTGGTTAGAGTATATGGAAACTGTATTTCTCTCTTTTTCCTATAAATATAAAAACTGCTCCAACACAAAAAATAAAATCTATTAATTTAGAAAAGAAAATGGCAAAAAAAAAAATGTAAGGCAGAAATATACCTAAAATTACCTACTTTAATGGTCTACATATCCCTACTATAAACAGGCCAGAAATGCGCCCCTAAGCTTTCCAAGCAAATAAGAGATAAGCACCTCGACAGTTACACCATAGCCAAAAGACAAACAATAATTGTACAAACAAGTAATCTTCCAAGAACAGAGTAATCTCCCTTGTTTTTAGAAAGATAATAACCTAATAAATATCCTCAATATCTTCACAGTTTAAAAGGGGGCACTTCTTTAAAACAAATATCAATAAAGAGTAATGGTATCACCAAGAAAAATTTGTTAAAAGCAATTTTAAAGGGGGCCAAAAAGATCAGGTCCAGATACCCTTTCTCACCATTGTAACCTGCTATAGCTTAAGACAACAGACTCTCTAGAATAAAACATTTTCTAAGATTAATATCTACAGAAACTGACAACTCTTATGCTGACTAGATTCAGTTTTCCTATTCAGCACAGGATAATATGACAAGTTCCATTTTCCCTATAATAATTAAAATTACAGAAAGGTTTAAAATTCATTATCAAGATTATGGCTAAGATTATCTTCTGGTTAATTCAGAGATATTACTAACATCTAATTCAAATACTAATTTTCATTTGAAATAAGTTTAATCTCTATAATAATTGCATACTTTGTTTTAAAAAATAACTTAAAACCAGTCTGTATTTGAGGAAAGAATAATTGAAAAAATGGGTTTGATGGATTTGGAAAGGATAAAGTCTCCAGGTATCTGAAAGCATTTAAATAACCTTTATTTTACCCAACAGAGACTTAGCCTATTTGCCTCTGGAATTACAATTTCCACTTAACAATAAAGTTAATGATGTACAGGAAACCCATCATTATATTCAAGCACATTCTGGAAAATAATGAGATGTTTGTTTCTCTTCAAAATGTGGTCTTAAAGCATACTTACACAATCTCAAGTTCTTCAAACTGTGATGCAGAACAGGCCTGAGAAACAGAATCATATTTTTAATGCTAACATTAAAAAAAAAGGTGCTACAACATATATATGGAATCACCCACCAATAAAAACAAAAACATAATTATATGCAGTAAATTTAAGATTGGGTCATTTATAAAGCAAGGACAGAATGAGTTTTATTAAATAATTTTTAATACTTATTAAAAGATTAAAGACTAATACTTTCAACAGATAGTTAAGGATGAACTACGAGTCTATTTGAAAAGGTAGACATAAGGAAATGCTTGTAGGCTCAGGTTGACAGATTAAACAGTTAAGTATGACTTGCCAGAAATAAAAGTTAACTTACTTAAACAACAACAAAACTATGGTACAACATAATTTTTCTGGCAAAGAAACTCAGAACATATTAACATCTTTACTTTCTAATACCTTAAACAAAGATTTCTCATTCCTTATGTAACATGTTGGTAATTTGTTTATACTATACCTCTTTCAAGTTACGTTGTGCTACTTCCTGAACATGTGCTTTTAAAGATTCATTTTCTTCTTGAAGATCCTTAAAAAGAATAGGTTTAAATTAAATTGATAGTCAAGTATAAAAAGGCTATTTCTTATTGTTTTAAATTTCTCACCTGTAACCACTTCCCTGTATTGGCTAGGTCTTTCTCTTTCTCTTCTAAAACAGCCTTCATGGTATTCATCTGTTCCTCTTTTCCTTTTAATCTGATAATAAATTAATCAGAACTCTAAATGAAAATCTTACATGACCATAAAAAGCAAAAATCTTAGACACTGAAAAAAGTATATTTTGGGTAGTACTCACAGTCCAGCTGATTAAACTCAACTAAAACTTATCAAGTATAAAGGCATACAAGGCTAGGCGCAGTGGCTCACACCTGTAATCCCAACACTTTGGGAGGCCGAGATGGGCGGATCACAAGGTCAGGAGATCAAGACCATCCTGGCTAACACGGTGAAACCCCGTCTCTACTAAAAATACAAAAAAAATTAGCCAGGCGTGGTGGTACACGCCTGTAGTCCCAGCTACTCGGGAGGCTGAGGCAAGACAATCACTTGAACCCGGGAGGTGGAGGTTGCAGTGAGCCAAGATCGTGACACTGCACTCCAGCCTGGGCGACAGAGCAAGACTCCATCTCAAAAAAAAAAAAAAAAAAGCATATAAGATTTTGGAGACAAGCCAATCAGGAAGCATAGGATGATTAAGGAAAACCATTCTACCACTGAATATCCAGATATGAGTAAGTTAGTTTAGCTCTACCTCTACCCTGTATCACCTTGTTTAAGTCAATACAAACAAATTTGGAAAACTTACTACAATTGATCTGGATGTGAAAGATATCAATTTCACATGGCTATTAAAATAGGTAAAGAGCAACATCTCAATTTGAGGTTATATTCAGGTTATAAATCGTGAAAAGACTTCCTACCTCCCTCCCACAAAAAAACTTACAGGTTAAAGCCAAATAAGAAACTTAGGGCCCTTAGGAGTTTTGAGATAATCAGTATTTTCATATTTTCTAAAACACCACTTGAAATCAAGAAGCTGTAATTTTCATTATACTTCTATTTAACTCATGAAAAAGAAATAGTAAAAGGAAATGAGATAAATGGTACTTACAAGTTCTGAAGCTCCTGAACTTGGGAAGTGATAGATAACTGAAATACAAAGGACAGAAAAATCAATTAATAATCCTTTCAATTTAACTTATTAAGCTTTATAAGTCTTTATAATGTGTACACTTCAAATTACAAAGAAACTAGCTGAATTTTTCACGACAAAATGAGATGTGT